>NC_142514.1:101328666-101636333 GCF_057876585.1 Rhinolophus sinicus | reverse complement strand
TGGAAGAAGGCTCTAGAATAGTGATTCTCAACTTAGATGGTACTGTTCCCTAGAGGTTATTTTGGAATGTGTGGGTTGTTTGTGTGGGATGCTAAAGACATATACTCAACCAAATACTGGCACCTTGCAATGCTCAGAACAGGTCAGCAAAACAAAGGGAGGGACTGTCCTACATCCCTCATGACTTTCAAATGGCCCAAGGGACATTTACGGACATAGCACATGATAGAACTTTCACCTCAGTTTCCTGACTTGTTAGTAAGAGCTATTATATTAGGAAAAGTCAGTGGAGGCACTTGAAACTTTTCTATGACTCCCAACCAAGGTTGTAAATAAAAAACAATATAGCATCCTAAAGGGAATGGCAGAGATTAGTATCACTTTGAAAGGCTTAAAGGATGCAGGGATGGTGGTCCTATCACATCCCCATTTAATTCACTAATTTGGCCTTTGAAAAAAGTGGGGAATCCTTGCGCATGAGTGGACTACTGTAAACTTAACCAAGTAGTAGCCCCAATTGCAGCAGCTAAGCCAAATGTAATCTTTATTCAAGCATTCACACACAAGTGACAATATATTAACACTTTCCTGGTCTTGCCTGGGGCTGTATTAACTACTCCACTCTCTGTCATAACATAGACTGAAGAGACCTGAATAATCTGGACATTCTTTAGAACATTTCATTGGCTCACTATATCAATGATATCATGCTAGTCAAATCAAATAACCAAGAAGTGGCAAGTACTTCGAGGCCTTGGGACATGGTCAATAAACCCTAAAGATTTAGGGGCCTGACACATAAGTGACCTTTCTAGGAGTCCAGGGTCTTGGACCATCCAGGCCATCTTTTCTGAAGTAGAGGACATATTATTGGGCTTTGCACTGCCCTCACCACTAAGAAAGAAACAAAATACCTTATATGCCTCTTATGTTTTGGAGGAGCATATTCTATGCTTGGTTTATTTACTATGTGACATGGAACTCTTCCAGCTTTGAGTGGAGCCCAGAGCAGTAAACAGCTCTGCAGCAAGTCCAGGTTGCGTTGCAAGCAGCTCTGCAACTTGGGCCATATTTTGGCACATCTGATGGTAATTAGTATCTGTGGTGGGAAAAGATGCTGTTGGAGTTTATCACAAGCTCTAGTAGGAGAATCATAATGTTGATACCTAGGATTCTGCAGCAAGACCATTCCATCTGCAGTAAAGAACTGAATACCATTTGAAAAGCAGCTCCTGGCATGCTACTAGAGTAGATATACTGGTAGAGTTGAGTAACTGACTATGGGACATCAATCGACCATTAAATCAAGACTGCCTGTTATAAGGTAGGCACTGTCAGCTCTACCAAGTCAGAAAGTTGGGTGGGTACAACAATCCATCATAAGATGGAAGGAATGCAATCTGGATCAGGCATGAGCAGCACCAGAGGATACAACCTGCAGGAGTACCTGGCCCACAGACCCATATCATCCACCACTGCTGCACCAACACTTCATCCTCAAGAAAACCTACAGCTGCATGATGGGCCCTCCCCAAGGACTAGCTGACAGCAGAGAACAAAGCCTGAGCCTTGTTGACTGACGTCAGCTCAGTAAGTGAAGCTAAAGTGGGTTGCTGCAGCCCTACAGGTCCACACAGGAGTGGCCTTGACAGACAGTAGTTAGGGGAAGTCCTCCTAAAGAGCAAAGCTGTTGGCACTGTAACTGGTCATCCACTTTATGTGGAAAGAGAAGGGGCCTGGGTGTAAGAATACGTACAAATTAATGAGCAGTGGTAAATGATTTAATTTATTGGTCAGGGGTCTAGAATGAGCAATGTTAGAAAATTGGGGGCAAGGAAGTATGGAGAAGAGGCATGTATATGGCCCCATGGGAGCCGTTATAAAGTGTGAATATCTTTGTGTCACATGTTAACACCCACCAGAGAACATCCATCATGGAAGAGGCACTACAACACAACGTAGAAGAAAGTGACTTGGCCAGCTAATGTCATTAGCCTCTGTCCTTGGTCATGCCAATACAGGACCAATGGGGTTATGATTGTAGTAGCAATGGTGGCATTAGTGGAGGCTATTTCTGGGTACATGTGGGCTCCCACTCACCAAGGCTGATCTAGCTACTGCTGCTGCCAAAACAGAGCCCAATGCTGAGCCTGACTTAGGACAATCCCTGGAGGAAACCATTCAGCTACAACTTGGTTACATTGGACCCCTTTCCAAACAAACTTAGAAAGGGTTCAATTCATTTGATAGGAATTGATACATACAAAGGCTTGACAATTAAGTTCATGAACTCATGTTAGAAAAAGTGCTACACTGTACACCTGAAGCTGAAGCTGAACAATAATGAATGTCAACTACAATTTTATATATATATATATACACATACGTATATATGTATTATATATATATATATATATATATATATATATATATATATATACACACACACACACACACACACACACACACACAGTTACAAGAAGTGGAGTACAGCATTAGGAATAAAGACAGTGGAAATGTAATGGCTGTGTGCGATGTCAGAGGGGTAGATGGGGGGAGGGGGGTTATCACTGTGTAAGGGATATAAATGGTAAATGTCTAACTATTACATTGTTTTGTACACCTGAAACTAATAAAAAAAGAAAAGAAAAGAAAATGATTGATAAGCAAAAAGAAAAAATGTTATACCTCATTGCTGAATATCACTACAGTCACCTTCGAAGTATTACCCTTGGGAAGTTATGCACCAATGCCAGCACCCAGTCCACCCTTCAAAGCAACTTTGGAACTCTTTTTCTGGAAAGGCCATAAAAGCTATTGTCGTATAACCCTTGATGTCCTGAATGTCATCAAAATATCTTCCTTTCAATATTTCCTTTATCTTCAGGTAAAGAAACAAGTCATTGGGGGCCAGCTCAGGTGAGTAGGGAGGGTGTTCCAATACAGTTATTTGTTTACTGGCTAAAAACTCCCTCACAGACAGTGCTGTGTGAGCTGGTGCATTGTCGTGATGCAAGAGCCATGAATTGTTGGCAAAAAGTTCAGGTCACTTTCTTCTAACTTTTTCCCTCAACCTTTTCAGCACTTCCAAATAGTAAACTTGGTTAACTGTTTGTCCAGTTGGTACAAATTCATAGTGAATAATCCCTCCGATATCAAAAAAGGTTAGCAACATCGTTTTGACTCTTAATTTGGACTGACAGAACTTATTGGTCATGGAAAATTGGCTGACTTCCATTGTGTACTTTGACACTTTATTTCATGGTCGTATTGGTACACCCATGTTTCATCACCAGTGATAACATGGCCCCAAACATCGTCTTGCCTCTCCAAAAGGTCTTGGCAAACTTCAACTCTCCTTTGCTTTTGTTCATCAGTGAGCTCCTTCAGGACCATTTTTGCACACACCTTTCTCATGCCAAGATTTTCAGTTAAGATTTTCTTGTTTCTTTATCGATATTTACTTAGTCTGCTGTGCTTCTCACAGTCAGCCGACGATTCTGATGCACAATTCGACAAATTTTTGCAATGTTTCCATCAGTTCTGCTCATTACTGGCCGCCCTGACCTCTCTTCATCAGTGACGCGTTCTCTCCCCTCAGAAAAACGTTTAAACCATTTGTACACTGCCGTTTTCTTCATGGCATTATCCCCATAAACTTGGACTAACATGTCCCTGATTTCACTTCCACTCTTGCCCAGTTTAACAAAAAATTTAACGTTTGTTCATTGCTCTAATTCAAGCTCAGACATTCTCGCTACGACACACAAAAACACACAACAACAATGATGAACGCCACTCAGCAAGACACCGTCACATATTGACACAAACACAGCTGTGAGACACTGATATACCAAAGTTATGAAACCTTACCGAGCTGTTTGTACAGTGCTGCCAATGTAAGCACATGGTGGCAAGTTCACAAACTTAATTGTCAGACCTCATAGTCTGGGTATGTGTTTGACTTCCTTATCTGAAATGCCTTAGCTAGCCCTACCATCCAAGAGTTCACATACTGCCTAATTAATCAGCATTGGGTCTTTTTTGTTGTTGTTCAATTGGACTATTATTCTTAATTTTTTAATTACTTGTTTCTTTTTTTACAGTTAACGTTCAATATTATTTTATATTAGTTTCAAGTGTACAGCATAGTAGTTAGACATTTATATAATTTATGCAGTGATCCCCCAATTAGTCTAGTACCCACCTGGCACTATACATAGTTGTTGCAACCTTACTGACTATATTCTCTATGCTGTACTTTACACCCCCATGTCTATTTTGTAACTGCCAATCTGTATTTTTTAATCCTTCACCTTTTTCATCCAGCTCCCTAACCTCCCTTCCTCTGGCAAACATCAGTTTCTTCTCTGTGTCTATGAATCTGTTTCTGTTTTGTTTGTTGGGTGGGGTGGGGTGTTGTTGTTGTTCTTTAGATTCCACATATAAGTGAGAACATATGGTATTTGTCTTTCTCAGTCTAACCTATTTCACTTAACATAATATCCTCTAGAGTCATCCATGTTGTTGCATCAGCACGGGATCTTGCATAGCATCACAACGTACCATGGGACCCACTTTATAACAAAGGTGTATAGATATAACCATGGGATCCACAGGTCCTATCATATACCACATCATCCTGAAGCTGTCCTCTGAGTGATCAATGGAATAGCCAACTTTTTGAAGACACATGTAAGGTAACAAATTAGAGATGACACCCTGCAGTCTGAGGTACTATCCTTTACAATGTGGCGTACATCTTAAATCAATGAGTATAATATGGTACTGTGTCCCCTTTAGGGAGAATATATGCATCCAGGAACTAAGAGTTGGAAGTAGAAGTATCCATAAGTAACATTACTCTAAGTGAACCATTTAGGAAATTTGTGCTTCCTGTCTCATTAACTTTAGACTCTAAGTTTCTAGAGGTCATGGTTCCCAGAGGAAGAATATTTCTACCATGGTACACAGCATTGTCCTATTAAACTAAGCCACCTGCTGCCTACAAACAAAAAACGATTCACCCTCTCAGCAGAATGAATCTCTCTTTGTTATCAGGAGAAGTCAGTGCTTCAGGGGATCCTAGAACGCAAGGGTTCAGAGCCGGAAAAGGCATGCCAACCAGGAGTTTAGCTTCCTCAAGGTGTCTTCCCTTAGGTCAGCAGAAGCGCTAGCTGAGGCTGGAGCAATCCAGAATGGGTGACAAAGAAGGGAGATGATGACTATCAGGTGGAACCCTCAGAACAGATGCTATAATTTGTCCTACTAACTTTCCTTTTCTAAGCTTCTCCAGGAAAAGAGCCTGTTTAAGAATGGAGTGAAATTAACTATGTATTGTGCCAAGTGAATACTAGACTAATCAAGGGGATCACTTCGTATATTATATAAATGTCTAGCCACTATGCTGTACACCTGAAACTAATATAAAATAATATTGAATGTCAACTGTAATTGAAAAAAATTTTAAAGGGGTAGGGGGAAAAGAGAAAGGGAATAAGAGGTTCAAATTTCCAGGTATAAAATAAGTCATGGGGATGTAATGTACAGGTTGGAGAATATAGTCAATAATACTGTGATAGCATGGTATGGTGTCAGATGGTTACTTAACTTATCATGGTGATCACTTCTTTAGGTGTATAAATGTTGAATAACTATGGTGTACACCTCAAACTAATATAATATTGTATGTTAGCAATATTTTAACAAAAATATTTTTTTTAAAGAATGGGGTGAAGGGGCCGGCCGGTGGCTCAGGCATTTGGAGCTCCATGCTCCTAACGCCGAAGGCTGACGGTTCGATTCCCACGTGGGCCAGTACCAGATGGCTCAGTTGGTTGGAGCGTGGGCTCTCAACCACAAAGTTGCCGGTTCGACTCCTCGACTCCCGCAAGGGATGGTGGGCTGCACCCCCTGCAACTAAGAAGGAACATGGCACCTTGAGCTGAGCTACCACCGAGCTCCCGGATGACTCAGTTGGTTGGAGTGCATCCTCTCAACCACAAGGTTGCCAGTTTCAACTCCCGCAAGGGATGGTGGGCTGTGCTCCCTGCTACTAACAACGGCAACTGGACCTGGAGGTGAACTGCACCCTCCACAACTAAGACTGAAAGGACAACAACTTGACTTGGAAAAAGTCCTGGAAGTACATACTGTTCCCCAATAAAAATCCGGTTCCCCTTCCCCAATAAAAATCTTTAAAAAAAAAAAAAAAAAAAGAATGGGGTGAAATTATCATATAGCAATTAGAGCAGTACAAGGGTAAACTGTGTGTGCTGTGTTCTCTGACCCACATCCACCCTTGAGGACTACTCACTCCCACACCTGCTAGGATTGTGTCCCTGAGGGTCACAGCTGAGCCTTTTCCCAGGAATTGTCCTCAGTAAAGCAGCTGCCTCCCCCAAATTCACACTCCCTCCCTGGGAACAGCTGACATGGAAGACTAGATGATCTTCCTTAATTGAGGACCATACTGAAGGGTAGTCCCAGCCCTCATGAGAACACTCCATGGGATTGGCTGAGGTCTCTGTTGCTACCTCATTGTAGTTCACCTTCTCCCTCTGCCCAGTCCTGCTTCCTCTCCTTACAGGTGCTGTTCCAGCACTCCCTCAGGGAGCCGCCTGCACACAAATCTTCATCTCAAAGTT
Source organism: Rhinolophus sinicus (assembly GCF_057876585.1). Classification (NCBI taxonomy): domain Eukaryota; kingdom Metazoa; phylum Chordata; class Mammalia; order Chiroptera; family Rhinolophidae; genus Rhinolophus; species Rhinolophus sinicus. Next base: position 101,629,686 of record NC_142514.1, on the reverse strand, counting down.
TGTTTCCCAGAGAACTCGAATGATGACAGTGCATATTTAGAGATAAGAAAGTAACCACCAGAAGAAACGTTTACAAAGTTCAAAGTGGTTTTCTCTAGGAAGAGGAATAGGGCTGAGGCAAGGTTGGGCAGGGGACTGTTGTTCCATACAGAGGGTGCCAAAAAAATGTATACTCATTTTAAGAAGGAAAAAAACTGTATTAAAATTGTAATACTCAATACGTACCAAAAACAAAATATGAATACAAGTCATGTTTGACTTCCACAATTACAAGAGGTGCTCAAAGTGGTTAGCATCTGCATAATTTTAATATAACTTTTTCCTTTCTTAAAATGTGTGTACATTTTTTTGGCACCCTCTTTATATACTTTTCTGTGATCTTTGTTCTTTTTAACATGTGCATATATTATTTCCATAATTAACTTTTTCATTTAAAATGTTTTAAGGAATTTTATACTGTTACTTCCATTTTAAACCTTTCAATTGCTTTCCATTGGCCTTACAATAATCCTTAAGAATCTTTAACAAGGCTTGTAAATTCCACCCCATCTGGCCCCTAAGTTTCCTGTCCCTTTTTTTTTTTATTTTTTATTTTTTATTTTTTTTGCCATTCCCCCTCACTCTCAGTTACCTGCCTTTCTGGACTTCCAGGTTTTTTTGTTTTTTGTTTTTTTTACCTAAACCATACGGTGCTATATTTGTGGCATAGATATTATATATAAAAACATTAGAATAAGTGTTATTTTTCTTTGGCATGTAAGAAATGAGACTCAGATAACCTACCCAAGATCAGATAGAAAGCTAGGTCTCCTGGACTTAGTCACTGCTCTTTTCAGCATATTACATGCTTCCTTTTTTTTTTTTCGGTTCAGGACTATAATTTTATTTTATTTTTTATTGGTTTCAGGTGTACAAAACAATGCAATAGACATTTGTACTCCTCACAAAGTGATACCCACCCTCCCCTAATCTACTACCACTCTAACATCGTATATAGCTGTTACAATTCCATGGACTGTATTCCCTATGCTGCACTCCACATCCTGTGACATATATATATATATATATATATATATATATATATATATATATATATATACATATATATATATATTCAAGAAACTACAGATATATATATATCTATATATATATATATCTGTAGTTTCTTGAATGAGCCTCTCTTCAATCTCTGAGCTCTAAACATGCTTCTCCCTCTGTCTGGTCTGTAATATTTTACTTGTCCTCCCCTCCACCTGGCTCACTCCTATTCATCCATCATATTTCAGTTTAGATGTCACCTTCTCAGGGAGACCTCCTCTACCCACTGGACTACATTAGTCCCCTTTTATCGTTCCCACACCACCTGTATTACCTCTTTCTCGGCATCAATCTCCTGAAAAACTCTGTTTACTACCCACATTTCCTTCACCCTTCACGAGGACCGTCTATCATGTTACTGTTGTATCACTAGCACCTACACAGACTGCAGTGTAGTAGACATTAAATGCGTACTAAATCAATGAATCTTGTCAAAATGCTTTCTAGGATTCCAACTCTGTGAAAAATGAGGTAACTTTTCTGAGCCTCAGTTTGCTCAGGTATAAAATGGAGATAAAAATAATACCTATCTTAAAGGGTTGTTGTCGTGCGGGGCGGCCTGCGGGGTCTCAGCTCCCGCTCCCCACATAAGAATGCAGGACATGGTGAGGCCAAAAAGGAACACCCTCGGAGCCATAGGTAGGGGAGTCACACCACTATATTCTCACTGGAGGCTGGATTCACACGACGTGCAACCTGCTGTCCACTTTTTTGCCAACCGACCGACCCCACTTGCTAGCTGCAATCTGCCATGCTAACTGCAATCCACGCTTGCTAGCTCAGCCACCATCTTCTTGCTAGCCCCCATTTGCTGCTAGTGTAGCCACAGCAGTTATACTAGTGGCCAATGGCTCATTGGTTACAGCTGACGGCCAACTACACAGCTGATGACCATCCAAACACAGTTGATGGCCATTTACTACCTGAACCAGCACCTTTCCACGTGAGGCCGAGAGCCTGGAAATTGCACTCCTGGCTCTGTCCCCACAGTTGTTTTGAGGATTAAATGAGATATGTTGGTAAAGCCCTTAACACAGTGCCTGGCACAGAGTAGGCATCTGATTAATGCATGCTTAAAAATAAAGACAGGCTGTATCAGTTTACACTCATGTCAGCAGGCTTTGAGACTGTCACTCTTTACCCTTTCCAACATTGAATACTGTGTTTTTAAATATTTTTATAAATATTACAGGCCAAAAAAAAAATGGCATCTCATGGTTTTAAGCCAACATATATTTCCAAGCCAACAGCTTGTGTTAATAAGACAGCTGCACCTTGCTGCTCCAAGCCTGGTACACTATAAAGAAAACAACTATTCGGTGCTCCCCTCTCTTCCTGCCACAGCTAGTTTGGGGGGAGAGGTATCTGAGAACAGAGTCCACAAATATATGGTAATGGAAAGAGAACTGACTCTGGGTCTTGAACACACAATGTGATATATAGATGATGTATTATAGAATTGTACACTTGAAACCTACATAATTTTACTAACCATTGTCACCCCAGTAAATTTAATTTTAAAAAGAGAGAGAGAATGAAGCCCCAAATGTGGAGGTGCCCTGTGCAAAGCCTGGGCGGCTGAACTACAGGTATTTCTCATTGTAGCTTCAGTTTCTGCCAATCTTCTTGTCTGTCATATGGGAAGATATGGGGCCCAACTCTCCCCAGCCAACCCAGGTGGTTGCCTCTGCGTTAAACGTTTCCAAGTGACGTAGAAACCTGCAGGCCCAGAGGCCCCTCCACACTTCCTGTGTGGGGTTCAGAAACCCGCTTCCCCTCCCAGCCTTAGGTGCCTGCTTCGGAAAATGGTGAGTCTCCCTCTCACAAAGCCGCTTTTTTAATCCCAGCATTGGGAACAATGGCCCTAGGGTCTTCATCTTCAGCGGGATTTTGAAAAAGTCCTTTGGTTTCTTTTTCAGAAGTAATAAGCCAACTGGCCTCCGCCATCTTAGCTAGAGTAAGTGTCCAGTGAGAGAAGGATGCAGTCAGGAAATCTCTGGAGAGTTCTGGGACTCTGCCTCTTATCAGGTGAGTAGGATGAAATGAAAAAGGGTGGTGTTTCTCCAGACCATGGGAAGGCTCACAGCCTAACCTGGTGCTGCCCAGTGGTACCAAGGGGCCTCATGTACTAGAAAGATGTAAGGAACTGTGTAATGTTAGCATAGGGAACTAGGGTTGGAGGCTAATGGAGACGCGTGCCCCAGGCACCTGGGAGATCTTTCAGGAAACAGCCAAAGAAAAGCAGTTGGGATGATCATATCTACTGAAAACAAAGTTGTCTCTATGCCTTCAAGAATGAGCTTGTTCTGTCTTAAGGAACTACCCAGCCCTTAAGAACTAACACAAAAGAGATTATAAAAGCAAAGTAAGCATAGCACCTTGTTGTGAGGAGACTACGTAGTTGAACCCAGACTCTGCACAGGGTATGGCAAACTTTGTATCTGAGATAATAAAACACTTTATAATTTCAGTCCTTTTCAGTTAATCAATAGCTTTCAATTAGTTTAGTTCTTTATGAAGCAAAGTGAAATATAAATTGATAAATAACCAAGAGCATTTCCATATCTCATGTAAGATAGATTTTTTTTTAAGTTACCATTTATTGAGTTCCAGATACCATGTAAAAAAATTCTTTACATGTGTTAACTAATTTAAATCTTACCTCCACGTTGGAAGGTAAACATCACATCCCCTATTTTATAGAAGAAGAAATTGATACTCAAAGAATTTAAATGACTTGTTTAAAACCATACAGTAAGTGCTAAAGCTGATGTAGGAAATCAGAACTGTCTGTGTACAAGAACTTTACTCTTAATGACTAAACTACAGGGAGCAAAATGGCTCACAATGGTTTTACTTCAGAGACCTAAAAAATGCTATCACAGCTAAGGCACCGATCTCAGAACCACAGCCATGTCTGCACTTCCTGCTTCATCTTGGGTTTCTCAAGCTTGAATGTACACACAAATCACCTGGGGATCTTGTTAAACTGTAGCTTCTGCTACAACAGGCCTGGATTAGAGATTGCGATTCTGTATTTTTAATAATCTCTCAGGCTTATTAGTTTGCTACTGGTCCAAGGAAAACATTTCGAGTGTCAAGGTGTGCCTCCTGCAGAAAGTAATCAGGCATTTTCTTAGAGGCCCTATAGTATAACTATGTTTTTCAGAGAGAGAGAGAGAGAGAGAGAGAGAATACGAATATCAAAGAATCAAAGACCCAAGCATCTCCAGCGATTTGGCCTCATGAGAATGTTCCTAGTCTGCTTTGGGTATGGGGTGTGGGGAGATATGTGTCACCCAGTGTAAAGGCTATTGGTAAAAGAGAGGGCCAGGTATACAGAAAACTTTCAGACAAATTCAGGAAAACTGGTCGTTGTAATCCTAGTTATTGCTGAGTGAGGGGATCTGAAGGGCCCAGTGGAAATGTGATGAGGCTCTTCAGTGCACAGGCTATAGCTGATGAGTAATCAGAGTTTCAAATATTTTCATCTCTATCTCACACACAAAACAAATGGAAAAACTGAACCATCAACCAGAAAACAGGAGCCAGAGATGGAACAAAAATCTCAATGTTTGTGTGTAACCAAGAGCTTGTTTTTCTTCCACAGTCAGAGACCAATTTTCAAAATGGAGGGGTGGCTGCAAAATTCTTTTTCTATTTCTCTAGTCACCCAAAAAGCAGCCCCAAACATTTCTAACTTCTGTTTGTCAAATATTGCGTGTTCATGTTTAATGCTGGAAGAAGCTTGCTTGCTCTGTTTCATCCCAAATTCATCCCTGGTTAATAATACTCAGCAGCATGTGTCAATCATCTGGGCTACAGGATTGACTGTGATCCAGCAGTGTTTGCGAAGGACTTTAGATGTTCCGAAATGGTCAGACAAGACCCCAGCACTTTTTCTGCTTAGAATTTCAGCACTCACAACATTTACTAACTCTCTTTTTCTTATTATTTAATTTCTAGTTGGTGCTTGGGGGCAAGAAGGTAAGATATGCTTTCTTTTCTTGTCATGAATTCAGCCCAGCTTTGTTTGTATTTATGAGGGGAGCTTTCTCTAGACCTCCCACCGAACTTCCACAGAGACCAATGAAAGGGTCTCTACCATCTTCTCCTTTGCCTCTTCTTCCTAAGTCTAGAGATAGTTCTGGCTGTAACAAACAAGAGGTAAACAACACAGATCATAGGAAATAATGAGTCTTAACTATTCAAAATAAAAAAAATTGAGGCTGCTAAATTAAGTTGAAAGTGCCAATGGTTTTCATTTGCTTGCATTTCACATTTCATGTGAGATTTTGTAGAGGGTATGTGCTTTGGATGCATGAATGGGGATGCAGCAAATAAGCCTCTGGAGCAGCATTTGAACACACATTCAGAACTACATGTCCAAATACTCTGAGTGTGTGTGTGCATGTGTGTTCATGTGTGTACATGCATATGGGTGTACCTGGCCAGGACTTAATTTCTCAATCATAGCAGTGGAGTCAAGAGTGTCCCAATATTGGAAGTCTTTCTATTCAATCAGCTCCTCCAAACTGAGTAAACCAATTTTGTATTTAAAAGTGGTCATGCTGCCAGGCTCTACTCTGTTGCACTGCCTAATATGTAGTATAGTTGGGATTTTTTTTTTTTTTTTACCATGCAGCATGTTTAATGTTACATTATTGGCAAAAGCACTGATATGCTTCAGGATAAGTCCCCTCTTCTGCCAGATATTGCCATTTAGAGTTAATTTTTGGTTATCATTTGATTGATCCCCAGTGTAGACCTGTTTTTTCTAGCTTTATCGAGATATAATTGACATATAACATGGTTAAGTTTAAGGCATATATATATATATATATATATATATATATATATATATATATTCAGCAGAATTTTAATACAGTTTTTTCTTTTCTTAAAGTGCGTATACTTTTTTTACACCTTCTGTAGTATATATATATATATATATATATATATACATATACATATATATACATATATATGTATATATATATATGTACACCGAGGGTGCCAAAAAATTGTATACAAGTGGGCACTTTGGTCAACGTTGCTCAAGCAATAGTTTGCTGTAATCAGAAGTGTCTGGACGCTGATGGGAACCACTCTGAGCACCTCTTGTAACTGCAGAAGTCACACGTGATTTGTATTCATCTTTTATTATTGGTATATATTGAGTAGTATAATTTTAATAGAGTTTTCCTTTCTTGAAATGTGTATACATTTTTTTGGCATTCTCTGTATATGATTACTTAGAATCCATTTTTCTAAATAGCCATCAGTTGTTTAAGGACGTATGGCTCAAAATTGCTTTTCATGTACAGCTATGGGAATTTGAAGATCCATTGTTTTTTAAAGGAAGGAAGAGTCCTAACTCATGGGAGCAAGATCTGATCTTAGTAGCTGATAGAAGTATTTCTAATGATTTTTTATCATTTCTTTTTCAGACAATGAAGTTGCTGGTAAGAGGATTTTTGTTCTATACAACCTCTTTTCAAGTGTGGAACAAAATGGTCGTAGAGGACAATCACCACACCAAACACTGAGAACCAGAACTAATAGAGGGAAAATACAAGTATCTTGCAATAGAATATGTATGGGATGTGCCTATGTTTGTTTGTTTGTTGCTAACTGTCATGTCTAATTATAGCTGAGAGTAATATGTATCCCTGAGCATACATTCAGGGAAGAGAGTTGGAGCCACCACAAGTTTTTGTGTAAATCATGAGCTCATTAAAGGCAGAAACAGTGTCTCATTTACCTGGCCCAGTGCCTGGCACAGAGTAAATGTACACTTTTTGAATGAAAAAATGATCATACACATGAATGCATCACTAATTCCCTCCCTTCAAGAAGTTGGTCTTGTGTGAGACATAAATAATTGATAATATAATGTGATATGGGTAGATACAGAGTAAAATAAAACATAAAGAGTGAAGTGGTCAACTCTGCAGAGAGTAGTTGGGAAAGGCTCCCCAGAGCAGGAGATTCTTGAGCTGAGTTTTAAAGGCTGAGTTTGTATTTTAGGGAAGAAGATTTTAGGCAGAGGAGGCAAGGCTGTGTAGTCTGAGGTTAAGGGTCCAACTCTGAAGTTATACAGCCGTATCTGAATCCTGGCTGGACTCTTACTTGCTGATTTTCTTTGAATAATTTATTTAACTTCTCTGTGCCACAGCATCATCATGTGTAAAATTGAAGTAATAATGATACTTAACTTGTAGTATTGATATGAGGGTTGAATGAGTAACTCACTTAGAACATTATCTGGCATATAGAAGGCAGTAGGTAAATTTTAGCTATTATTATGTAGGAAGCATGCAGACTAGATAATAAGCATTAAAGTTTATTAACATGTATGTTCTAGGTATTGCCCTGAATATTTTACCTGAATTTCCTCTTCTAACTCGACCATCCCTATTCTACAGATAAGAAAACCAACATTAGAAAATAAATAAATAGTCCAATCACAGAGATAAATATAAATGCAGATGCAGCTGATACTGAGGCTCATTTTCTTAACCATTATGAAACACTGTCTCCAGATGTATGTAACATCTTTATGAGCATACATCCTATTTCTCAGCATAAATATCTAGGTCCTTGGATGAGCATGTGTAAGTCTAAGCTCTGCTACTAAATTTGTACCAATAAAAGTTGTAAACAATTTTCTTTACATTTCTTTTTCAAACAAACACACTAAGCAGAGTGAAATGTCTGTTTACTTTTAAATTATTGTATTTATGATTTCTAGTATATTTAACATTTCTAAAAAATATCAGTGCTGAAAAATTATTTCTAAGTCAAAATAATATCATCTGGGCTACAGGATTGACTGTGATCCAGCAGTGTTTGCGAAGGACTTTAGATGTTCCGAAATGGTCAGGCACGACCACAGCACTTTTTCTGCTTAGAATTTCAGCACTCACAACATTTACTAACTCTCTTTTTCTTATTATTTAATTTCTAGTTGATGCTTGGGAGCAAAAAGGTAAGATATGCTTTCTTTTCTTGTCATGAATTCAGCCCAGCTTTGTTTGTATTTATGAGGGGAGCTTTCTCTAGACCTCCCACCGAACTTCCACAGAGACCAATGAAAGGGTCTCTACCATCTTCTCCTTTGCCTCTTCTTCCTAAGTCTAGAGATAGTTCTGGCTGTAACAAACAAGAGGTAAACAACAGAGATCATAGGGAATAGTGAGTTTTAACTATCCAAAAGAAAAAAAAAAATTGAGGCTGCTAAATTAAGTTGAAAGTGCCAATGGTTTTCATTTGCTTGCATTTCATATGTGATGTGAGATTTTGTATAGGGTATGTGGCTTGAATGCATGAACGAGGATGCAGCAAATAAGCCTCTGGAGCAACATTTGAACACACATTCAGAACCACATGCCAACTATCTGTTGTCATTATACTCAATTCCCAATTATTAGCAAGACAGAATGACTTGCTTACATTCTGTGTGATCTCAGCCGGAGAGCTGCCTGAGCAACTGGGTCAGAACTCAGTTCTGTTCTCCGTTGTAGCAGGACCTAAGAAGGAAAGGAAGAAAGTAACTAACATTTTTTTCTTGAGCATCTGCTGTGCTCCGTCCATTTTCACCTTCATCATCCATGTAATTCTCACAGATACCCTGTGAGATAGATGTTTTATCTCCATTTTCCAGATGAAGAAACTGAGGCTCAAAGAATTTATATGTCTTGCGCTTGGTCACAAAGCCTAAGGCAGATCTGGAATTCAAACACAGGGCTTCTGACTCAGTCCAGGGACCTTTCCCCAGCAGCATACTGTAGCAAACACTGCCAACAAAGAGAGGGCTATCTCTGAGCACCACCACTTCTCCTCTCTTGCAGCTGTCACACCCAGGCTCAAACATTGCCTAGTGCTGCCCAGTGTCCCTGCCACAAGTCTTCCAGGAAATGAGGATACACCCCAGCCCCACATTCCTGGGGCAAATTTGCCTGCTATGGGGACTGTGGCTGGATCCCCAAGTGCTATTAATGGATTTCAGTTGTCCACTCCAATAGTTCTTCCCTCTAACAAAAATAATTGAAAGTTGATTATACTCAGGGATATTTAAAATAAAGCCCTCTTTTATTGGAATAACCATTCACTTAAAACGTGTATTGCGCATCACATAATTTAAGGGCAATAACAGAAAAATGGTGCAGAATAAGAAGAAAGATGTTTGATCTTTATTATGAGAGATTCTGTTGGTTATAACAAAGAACTCCTGATTAATGAAAAATGGGTAAGCCCAGGAATCAGCGATTCAAAAATGTGAAGGTCTCTATCTCTGAGAAGACCCTTTCAAATCTGTCTGGAATATGATTGTTGCTAATGCAAGAAGATAAGCTTGAAGACTTCTAGGACTTTTTCAGCTTTAGGATTTGAAGGCTTTCTGAGCTTCAGTGGATCTAGATCAAGAAGCACATGCTGGTATATTCTCAGTTTGATGTATCTGAGTTGTATCTATAACCTTACCTCATGGGCTAACTACACACTCGTATCTCCCCTTTAAGGCCCTAAAGGATGGGACCTCTGGGAATTCTTGGAGATTGTGTCCAGTCCTACTTAAAAATTTTACCTACAATTTAAATTTAAACCAAGGTTATTTTCTTGCCATTCTTTCATTTTTTCCATTTTCAAGTGAATTTGCATATATACTGAAAAGTAAGTTTATCAGTCTTTTATGCATGCGGTATCTGAGGACGCAGGTCAGTGTGGATAGAAGAGAAGAAATTGATTGAGAGAGATCAACCCCAAGAACTGAGGTCCTCCCAACATCATATTTCCAACTCCCATTTTAGAAACCTTCCAAATAGGGACTTTTATAGGTTTCTCTTTACTTCTAGCCTCCCCTTCCCAAGTTCCCATGTCCATGCCTAAACTCTGAAGGCACCTTCAAAAGGTTCTTTAGTCTCCCTTTCATACCCTCTATCCAGCAGAATTCCCTTTTGACAAGAAAATCTAAGACCTGCATGACAGAGGACTTTCTGCATTTGGTTGGTTCTTTTGTTACTAATTTGTCTTTTCTGAAATCTTATTGGTTTCATCTTCTAATTTCCCTTCTCTTCTCTCCCATTTCCAGCATATAAAATCTCAATCTCTGGAACCAGGGTATTGTTGACATGCCCTGAGGATTCTGGGTCTGAGAAAATAATATGGGAAAAAAATGATGAAAAGGTACGTGCTAGTCCTGAGGGCCAGCAATTATTATCAGTGGATAATTTTTCAGAAGCGGATGACAGTGGTTATTATTCCTGCTACATAAGTACATCAAAGAACCGTCGCAGTTTTCTCTACCTGAAAGCAAGAGGTAATATAAGTCTCCTGCACAAGCACTACCAGATTCTTTAGGGAGGACCATTTCAAAAGGGCATTCTCAATTATTTCCCCTAACCCAACTCACAGTCCCCTGGAATCTTTGTGTTTCTCCTATACTCAGTACTGGGACTCTCTGAGGCCACACAGTATCAGTGTTTCCTGAAACATAGATTGAATACCAATACGGGAATGTCTGGGTAAGCTCAGTCAGCGCTTGATCTAAAACAACCCGAGGAACAGGATTGGGTCACTTGTATTACAGTATATCCAGAATGATGGCACACTGATATGAGTTCATCTGATGCTTTATCCAGAGATAAATTCTTCAGGAAGAAAGGAGACTCAGAGCTACGATAATAAAATGTCATAAGCTAAGGCATAATAACAAACAATAATGATAACTAACATTTTCTGAGTGCTTATTAAGTTTTAAGCACTATACCAAACACTTGGCATGCCTTGAGGATTCTGGATCTGAGACAATAATATGGATTGTTTTCCTGTAATCCTCTCAACAACCATATGAGTTAAGTACTATTTTATTCCCACTTTATAGATGAGGGAACAGAGTCTTTGTGAGTTGAAAATACATTTCACAATTCTCACAGCTGGTGACTAATGGAGCTGGAACTGGAACCCAGACTGTCTGATGCCAGAGCTTCTACCCAGAACAGCCATACTTTGCTTGTGGTTATTGAAAGGGAGGGCTCTGGCATGGCCAGCATGTGAGTATTGAAGGGAGAATCACCTTCATTTGTGTCTTCCTTTTTCGGTGAATTTTCCTCTTCTCCCCATCCCCCCACCCCCGCGAAGTATGTGAGAACTGCGTGGAGGTGGACCTGATGGCTGTGGCCGCGATCATCATAGGCGACATCTGTGTCACTCTGGGCCTGCTGCTGCTGGTGTATTACTGGAGCAAGAACAGAAAGGCCAAGGCCAAACCTGTGACCAGAGGAGCGGGTGCTGGGGGCAGGCCCAGGGGTAAGACCATGAAGTGGGGTTAAAAGACATTCCCACCAAGGGGGATGTCCAGCCTGGGCCAGGATGGGCAGCAAGTCCATGGCTAGGTCAAGACAGCTTCTATAGAATATTCACCATGTTGCCAAGATCTCAACAGAAGCTTTCACATCACAGGTCACTCTTCTCCTTCCCATCTTAAAAAAGTATACAAAAGTTTGTTAACAGGATGTGCTTCCTCAAATGCCTGTCAGTATTCTGGAATAATCAGATTTCACCCCTAATCTGTGGGGAGAGAGACCTCTGGAAATTACTTTCTGCCTTTTCTTTTCCCTTCTTCAATGAGAAAGGAAACAGTGGAAGAACCTTAAGCTGAGGAAAGTCACAAAATGATAAGAACAATATGGGAGGTGTTAGTGATGAAGGAAAGAAAAGAGAACGTGGCTGGAAAAAAGAGAGAAGTAGAGGAGAGAACAAAGGGGTTTGCCATCCTTCACCTGGGTCTCATTGCCACAACACTGGCATTCCTGCATGGAAACAAACCCTTCCCCCCTCTCTCCTCTGCAGGACAAAACAAAGAGAGGCCACCACCTGTTCCTAATCCAGACTATGAGGTAACAAGGGATAGAGTGGGGAGAAGGGGGTAAGCGGGACCATCCATCTGGCCTGCCAAACGCTTCAAAGCCCCTCACTCAGTCTCCAGAACAGCCCACCATGTGACTGCCTTTGCCTCCTTCATGGTAGAGCAAGACTATCTCAAAGTCTGCATGGCTTCCACCACCAACGAGTGGTGGTGGTGGGAGAGAGTGACACTCCTCTTTCAGTCTTCTTTTTTTTTTTTTTAAATTCATTAGCTGGGACACGGCGATGGGAAATACCATATATGTAAATGCTAACATGATAAACTCAGGACTGATGTTCCACCAGAATGCACCAGGACAGTCATACCAGTTATTGTATTATTAAAATACTCCATTGGTAAATAGCCCCAAGTTTCCTCCACCTTCAACACACAGTGCCAGAATTAACAGACTCTCCCCCACTGGACTGCCTCTTGTTTTGGCAACTGAAGAGTTAATAGCAGAGAACCATCACGATTGTTCTGATTGGTTGCTGCGTGTATACTACCAATTGTTAAATATTTTGAATATCACACTTGGACAAATTCAACAAATACTTACTGAGCACTGGCCAAGCATGTGGTATTCACTCTCCCATGAGTGACTTCATTTAATTCTGACAAAGGCCCTGAGAAGTGGGCCTTTAGATTTTCATTTTTGTGATGGGAAAGCTGAAACTCACGGAAGGAGGTGACCAGATCAAGTCTATTGCCAGTCAAAGTCAAGTTAGAGTGTGAGCCTGCCTCCTGACTCCCAGACCAAAGTTCTTTCTAATGTACTAAAACTAGATCTTCAGAGACTGTCCTTTTTTAGGAACCACTTCCTGCTGCCCTGCTGACCACCCCCCCTCTATTCCACCCCCAGCCCATCCGGAAAGGCCAGCGGGACCTGTACTCTGGCCTGAATCAGAGAGGCATCTGACAGCTCCTGAGGACCCCGCCTCCCATTGGCCCAGGCCTGGCTCTCCTCCAGGCACCCTGCTGCTCCCTGTTCCCTGGGCAATTCTTGGACTCCACAGAATTGTTCCTCTGCCTTTTATGGAAGTCACACTTGCAGCCTTGTCCCCAGCTCCCTCTTTCCGCCTTCTCTGCTGGTGACCAGTCCTAGGATATTGCTGTTTCAATGTCCTTTGAAATATCATCGCTACTCACCCCCTCACAGCTGGCCTGCATTCTTGTCAGGACATTTATTTCTGTTTTTCACCACCACCTCCAATTCCTTCCTTCCCTGGTGGATGTTAATTCTCCCTTCGGTTACCTCCTTTTTCCTGTGTGTAAAGCGCCCCATCCCTATTTTATCTACATTTCTATTTTTCCAGCTCTCTCTTTGGCAACTTTCTGTGGGAATAGACTGGATAAATGTTGGCAGAGGTCTTGGCCAAGTCACAGAGCCTGGCCCAGAGCCAGCCCTTTGTTTCCTCTCCCGTCTCCACTGTTGGCCCCTGGATGATAATTTCCATCTCCAGGCTCCTTGTCAGCTGAGAGAGAACAGAAATAAAGTGTATTTGGCTGAAAGAACTGTTGTCCCTCTTTTCTGGGATGCCTCGTTTCCTGAAACAACTCAGGTCCTCCCTACCTTTGACTAAATTCCCGGCCATGATCCCAAAGGCAAGTACAACCTATTTTCACAGTGCTGGAACATTATCTGAAGCTCTCTGTGGAGAGGGCATCAGGGAATAATGAGAGAGAGAGAGAAAAGAGAGAGAGAGAGAGACAGACAGACAGACAGAAATTAATCATTTGACTAACTTTTCTTAGAGAAAAACATCAAGGGTGGCAGAGACTGACAGAATGGTCAGTTCAGAAAATGGGTGAGACAGAAACAGAGACCTTAAAAGGCAGATGAAGGCAGCAGATGAGAAGAGTGGAGGCGTAAGGGCATGGGGGATGGGACACAGGTTTCCACAAGCTGCCTTGGAGGAAGAGATGCAGAGCCAGTGCTGGAGGAAGTGGGGGAAGGAGGTGCTGTCAAGCAGGGCCACGCCCTCCACTCGGAGAGGCAGTAGCCTGCAGCCACAATCAACTGCGGTTTAGCAGCCAGGATGTGGGCTGTGCACTGCCGCTGAGTGAGGGTGAGAGAGGTGCAGCAGCAGCCAGAGGTGAGTGTGGCAGGGCTTCTTAGTCTCCCAGGGCACACGCTCAGCTTGCAGACAGAAGAGGCCAGAGAACTGAGGATCTTTCTTAGTCCAACTCAAACCAGCGGGCTCTCTTCTCTCCCTCTCTTACTCAGAAAACTCCCTGCTGCCCACAGGGCTATTTATGTGTGTGTAACCAGGACTGAAAAAGCCATTTGTGGTTAGCAACCATCCATATACTGTACACACTCAGCCTTGGGCTTATGGCTACAGTTTCTATTTGATGGTCCCTGTCGACACGCTGCTTCTTTCTCTCTAAGTGCTCAACATTCATGTTCACAAGGAGTCTCTGTGATGTTGACCTTCACTAGCTGCTGATCAGCAGGCTGGCCCTGGGGGTGGCAGTTTCGTCCCAGGTACACCTGATGGTGCCCAGTCAGGGGGAGGTGTGGCTCAGTGTCAGCATTTACTGTGCCCTAGAAATTGTGCTTAGAACTTCATGTGCGTTATCTCCTTTAATCCTATGACAACTCGACAGCGTAGATGTTGTTGCCCTTGTTTTACAGATGAGGATGGGGGCACAGAGAGATTAACTCATTTGCCCACGGTGTACAGTTAGTGAGGAACAGAGCTGGAATTAACAGCCAGAACTGTTCAACTCCACTGCTCTGAACAGTTACCCAGGGCCAACTGTGAGCGTAAAGAATGCTCCCAGGCAGCCAGTTATCTCAGTTGGTTAGAGAGCAATGCTCATAACACCAGGGTTGCTGGTTCAATCCCCGCATGGGCCACTGTGAGCCGCACCCTCCACAACTAGACTGAAACAACTACTTGACTTGGAGCTGATGGGTCCTGAAAAAATACACTTAAAATAAATAAAAGTTAAAACAAAAAAACTGTATTTCTAAAAAAAAAAAAAAAAAAAGAATACTCTCCATTTTCTTGACTCAAGAGCTCTCTGTATGTAATTGTTTAGGTGTTCCTTCAATGAGTGCTTTTCTAATCACTCATGTGGCAGACCAGCACCATGCTAAGTGGGAAGGGGATACAAATCAACAATTCCAGTCTTCAAGGAGCTTGCAGTCATATAATAGTGCCCAAGCATGCAGGAAGTTAAACAACAGAAGAACAAATGTGATTACACACCCATGAGTGCTACACAGTGTTGTCAGTGTTCTGAGGAGGAACTGACAGAGCTGAGGTAGTGGGGAAAACTCCATGGATGAGGAGAGACTTGATCTGGGCCTTGAAGGGAAAGAGAATTTAAAGACAAAGGAGAAGGCACTCCACTCAATGAAGATGAAATAGATAACATAAATAGTCCTTTAGCTATTAAATAAATTGAATTTACAGTTCAAAACCTTTCCACAAAGAAAAGTCTAGCCCAAGATGGCATCATTGGTAATAAATAATACCAATTCTATACAAACTCTTCCAGAAAATTGAAGAGGGAATACTTCCAACTCATCCAAACTTATCTTGTGTAATTGTTATTTTATGTATCGACTTGGCTGAGCCACAGTACCCACATATTTTGTTGCACACATATAGATGTTGTTGTGAAGGTATTTTTCAGTTGAGCTTAACATTTAAACTAGTAGATTTTGGCTAAAGCAGATTACTCTTTATAAGGTGGGTGAGCCTCATACAATCAGTTGAAAGCCTTAAGAAAAAACAGACTGAGGTCCTCTGAGGAAAAGGGAACTCTCTCTGCCTCTAGACTGCCTTTGGACTCAAGCTGCAACATCAGCTTTTTCCTGGGTCTCCTGCCCGCCCACCCTGTGGACTTTGGACTTTCCAGCCTTCACAATAGCATAAGCCAATTCCTTAAAATCTCTCTCTCTCTCTCTCTCATACACACACACACACACACACACACACACACACACACACGCATCCTATTAGTTCTACTTTTGTGGAGACCCCTGACTAATATACTCTGATATCAAAACCGGACAAAGACATTGCAAAAAAAGAAAACTTCAATCAATATCCCTTATAAATAGAGGCACAGATTCTTCACAAAATTTTAGCAAATTTAATATAATAATATATAAAATGGATAATACATAATGACCAAGTACATTTTGATTCAGGAATGCAGGATTCATTTAACAGATCATGCCACCAATATAATTTACCATATTAACAGACTAAAACAGGAAAACCATATAAACATCTATGGATGTAGGAGAAGCACTTGACAATATTCAAAAACTATTTTTGCTAAAAATTCTCAACAAACTAGAAAGGGAAGGAAATATCCTCAACTTGTTAAAGGTCATCTAAGAAAAACCTACAGCCACATCATACTTAATGATGAAAAACAATGCTTTCCCTCTAAAATCACAAACAAGGCAAGAATGTCCTCTCTCCACTTCTATTCAACATTGTACTGGAAGTTCTAGCCAGTGCAATAAGCCAAGAAACTCAAGTAAAACACATCCAGATTGGAAATGGAAAAGTTAAATTGTCTTTATTCACAAACAACATGATCATTTATGTAGAATATCTAATGGAATCTACAAAAACAAAAAGCTACTAGAATTAATAGTTTAAGAAGTTTGCAGGGGGCCGGCCCGGTGGCTCAGGCGGTTAGAGCTCCGTGCTCCTAACTCCGAAGGCTGCCAGTTTGATTCCCACATGGGCCAGTGGGCTCTCAACCACAAGGTTGCCAGTTCAATTCCTCGAGTCCCACAAGGGATGGTGGGCTCTACCTCCTGCAACTAAGATTGAACACGGCACCTTGAGCTGAGCTGCCTCCCGGATGGCTCAGTTGGTTGGAATGTGTCCTCTCAACCACAAGGTTGCCAGTTCGACTCCCGCAAGGGATGGTGGGCTGTGCCCCCTGCAACTAGCAACGGCAACTGGATCTGGAGCTGAGCTGTGCCCCCCACAACTAAGACTGAGAGAACAACAACTTGAAGCTGAACAGAACCCTCCACAACTAAGATTGAAAGGACAACAACTTGACTTGGAGAAAAGTCCTGAAAGTGCACACTGTTCCCCAATAAAATCCTGTTCCCCTTCCCCAATAAAATCTTTAAAAAAAAAAAAAAAAAAAGTTTGCAGGGTGCAAGATCAATATACAAAAAGCAGTTGTATTTCTATATACTATCAATGAACAATTATAAATTGAAATTTTTTAAATACCATATACAATAACATCAAAAAATATAAAATACTTAGGGATAAAATACTGACAAAAGACATTTTGGCTAAAGCAGATTACTTTCATGGATTAGGAGACTCATTATCATCAAGATGTCAATTCTCCCCCAAATTGATCTGTAAATTCAATGCAGTCCTGGTCAGAATACCAGCAGGCATTTTGTAGTGAGAATTTGAGAAGCCAATTCATATGGGAGTGCCAAGGAACTAGAATAGCCAAACTACTTTCTTTAACAGTTGTATCCCACCCATTCCACTTCTGAGTATTTAACCAACAGAAATAAAAGCATATGTCCACACAATTACATATATATAAACGTTCATAGCAACTTTATTTGTAATAGCCTAAAACAGTAAACAACCAAAACAATATCAACAGGTGAATTGATAAACAATCATGTTATATCCATACAATGGAATAATACTGAGTAATAAGAAAGGAATGAACTATTAATAGATGTAACTAGATGGATGAATCTCAAAATAGTTATGATGAGTGTGAGAAGCCAGATCAGAAAAGGGTACATAGTATACTATTTCATTTATGTAAACTGTAGAAAAATAAAAATAAATTTGTAAAAACAGAAAGCAGATCATTCATTGCCTGGACGGCGGGGGGATATGGAAAGGAAGGAGGGAGAGACTGCTTGCAAAGGGGCACAAGGAAACTGTTCAGGGTGTTGGATACGTTCATTATCTTGATTGTGGTGATATTTCACAAGTGTGTTCATATGCCAAAATTTACCAAATTCTATACTTTAAATATATGTGGTTTATTCATGTCAGTTTACCTCAGTAAATTTGTTTTTCAAAAACACACACACACAAAAGGAGAACCAAAAGGGACACAAGGTTCTAGAAGGGTTCAGATGGAGGGCAGTGTTTCTTAACCTTGGCTTCCCTTTAAAATCCTTAAGTCCTGATGACCCAGACCAATAAAAATGGAATCTCTGGGAGTAGAATCACGCAGTCACCAGTACCATTAACGCTCCCCAGGACATTCCAACATGCAGCCAATGTTGAGAAATGTTGAAAGGTATGGGGGCGGCGGTGTAAGAGCGCATGAGAAATACAAGGCAAAAGGAAATGTGCAGGTGTGGGAAGGACACAAGCACTCGTGCAATACAAGCCATGAAAGGGTTGACCAATGGAGGGGTCCAATGTGAAAGCAGGATCTAGAGTTTGGAGGACTATAGTAGTAGGGACATACAGGGTAGGAATAAACCATAACCATGAATGCAGCGTGTGGTATAAGTTGGAAGTTCATTCTGTCTGTACCAAAATTAGGGTCTGTGAATATCTTGAAGAAATAATGGGCAGAATCATCCAGATCTCTGGCTATGTGGTTGGTTAAATTTTTCTCTTTTGGGAACCCTGGTCTAGAAAATGCCACTCACATTAAACTGTCCTGAAGTTCCTTAAATTACTCTTCCTCAGAGAATAAAAGGAGTGGTTCCCACCTATGATAGATGGGAACAAGCATTAAGGATACAAGAGAGTTAAGTGACCTTAACTTTTCCTTTAACCAGAAACTCTCTGAATTGGGGCAGTTTCAGAATCACGAAAGGACTACATGCCTATATTCTTAACAAGTCCCTCAGGGTCCCAAAGTTTCAGAACCACCACCACATCACTACCTAAAGATGACATCTATTGCAAATATCCTAAGCCCCTACCGAGTCTCAAACTCTAGCTTTCCAAGTGAGGGAGAGGAATGATGTGTTTTAATTGATGCAGGGTTTCTGATGTCAGCTTATCATGCAGAAGAGAGGTCAGGGCAGGTTCTGGGGAAAGGAAGATAAATGGTACTGAAGGGGTCTAGGCTGAGACCTCCTCACAGCTAATGGCTGCTGCTCAGTGAGGGTCATAAAGCCAAGGCCAGCCCTTAGCAGAAGTGGAACTTTCTCACACACATTCTCTAAGTCTCGATAAGAAGTGAATCCCAGGGCCTTTGATGTCTCCACCACCTCCGCTAGTGATGTCATGGAAACTTCTGTGTGGCTGGGTCCCTGAAAACAGCAGCTGCTCTCAGCTGTGGTGAGGAAGCCAAAACTCTAGGAGGGTTGTGGTAGGAGGCTGAGTGGAGGCAAAAAGTAGCCAGGGGAGTGTGGTGGGGCGGATCCTGCACCCAGGGAATACACCAAGCCGGGAATGCCAGTGGGCCACAATGTGGTGAAACTGACCATCACACTGTCTATGTGGGGCAGACTAAGGGAAGTGACGGGAAGTAAAGGGAAGTGACCCAGGTGGGCAAGGAAGGCCAGGGCACCACCAAGTCAGGACAACTCCCATGATTTGCCCAGGAGCCTTGAAAAGTCCAGGTGCCTGGTGAGTAAAAGAAGACATCTTTATTGGCTGAGCAAGGAGGAAAGGTACAGTCCATAAGTGGTGCCCCTATACGCCACAGGTCTCAGGTTCACTTGTTCCGAGGCCAGTTTTCACCAAGACGACTGTACTGAGCATCGTTCCGATCTCGAAGGGGCTAAGACATGAGAAGGGGTAACAGTGTGGCAGAGTGAGGACTCTCCTGGGAAGGACCCCAGCAGGTCCCAAAGACGAGAGCTTAGGCCTGACCTTGGCAGACCCCCCGACCCCAGAATTCTCTGTTAGGACCCCTCATACATGCACATAACACCTAGTGTCAGCTTCTCCACCCCCACTTACTCCCCCTCCCATTTTCATCTCTTTCTCCTCAGGGCTCACCTGATAGAGGTGGTCATTCCTCAATAGAGCTTGAGTGTCAGCAGCTAGAAGAACCAGGGAAAGAGAATTATAAAGGGCATAGAGGATGAGAGAGTGAGACCCCGTGAACACTGCAGGGGACCTCAGAAGTCTGCAATAACCAGTTCTAAAAATTCTTATGAGATTGCAAGAGTGACTCCCAGATAAGACTATCCACTGCCAGTTCCATTCCTCAGCATGTGCACTCTCACACCCATACCCACCAACACGCATGCACGTGCACACATATGCTCTATCCCTTCCACTTACCCCTGGAGAGCCTTCCAGTCTCATGTCCAGCAAAGCAGTACACTCCCAAAGCAAGGAGCAGAGTGGCAATGATATCAGTGACAACAATGCCAGCCAGTGTAGCCGAGCCGAGCTCCACACAGTTCTGGCACACTGGGGGAAGAGAGACAAGAGGAGAGGTGGGAACTATCCCTGCCTGCTAGGGCAGCCCGAGGACCTCTCATGCTTCAGATCCTTGGAGGAAGGCCTGCTGATGACCTTCCCATAGCCGCTTCTACCCTTCATCCCAAGGAATCCCTGAGGAGTGCCAAAAAGCAGTCTCAGCTTTATAGGAATTTAGGAACTCAGGAGGCCAAACCACTCTCCCAAATAAGCCCTTACTGCTTGGGTCACAAGGCCCCTACTGCTTTTTCTCCATTAGTTAAGCTCTCTCCAACTCTGAGGGGCACACAATCTGGTTTGTACATTATAAGAGTGACCCCACCTCAGCCTCCTCCTACTAGAAAGTTCTCAAATCCAGAGGCCCCATTTATTCCAACCCAAAGTGTTCAGGAGGCACATACTTCGATAATATACTTGCAAAATAGGTTGATTGACGTCTTTGTGTGTCTCGTTGCACTTATACAATCCTCGTGGGTCCAGAATACGTTTTCCCAAGTTCAGACTTCTGTTTTCTAAGAACATTTTTCCCATCGTTCCCTTTAACCATGTGATGCTGCTTTTGCAATTCAGAAACACTTTGTCCTCAAGTTCCTCCACCTGAAAGGGGCTCACTAGGGAAAAAAAATACCCCGACTGGAGCCAGCACTTGGGTCTAAGCCAGACTTCTTGTTTTGCTGAAGCTCATACTTAAGAAAGACCACTTTGTAAGTCTAGGACAATTTATGGTTTCCAGTGAGAGAGATAGAAGTCACGAGAGAAAGGCTTCGGGAGGCTCCCAATGAACTGCAGGGGCCAGGAAGGACACAAGGATGCAGTCCCAGCAGAGGGCAGGCCCTGATGGACACAGAGCGAAAGAGGAAGCACGGAGCTGGGGTGATCTAAGAACTTTCCTGGAAATGAGTTCAGACCACTGATTGGAAGTAGGAGGGGAGCATACTGAAACACCCAAGAGACAGGGAAAGGCAGAGTGTTCCTCGCTTGAAGATGTCCATGTTTTTCCTCCAGGAAATCTTCTAATTCTACTTCCCAGCCACCGACAATACCCCCACTTCAACTTCTCTCGCTCTTTCTTCCCCCTTTACCTCACCCCAACAACTACCAAGGGAATGGACCTCTCACTGACCAAAGCCTTTCCCGAGGCCAATGATAGTTGGGGGTAGGAGAGAAGCTGGTATGAATTACCAACTTGGTGGTCCAAAAGGGGAGTCAGGGCAAATCCCATGTAAAGATTTTTAGTTTTTCTACCCTTGCTTAAGGGGAGGGGGACAGAAAATTTTTTTTTTGTCAGATCCATTCTTGTGGCTCCACACAAGTCAAGTCTTGTGGTGAGCTTAAGGGCTTGAGGTATATATAGCACCTTTCTAAATCCACAGAAATTGCTTTGACCAAGAGAGCTCCACAGGCCACAGGCACTGGAATCTGTCTCCAATCCAAGGGAAAAGTGGAATCTACATTCTCCCTGAGCTTTAGACTCAGTTACTAATTTGGGTATAAGAGCATCTTCTAGATACCCAATACATCTGAAGCAGGTCAGGAACATATGTGTATATACTCAGGGAGGCATATGTACATCAGATACTTCACATCCTACACTCATGTCTTCCTTGGTGATTTGTTTCCAATAAAAATGCTGGATGTACCAAAGCAGCTGATTCCTAGGGTAACCATTCGTCCCTCTTTGTCTGGGATTGAGGAGGTTCCTGGGACATGGGACTATAACATGGGACTATCAGTTTTAAAACCAGGCAAACACAGATGAGTTAGTCATTCTACTACCCCAAAATCTGCCCTCCATCCTGCTCAATGTAAAGTTAGCTTTTCTCTTAACACGTTCCCCTGAGTGCTAGGACACGGCTCCCGGAGGTAACATAATAATGGCCTAATGACCAAGAGTCCTGGACCCCAGAGGCTACCTACCCTAGAAAGAACAGTGCTCCCATTACCAGGTCTAGGCTCTGGCACCCACATACCACAACATTTCCTACAGATTTCTGACCTAAGGCCATCAGAGAGATGGTCAAGGCCAAGATACACCCCTAACTGGAGTTGATCAAAGCCAAGCCTCATTCCCAGACCCTGCACTTCATCCCAACCCTGCCCTCCTTGACAACCCTGCCTAGTGAATTGAAGCTAGCATTGAAAAGGACTTTCAAGTGGACCTCATTCCAGGTGGTAATGTCCTTATCAGGTCCCTTCTCTAAGATGCTCCCACCCACCTGGAGAAGCCTTACCTTGGAAGAGAAGGACAGACAGTATCAGGCTAGCCAGAAACCTGCTGTGTTTCATCTTGCAACAGAATTCATCCAGTAGATAGACCCAGATCACAGAACTATCAGCCAGGGTGAGAGCTTCCCTCCCCCAACTGACTCACTGGTACCGGAAAAAGTAAAGGGTGGGGGAGGAACTAGAAGACGCCTATTTCTCTGCTCTCTGCCATTGGTGATGGGAGACTGTCAGGGTAGGGGTAGGCTGGGAGTGAGGTAGGAAGGAAGTAGGTGTAAATTGCTCTCTCTGAGCATGGAGCTTAAGGATGGAGTAAAAGGGTAAGCAGGGACTATGGAAAAGGTTGCCTGGACTTCTGGGAAGGAAAAGATTTAGGATGTCCTTTCCTGAGTGTCTGATTAAAAAACAAGAACTTCAGGGTTTCTATGAACAACATAACTACATTTATTCACAAAGTAAAAACTGCCACCTCCCAAAATTTGAGAGAAGTTGTGAATCCCATCCCATACCAGCTAAGTTCCTCCCACCTTTGGTCTTTCTTGGGACCCTGGCCAAGATCCTCTTTGGGCAGCTTGGGACAACAAACTAAGAAGCTTCTTACCAGTGGGAGGTTGGGCTTTGGAGTACCCCAGCCAGAAATTTGAATTCTGGCTCCAACACTGCTGCCCTCCTGGCCTGGGCCAGTCATGAAATTTTTCAGAGTCTAATTCTCTCAGTATCATGATAAGGTGTTGTTTTCTTAAGTTATTTTTTATTTTTTTAATTGCTGTTGACATTCAATGTTATATTACTTTCCAGTATACAGAATAGTGGTTAGACATTTATGTAACTTATGAAGTAATCCTCCTGGTAAATCTTGCACCCATCTAACACTATACATAGTTATTATAATATTATTGACTTTATTCCCTAAGCTGTACTATTCCTTGTGACTGTTTTGTAACTACAAATTTGTATTACTTAATCCCTTCACCTTTATTACCCAGCTCCCAAACCCCCTCCCATCTGAAAACTACCAGTTTGTTTCTCTATTATAAGTTTGTTTCTGTTTTGTTCATTTATTCTGCTTTTTAGATTCCATATATAAGTGAAATCATATGGTGTTTTTTTCTCTAACTTATTTCATTTAGCATAATACACTCTAGGTCCATCCATGTTGTTGTAAATGGTACGATTTCGTTCTTTTCTATGATATGTAGTTATTGTCATTTTATTGTTTTCTGATTGTTTTTATAGTTCTTCTCTGTTCCTTTTTTATTCTCTTACTCTCTTCTCTTGCATGTTTATGACTTTCTGTAGTTTTGTGCTTAGATTCCTTTCTCTTTATTTCTTGTGTATCTCTTGGAGATTTTTGGTTTGTGGTTACCTGTGCTTCATATATACCAAGCTATGTTTATAGCAGTCTATTTTAAGTTGATGGTCACTTAAGTTCGAACACATTCTAAAATCGCTACCATTTTTACTCACTCCCTCCACATTTATGTTTTTGTCATTATTCTTTTCTTCTTTTGTGTGTTTGTATGTATGCCACAATTTACTGTTGTAGTTATATATGACTTTCCTAATCTTGCCTTTTAAACTTTAGTGTTGGTTGATCCATTGTTTTTATTATGTTTGCCTTTGTCTGTGACATTTTTTCTTTGCAATATTTTCTTATCCATATTTTTTATTTTTTCTTCTTCTTAAAGAAGCCCCTCTAACATTTCTTGTAATACTGATTTGGTGGTGATGAACTCCTTGAGCTTTTTCTTGTCTGGGAAGCTCTGTATCTCTCCTTTAATTCTAAATGATAGCCTTGCTGGGTAGAGTAATCTTGGTTTTAGGTCCTTGCTTTTCATCACTTTTGAGCAAATCTCTAATGGCCTGCAACATTTCTGTTGAGAGATCAGCTGACAGTCTCATGGAAGCTCCCGTGTAGGTAACTAACTGCTTTTCTCTTGCTGCTTTTAAGAATCTCTTTGTCTTTAACCTTCGACATTTTAATTATGATGTGTCTTGGGGTGGGTCTCTTTGGATTTATATTGTATGGGACTCTCTGCACTTCCTGGACTTGTATGTCTATTTCCTTCACCAGGTTAGGGAAGTTTTCTGTCATTGTTTCTTCAGATAGTTTTTCAATCCCTTGCTCTCTCTCTTCTCTTTCAGTACCTTATAATGCAAATGTTGGTGTGCTTTACACTGTCCCACAGACCTCTTACATTTTTTAAATTCTTTTTTCTTTTTGCTGTTCCAATTGGGTGTTTTCCACTACCTTGTCTTCCAAATTGCTGATTTGATCCTCTGCTTCATCTAATCTGCTGTTGATTCCATCTAATGTAGTCTTCATTTATGTTAAGGATTTGAACAAAATATTTGCATGGTGCCTGACACATCATATGTGCTCAATGAGAGATAGTTATTAATAACAACATGATTGGCTCACAGGCAGAATTGAACCTGCCCAGGAGACAAATGAACTTTTTTCCCCTGTAGACTGGGGATCCAAAATTTTCTATACTGCCATAGTTGAACTGTAATTTACCTGAGGGCGGAGATCATGTATGTCTCATGCACTTCTGTATCTCCAACAACTGGCTTGTGCCTGCTACATAACTAGAGCTCCGTGCATTTTTGTTGAGTCACTGACTGAGGGAGACAGGGGCCTGAGATCCTGGAAACTCAGTTCAGGGCCTGGCCCTTGGAAATGTATGGCCTGTCTTATTGGACTTGTCCTACCTATTCTCTTCCAGGCAGACACCTCTTTGATTATCTCATCTCAAAAGACAGTGAAATATTCCTGAATGAGGACCTGAAGTAAGGTGGCTTCCTTGTCAGAGCTTCAGTGCTGAGCACCGGAGAGTTCCTGCCTAAATTCATTCATTCTACTGTGAACTAGCAACAAGCAGCAACTGGCTGAGATAACAGCAACAAGTGGTGGCAGAGACATTTATCACTTCTGTAGGGCATGGGGACCTCCCACCTGAGTAGGGGCCTCATGAAGAAAGGGGCCCAGGCCATCTCCTACCCAGCACCCAAGGCAGTTCTCTGCACAAGCCAAAGTCTCTGAGATGGCAATCCAGTACTCTCTCCCCCTCTCTCCCCACCACCTCCCACCCTATACACTTTAACGGAAAAGCAAGAGACATCTTCACCTGCACCCCTGCTGAGGCCCCAGCTGCCCACACTTGAAACTTAGGGTGGAGACTCTGGGTTCTTGCCTTCATGCAAGGGCCCCAGACTGAAGGATGCTGGGCGGAGCCAGGCTAGCTGCTGCACAGCCTGGCTGGCAGCTAGGAACTGCTCAGTACTTCTGCAAGGGAAGGGCAGAGACTAACATGGAGCAGGGGAAGTATCTGGCTGGCCTCCTCCTGGCCATCTCTCTTCTTCAAGGTAAGGGCTTGCTAGGGGGTCTCAGAGCCTAGAGAAAAACTCAAGGAAGAGGCCATCACCAGGGGGACAAGAATATTGGGGCCCTTACCTTTGAGACTACCTCAGCTGTCACCTTAGAGTTCAGAGAAGGAAGGGCAAAAATGAAGATTCTTACTATTCTCTGCTAGGGAGAAGCAGTGTCCTTTGAGAGGGATGGAGTCCTTATTTCTTAAGAAATCAAAACTGAAGATTTAACCAGCTAGAAAGAGGACCCGGATGTCACCATTTTATATTTGAATATAGCTCAAAGGGCACAGGCCATGATCATGAAAGGAAAGGTATGTTTTTTAACTCAGAGCTGGGTTAGGGTAGACCTGTGAAGCATTCACTCACTCAGTTGGTCAGTTTGTGAACTACTCAACAACTAGGGGTGAGATCTTATTGTGTTATGATAGGCTAGGAATTTATAAAGACAAATGAAAACCTTCTGCCCTAAATAATTCATAAACTGGAGAAATAAGTTTCAATGTTTCCAGGTTGAGTGTAAGGTACAATATAAGATGTCTGTAAGAATATTTGGTTGTAAATATTCAACAGGAAGTGGATGAGCTGGGCCAGTGCCTACAGTCTGAACCAGAGATGGTTCTCCACACCATTGGGGAAGCGAACACCATGAAAGCTGTTGAAATCACACAAGTACTATGTGAGGTATGAGGAAAAGAGGGCTGAGGATAGAACCGTGGGAATACCAACCTTTAAAAGTTAGAGGGAAAAAAATCTCAGGAAAGAGATAAGGGAATGATCAAAGTGGTGGAGTAATTAGATGGGTTTAATACCATGGAAACTAAGGCAGTAGAGAGCTTTCAGAAGGAGAAATTCACTGAGAGTATGAAATATTAAACAGTGTTCCACTAACATAAGAATATACATGAAAGTTAAGTTTGTGGGATTTGGAAAAATAAAGGTCACGGATGATTTAGAAAGTTTCACTGGGGTAGTATGAGTGGAAGCCAAATGGAAATAAGCAGAAGGTGAAGGGCAGGTGATAAAGAGAAGCAAGTGTAGACTATTCTTCAAAGAAGTTTGGATGAGAAGGGAGGAGAGTTTGAGTGACAAGTAGAGGGGGAAATAGAGTCTAAGAAGAAAATTTTTTGAGGGTGAGAGACATTTGAGCACAGTTCTAGGCTAGAGGAGATAGTGAGTAGAGTGAAGTCCTGGGATTGATATTAGAAGAATGCAGTCAAGAGTGGGGTCAAGGGCACAGAGGGTAAGGCAACCTTACCCTCTGAGACTAAAAAGAAAGAAGTGTGTACGGCTTTGGCCATAGATAGGCTTGTAGATGGAAAGGAAGCTGAAGAAGAAAGGGCATTACAGCATTTATGTTCTCAGTGTACTAAGAGGGAGGTGATGCCGACTGCTGAAACCGAGCTGGGTGATGGTTGGCTGGCGGACTTGAAGGGGACAATTAGAGTTTAGAATTATTTTTGAGAGGAGTGGAGGAAGACAACATGGGTTGTGGGGCAGTGCTGAAAGCCTGTGTGAAGCAGCTCTTTCTGTAGAGCAGAAAAAGCACAGAGCTGAGCAATAGAAACCTGAGTTCAGCCACCAATGAGCTGTGTGAACTTGGACAATGCCTCTGGGCTTAGTTTTCTCAGCAGTCAACCTAGGAAATTTGGCTACGTGAGCTCTCAAATCCAAGAAGGAAATAGGACTCAGAGAAACAAAATTAAAAGATGTCAGCAATCAGTTAGACCCTCTTTTCTATGGATTCTGAGTTAGAATGAGGGAACTCTTTGTCCCTCGCGTAGTAGCCAGGTGGTCGGGGAGAAGAGCTAGTAAGAAATCCACTTAACTGTTTGTCTTGCTTTTTTTTTTTATTCACTGTTTTATTCATTCATGTATTCATTCAACAAATATAAAGCTCCTATCATGTTTCAAGTCCTGTGCTGGGTACTATCTGTAAACAGTTCAGCCCTCTGTGACGTTTTAAGACAATTGGCTTCTTCCAACTATTTCTATCATACTGTGATTCATGCTCTACTTTTTCCTTCTAGCCACACTACCTCTATTATCCTTTTCCAAGTCTGTATTTTTGCTCAGCTATTCTTTCTCCCCAAAATGCCTTTCTCTGGTGAGTTCCCATTCATTTTCCGAGGCCTAGTCAATAGCACCTTCTCTGTTAAGTTTTTCCTGTCGCGTACCCTTAGGCAAAATCAATAGCTTCTATCCTCTTTCACATATATTCATATAAGTACTAAATGATAATTTGTTTTATTACATTAATTATATATGTATTTATTTTTTCCACTTCATTGTAAACTCTTTGGAAGCAGCAAGTAAGTCTTCATATTACCACCCTTTTCTTTCACACGGCTTAATCATGTCAGGTACATACTACGACTTAGTAAATGTCTGAATTAAATACAACTGAATTGAATTCCAGTGTTAGTTCTCTACAGTACCTCTACCACGCAACTCTAGTACTCTGAGTTTTGAGACAGCTTTGAGGTCTATTGAATAGCTAACTCTAATAGGACATCCAGGGTTTCTACAAGAAATGATCACCAAGGATGAATACTTAGAAACAACTCAGCTATAAAGGGCTCTAGCTAGTGCACACCCACTCCTTGCCAGGGCTTTAGCTGCTAAAGGAGCAGAGCATTTCAGACTTTACAAGCAATACCCTTACATCACAATACAATTGTGATGCTAACTATCCAGAGTTAGCATCAGACACCATAGGTTAAGGGCACAGTCACCAATAAGACTGTCCTCACTTTAAATACCAGACACAAGTTCAGGGGTCTCCAGAACACCTGTGGGGACAGAGCCCCAGAAAGCAATTTCCAGGATCTCAGCCTCACATAGAAAGGTGCTGGCTCAGGTAGTAAATGGCGATCAACTGTGATTGGATGGCCATCAGCTGTGGCTAGCTGGCCATCAGCTGTAACCAGTGAGCCATTGGCCACTAATATAACTTCTGTGGCTACGCTAGCAGAAAAAATGGGGGCTGGCAAGAAGGTGGCTGAGCTAGCAAGAGCGGATTGCAGAGAGACGGATGCTGCCAGTGAGAGTATAGTGGTATGACTCCCCCATCTATGGCTCCGTGGGTGTTCCTTTTTGGCCTAGCCATGTCCTGCGTTCTTATGTGGGGAGCGGGAGCACAGACCCCGCAGAACTCCCTGCACGACAACACCCACACTTCTGAAGAACTGGCTCCAAATCTGGAGGGTTCCCACAACCCTCTCTAGACTGATGATTTGCTAGAACAACTCACAGAACTTAGAAAAGCACTATACTCACTATTACAGTTTTATTATAAAAATAGGACTAGCTAAATGAAAAGAACCATGGGGTAGGGCCTGGGAGGTTCCTGAGCACAGAGCTTCTGTACCTCTCCCTGTGGAATCAGAATACATCACCTTCCTGGCACATTGATGTGTTGATCAACCAGAAAACTACTGAGTTTTTATTGTGGTTGTGGGGACAGAGCCCCAGAAAGTAGTTTACAGGCTCTCAGCCTCACGTGGAAAGGTGCTGGCTTGGGTAGTAGACGGCTGGTCAGCTGTGGCTGTCAGCTGTAGCCAGTTAGCCAATTAGCCGCTAATATAACTGCTGAGAGAGCCGAGGAGAGTCGAGGAGAGTGGAGGAGAGTCGTCGGTCGGTTGGCAGAAAAACAGACAGCAGGTCGCACGTCCGGTGAACCCAGCCTCCAGTGAGACCATAGTGGTATGACTCCCCTACCTATGTCTCCATGGGTGTTCCTTTTTGTCCTCACCATGTCCTGCGCTCTTATGTGGGGAGCGGGAGCAGAGACCCCGCAGGCCGCCCCACACGATAGTGGTCTTATCACATAGGCATGATAGATTGAATCATTGGGCATGTGACTTAACTCAATCTCCAGCACCCCTCCCCTCCACAGAGCTAAAAGTCCCAATTCTCTAATCATAAGGTTGGTCTTGACCAGCCCTATCCTGAGTCATCTCATTAGCATAAACTTACATGTGGTCCAAAGGCCCACCAAGAATAACAAAAGCACTCCTATCACTAATGAAATTCCAAGGGTTTAGAAACTCCCTCCCAGGAATCCAGGACAGAAACCAAAAATTCTTTATTATACAACACCCTGAATTCAATTTGGTGATTTAGACTACACTCCAGGGACATAGGTATAGACATACTGTTACTTCTGTGAATTAGGATCTCTCCATTTTGGCTTCAGATGACCATGTAAATGATACCTCAGAGCATCTGAATGACTCCCTACCCAGCTGATCCTCTGTCTCTCTTTTGTCTCTACAGGTACTATTGCCGAGTCGAAACAAGGTAGGAAAATGGCTTCTTTCTGTGCTCAAACTATGAGGAAATTTATGGAAATGACTTCCTACAACAGTAGTTCTGGGATAGGATGATGAGTGATAAATAGCAAACCTCTCCATCATCAACCAAATCAGTGGCCAGTCAGGACCTGCAATTAGTTGTCTGGTAATTGGAGGAGAAATAGGACCCTAGCAGCTAGGCACTACTCAAAATGTTACCCATGAACCAACAGCATTGAAATCACCTGGGAGCATGTTAGAAATGAAGAATCTCAGCCCCTCCCCAGACCTACTGAATAAAACCTGAAATTCTAACTAGATCCCCATATGATTCACGTGTACATTAAAGTTTGAGAAGCACTACTGTAATGGTCTTCCTCTGATACCCTGGTGTAGAGAGGATGTCAGAGGCAAAATGCTCAACAGACCATGGCTTTTCCCTTTGCAGGAAAACATTTGATAACAGTGGATGACAATCGAGAAGATAGTTCAGTACTTTTGAATTGTGACTTGAAAGACAAAAACATCAAATGGTTTCAAGATGGGAAGGAACTGCATCCACAAACTGCAAATAAACACACATGGAATCTGGGAAGTAGTTTGAAAGACCCTCGAGGGACGTACGTGTGTAAAGGATCAAACGATACAAAACGACTCCAAGTGTATTACAGAAGTATGTAATCCACGTTAGGTTGCTTGTTGTGAAATTAAGCAGTATTCACTGTTGGTGATTTCCTGTCCAGTGAGTGTGGAAATAGATGCTAAACAGTGATTGATGTAAAAGCCAATTCTCTTAATCTCAGCCTCACTCTTTTTTAATGAAACAACACAGTTCCCCCAGCTCCTTGGGAAAATGTAGCCAGTCCTGAGAGCCTGTTTTACCTTTGGGTGGGCCCCATGGTTTGGAGCAGTCAGGAATTTATATAAACTGAGTTAGGGTGGGATGTTCCCAGGCAACTCCCTTGCCATACAACCCACGGAGGGAGCAGCCTGCTGCCCCCGCGAAACAAAGGCATTATTGCTAGTAGGCAGGAGAAAAAGATCCACAAGGAAAACTTTCACACCCTGAAGAATGCTTGTCCCTCCCTTTCCCCACAGTGTGTCAGAATTGCATTGAGCTGAATGCAGCCACTGTGTCTGGCTTTGTCTTTGCTGAAATCATCAGCATTTTCTTCCTTGCTGTTGGGGTCTACTTCATTGCTGGACAAGACGGAGTTCGCCAATCAAGAGGTAAAAGAATATTGTTAGATGAGATATGAGACCTCTGGGACCCTCGGCTTTCTTCCTACCAAAATAGACCCAAGCGGAGAGACTGAGTTGGCATGTGCACAACTGCGTGAGGTTCTCTAGTCAGGAGAAAAGGACACTTGGTGTTTTCATAGAATATTTACCTGTCTGAAGATCCAACTCCCTCTGATTTGTCCTCCGTGCTTTTTAAAAGCTATATTGAAGTAAAACCTACATACAGAAAAGTGCATGAATCACAAGCACACAGCTTCAAAAAAAAAAAAAAATTAACAAAGCAAACACACCCATGAACCCTGCACCCGGTTTAAGAAAGATAATATTACCAACAACCTAGAAGTCCCCCTTGTGGTCACTTCCAGACTCTACCTATCCCCAAAAGAGAGCACAGTCCTGACTTCTAACAACTTTGATTAATTTTGCCTGGTTTTGTCCCTTAAGTAAATAGACTCATAGAGCCAAGTACTCTTGTGTGTGGATCCTTTTACTTCAACAATATGCTTGTGAGATCCATTTATATTGTTATATGTAGGTGTATTTCTCTTATTCTTATTGCTATTTAGAACTCCATTGTATGTCTATAACCTGATTTATTATTCATTCTACCTCGTGTATGTGTGTTTTCTGTTTGTTTTTGTGCAGCTTCAGACAAGCAGACTCTGTTGTCCAATGACCAACTCTACCAGGTAAGGAAATGAGGAATAAAGGAGACATTGCTACAATTAGTGATGGCTTAAAATTTTGGAATTGGGGAGGGGGTGAGGCGGGGGCCAGTTATTTGTAAGATTCTACATAGATAAGGAAGTGCTTAGGACATACCAGATGATGGTACAGTTATCCCTTTGGGTATAATGGATGAAGTAAAGAGAAGGATTCCGTGAGGCTAAAATCAGGATCTAGTGAGAAAAACTGAAGAACACACCAAGAGGGACACACAAAGAAACTATATACAAAGCCTCCATCTTCTTGTCCTCTTTCTGACCCCAGGACCACAAATCACCCACTCCAAAGCCTTGCACATAAAAAAGCACTCAATTAATATGCAACGAATTAATTCACAAAGGATGGAGGGAAATGAGCTTATGACTGTGCTATCCATTTTAGCCCCTCAAGGATCGAGAAGATGACCAATACAGCCACCTTCAAGGAAACCAACTGAGGAAGAATTGAGCTCAGGACTCAAGAGTAGGTGGGCCCTTCCACACCATTTCTAAGACAGCGCCTTTGCATTACCTGCCCTCCCAACTGCTGCCAAGTCTATCTCCTTTCCACAAATAGTTATAAAGATCAGGGGATGATTATGGAGAACCACTTCTGAAAGCATAGGGGCCAATGCTAATTTTCTTGGACTAAGAAAATATTAAAACTGTGGTGGCCGGTTGGCTCAGTTGGTTAGAGCGCAGTGCTCATAACACCAAAGTCACCAGTTCAATTCCCACATGGGCCAGTGAGCAGCGCCCTCCACAACTATAGATTGAAAACAACGACTTGGAGCTGATGGATCCTGGAAAAACACACTGTTCCCCAATATTCCCCCAATAAAAAAAATTTAAAAAAAAAAACAACCTGTGTGTATCTTTAAATCCTCTCAGAACAAGGTTGCTAAATATTAATTCTATATAAGGGTTTCTCATTATCCACACTATTACCATTTTGGACTAGATAATTCTTTGGTGGTGCTGGGGCCGGGGGACTGTCCTCTGCATCGTAAGCTTTTGCCGCCTCCCTGACTTCTCTCCCCGGATGCCAGCAGTACCTGTGTTGACGACCAACAATATCTCCAGATGTTACAAGTGTCCCCTCAGGGACAAAATTGCCCTTAGTTAAGAACCACTGACCCATATTAACCTTTAAATCAATCAATCAATCAGAAGTTCTGATTCAATCAACCTGAAGTTTCAATCAGGAAAACAGGGGCCCGAGCGTTATTTGGTTTTCCCAACCAATTGTAATTTTTTTTTTAATCCAAGTGTTCGCCTTTCTATCCAGTTCTCAGAAACAAAGCAATGCATTTTGGAGCACTCCTAGCAGAGAGACTTTCAGCCCTAAATCTAGACTCAAAGTTCCCAGAGGTGACAAATGGAGAAGAAAGTCCATCAGAGCAAATCTGGGGTTTTTCTTAAAATAGAGTAAAAACATGTATGGTGTTTTAGAAGTGCTACCTATTGGGAGATGATTTTCCTGTAAAAGAAAAATGAAAAGGTCAAGAACCCCGTCTATTTTAATGTAATTTCTTGTTTTCATTTTGTTGGGAAAGAGCTCTCGGCCTCACATAGAAAGGTGCTGGCTCAGGTAGTAAATGGCCATCAACTGTGATTGCATGGCCATCAGCTGTGGCTAGTTGGCCGTCAGCTGTAACCAGTGAGCTATTGGCCACTAATATAACTGCTGTGGCTACGCTAGCAGACAATGGGGGCTAGCAAGAAGATGGTGGCTGGGCTGGCAAGCGCGGATGGCGGTTTGCGGACAGTGTGGATCCAGCCTCCAGTGAGACTATAGTGCCGCCAGCGAGAATATAGTGGTATGACTCCCCTACCTATGGCTCCGTGGGTGTTCCTTTTTGGCCTTACCATATCCTGCGTTCTTATGTGGGGATTGGGAGCACAGACCCCACAAGTCGCCCCGCACAACACATGGTGCAGCGAGCAGGGTATGGTGCCGGCCAAAGCTCTCCGACGGACGGTGGAGCAGTTTGTGGGTATGAACACTCAGTCTGAGGAAGACCAGGAGGAGCAGCTGCTGGAGAGCTGGACCCCCGTGGAGGGGTGGAAAGACATGGACAGTTCCCCAACCAGCAAAGGCCAGAGAAAGCAAAGGACATTGCGGCCCTGTGGGCTGGGAAGTTCTTGCTGAGGCAGCCCGGATGCAGGACTTGTAGTCCCAGGAGGAAACGCTTGCTGAGTCCTCCATGGGAGATGAGGGTGAGGTCAAAGTCGTCCCTCACCCCCAGGACAGCCCTGGCAAATAACTATGGACTATGGAGAATTGTCTTCTATCCCTAGTTTAATGGATGCTTGACTGTTTGCTTGGGAACATACCACCATGTAGTGGAACTGGCGGATGTTTGCTTTTGTGTCTTGATAGGCCGCCATTGAGAATATGTAAGCACCTTGACTGTGAGTCGCTGTTGTTCCAGCAGGGTACCCTGAGAGGCCCAGAGAGAGTGGTAGTGCCCTGAGAGCCCTGGCTGAGTCCAGGAAGTCTGGCTGTGCCCAGAGAGAGTGGCAGTGCCCTGAGAGGCCCTGGCTGTGCCCGGGGAGACTAGTGGTACCCTAAGAAGCCCAGGAAGTCTGGCTGTGCCCAGAAGGACTGGTGGTGCCCTGAGAAACCCTGGCTGTGCCCAGAGAGCCTGGCTGTGTCCAGGATACTGTATTCACCTCCAGGCTCCTCACACAGGGCCCCTCGTGGAAGACGCCTGTCACGTAGATTGTGAGGCGAGAGCCTGTAGGGATGGAGTGTGGGGACAGAGCCCCAGAAAGCAGTTTCCAGGCTCTCGGCCTCACATAGAAAGGTGTTGGCTCAGGTAGTAAATGGCCATCAACTGTGATTGCATGGCCATCAGCTGTGGCTAGTTGGCCGTCAGCTGTAACCAGTGAGCCATTGGCCACTAATGTAACTGCTGTGGCTATGCTAGCAGAAAATGGGGGCTAGCAAGAAGATGGTGGCTGAGCCTGCAAGCGGCGCAATGAGGGTTGAGAATTGTGTGGCTCCTGTTTCCTGTTTCTCCAACCCAGCCGCCAGCAAGAATATAGTGGTATGACTCCCCTACCTATGGCTCCGTGGGTGTTCCTTTTTGGCCTCACCATATCCTGCGTTCTTGTGCGGGGAGCGGGAGCAGAGACCCCGCAGGCCTCCCCGCACGACACATTTTTATTTACTTTTTGTATAGGTCGTAATTCACATGGGTCAAATATACAATGAAAGGTCTCCCTCCACCTCCACCCCAGACACCCAGTTCACCTCTCCAAAGGCAAACAACATACTAGTTTTTATATATATTCTCTAAGATATATAATGTATTATATATCAGAGGTATTCTAGGCATACATAAGCAAATTCTTAAGTATACATTTTTCTCTCTTCCCCTTTTTCACACAAATGTTATCATACTATATACATCTTGTACTTTTCACCTAATAAAATTTGAAGATGATTTTATACCAGCATATAAAGAAGTATCTTTTTTAATGCATCCACATTGTACAGATACACTATAATTTATTTAACCAGTCCTCTATTGATAGACATTTAAGTTGATTCCAATGTGTTTCTCTTACAATGCTGCAAGGACTGACATTGTATAAATTGTCATTTTTTTAAATACCATGTTTCACTTATTTCACTATAAGACCGGGTCTTATATTAATTTTTGCTCCAAAAGATGCATTAGAGCTGATTGCCCGGCTAGGTCTTATTTTCAGGGAAACACGGTGTCATGCAGAGCGCCATGTGGAGTCTCAGCTCCTGCTCCCCACATAAGAACGCAGGACATGGTAAGGCCAAAAAGGAACACCCATGGAGCCATAGATAGGGGAATCATGCCCAAACTGCTCTTGCTAGCTCAGCCACCATCTTCTTGCTAGCCCCCCATTTTCTGCTAGCATAGCCTCAGCAGTTATATTAGTGGCCAATGGCTCACTGGTTACAGCTGACGGCCAACTAGCCACAGCTGATGGCCATGCAATCACAGTTGATGGCCATTTACTACCTGAGCCAGCACCTTTCCATGTGAGGCCGAGAGCCTGGAAACTGCACTCCTGGCTCTGTCCCCACACACGGTAATTGTAGTCAGGTATAATTTACGTGCTATAAAATTCACTTGTTTTAAGTGATTTCACCTATTTTCAGTAATTTTTAGCAAATTTACCCAATTGTACAACCATCACCATAATCCAGTTTTAGAACATTCCTGTCACTCTCTTAAGATCCCTTGTGCTGTCTGTCACTCCCTGTTCCTGCCCTCAGCCCCAGGCAACCACTAATCTCTTCTATCTCTTTAGATTTGCCTTTTCTGGACATTTCATATAAATGGAATCTTACAATATGCTGCTCTGGACATTATCATGCAAGTCTTTATGTGAACACCTTTTTCATTTCTCTGGGGTTGATACCTAGGAGTGATTTTATCCCATGAATTCTTCACCCAAGTCACGACCTCTTGTAGGCTGGGCTTCACAGTTTCCATGCTGATTTCTCTCCATTCTATTTTCAATGTAGTCACTGATTTCCATGTGCAAATGGTCCTTGAATGGCTTATTTATTGCAATATCAAGAGTCTGGAGATAGTCAGTCATTCCTGTGGGAATCATTATTTGATCTATTCTTCTCTCTGCAAGGAAGTTCTTCATATCTTTAGCGCGGTGAGTGCTGGCTGAATCCCAGACTAGCAGACCTCTTTGGCCACCTCGCAAAACAAGTGGCAGCATTAAATTGACCCATTCATTTCCTTATGTCTGCTTATGTGCACCAGGTATTTTTGGTTTCAAGAACATAAATGCCTGAAACATGTTCAACCTTATCTTCCTTGCCCTTAGTGGTGATTAGAGGTGAGGGTTTCTTTCCATCCAGACAAATTGCCAAAATACAGGTAACGTGCACTTTTGTAACCAGTGGAGGGAATGTGGATTGACGAGGCACCCCTCTGATCAACTGTTGTTTGAGATCCTTGGCCCATAAACACTGCAGTTTCATCCATAGCAATCATGTTGGTGAGTTGGTATTTAGAAAAGTCGATGCCATCAACAAAGGACTTGAATGCAACTGCACGTTTAATAACTTCAGTATCTTCCAGCTTGAACAGTGCTGTCGATATTAGAGACAGTTCATATTGCTGAAGGAAGCCATCCAGCCAGTGTTGTAATGCTTTGAATTCTTCTGGGGATATTTCTAACTGTGGTACCATTGTGAGGGCAAATGCTTGAATATCAGCCCTGCACACAACCAAAGCCTTTGCTCTCCTGTCAGCAATCCATTCACAGATGTCTTCCAGCTCAGGAAATACAGTTGCTGACCTGATCCACACTTGCGCTTCTTAGCATTTCCCTTGTCTACCTGTTGGCTGACGTTACCGTAGGCTGCTCGCCATTTTCGGACCATTCGGAGATCCAACTTCTTCTCCTTGCAGAAAGCTGTAAGATTCTTGTCCCGGGGGTCCTCCACGGTTCCTTTCTTGTACTCGATGGAATAGCTCTTTCGTTTTGCACTCATCTTGTCTGGGGGTCAAAATATTATTCCCTTTAAATCTACCATTAAATCAAGTGTTAATTGAAGACTTACGAGACAGGAATGACAAAAATGATGACAGTTAAGAATGATGGTCCACACAAAAGGGATGAAAACTTGCAGGCACCAACATTCAGAAAACATTTCTTTATTTCACACGATTGCATTAAGTACGTCCGTTACAACACATGACGTACTGAATTATGAAGATTCATATTAGACACAACTAGGTCCGTTCCTTATCAAGTGCACACGTTATCCGTGCGTTGTGTCTGTACTCCGATTGGTCATTCGGCAGTAAGTCTCGAGTTCATCTGTTTATGTAGGTGTTTACCTGTCGTCCAAAGGCATCCGCTTGGGTATTTACAAATACTTAAATGTAATTTATCTTATCATTTATTTTAAGTATTAACGTCAATAATATTATTTATTTATATTTTATTATATATTAATATTATTATTTTATAATTCAATACAAAATATATCTGTCTGGTTGACAATCTTAACTGGGGCTTATTATTGGGGTAGGGCTTGTATTATGAGCATCCTGAAAAATCATGCGAGGGCTTATTTTCCGAGTAGGTCTTATATTCAGGGAAATATGATACCATCCAAAAATTTTCTGATATCATTGTTTTTAACTGTGTGGCTTGTTGAATCAAAGCAGCTGGATTTGATACAAGTTCAATATCATTTCCTTCAAGAAGTAACTCATCTTTCTGGGCTTCAGATACTGAACAAGCTACCCCTGACTTCATCCAAACCCTGTGGATGTACTATTTTTCACCCAAGAAATTTCAGATTTCGACAAGAGAAACATTCTGCTGAATAACATGTTGATGCGGAAGTGAGCATATACAGACCTCATCTTGTAACAGAAGCCCAATGTAACACCCTTGATCATGTTCTATTCATGACTACAGATAGTGCAAACAGTAGCCAGTTCCTTCCTGTTTCCCCATAATTTGCCAACCCGGAGCCTCTTCTTTTTCTTTCCAAGGAGATTGAGTTCTACATTGATGCAATTGAAGTCTACATTGAAGTCCCTCCACAGGTTGCCTCTACCCTTCACAATAACTGTGCGTCCCTTCAGAGTGATGTCCTCATTTTCTGGAATGTCCACCATCTGATTGCTGAGGATGGTCTTCATCCTCACGGTAGATGCAGCAGATAGCCAGTTTTGTTGTTGTTTTTTTTTTTTTTTTTTTTTTACTTTACTTATGGTTTCTATGCACATTTACAAACATTTGCATGTAGTAGAATTCACTGGTCTTTTATGGCTGCTAGGTTGTTTCATATTTAGAAAGGTTTCCCCTACTTTAAGATTATTCTTTTTAAAAAGTTCTCCCATGAATTCCTCTAGCATGTTTATGGGTTTATACTATACATTTAAATCTTTGATCTATCTTGAGTTAATTTTATTGTAAAGGCCTAACACATCAACTAACTTTTAAACCACATAGCTACCCAGTTATTCCAAAACTGTTTTTTGAATGATCCATCTTGTGCTCACCGATTTTAAATGCTATGTCACCACTCCACTCTCACCAGATTGTAAACTCCAGGAAGGAAAAGACTTGTATATTTTTTACTACTGTATCTTCAGGAACTAGAACAATGCTGGAACAAGATAGGCACAGCAGTGTGTGCGTGTGTGTGTTAAAATATACTTAAAATTTACCATTTAACCATTTTTAAGTGTACTCTTCAGTAGCAATAAGTATATTCACAATGTTGTTCAACCATTACCACTGTCCATTTCCAAAACTTTTTCATCATCCTAATCTCCATACCCATTAAACAATTTCTTACCTCTAGCCCGTGGTAAGCTGTATTCTACTATTCTGTCTCTATGATTTGTCTATTCTAGGTGCCACATTAAGTGGAATCATACAATATTTGTTCTTTTTTGTCTGGCATCTTTCATTTAGCATAATATTGTCAAAGTTTATCCATGTTATAGCATGTATCAGCATTTCAGTCCTTTTAAAGCTGAATAACAGTCAGTTGTATGTATATACCGTATTTTGTTTATCCAGTCACCTGTCAATGGACATTTTGGGTTGTTTCCACCTTTTGGCTATTACAAACAACGTTACTATGAACATTGGTGTGCAAGTATCTGCTTAAGTCCCTGCTTTCAATTTTTTGGGGGTATATATACCCAAAAGTGAAATTTCTGCATAAGATGGTAAATCTATGTTTGACTTTTTAAGGAACCACAAGTTTTTCCAAAGTGCTACACTATTTTATATGCCCATCATCAATGCACAAGGGTTCCTAGTTTTCCACATCCTTACAAACACTTATGTTCCATTTTTTGTAATGTTTGGCTTTTCATTGTTGAGCTGTAGTTCTTTACATATTCTTGATATTAATCCTTTATCAGTACAGTAGTCCCCCCTATCTGCAGTTTTGCTTTCTGCAGTTTCAGTTTCTCATTGTCAACCATGATCCAAAAACATTAAATGGAAACTTTGAGAAATCAACAATTCATAAGTTTTAAATTGCACCCTGTTCTGAATAACATGATGAAATCTCATACCATCCTGCTCCATCCCATGCTCCCTCTCACTCCATCCCACCCAAATGTGAATCAGCCCTTTGTCCAGAGTGTCCATGTATCCATGCTGTATACGCTCCTCGTCCATTAGTCAGTTAGTAGCCATCTCAGTTATCAGATCAGCTGTTGGTATCACAGTGCTTGTGTTCAAGTAACCCTTATTTTACTTAATCATGTCCCCAAAGCGGAAGAGTAGCGATGGTGGCAATTCGGGTATGCCAAAGAGAAGCCATAAAGTGCTTGCTTTAAGTGAAAAGGTGAGTATGGTACACGATATTTTGAGAGACATCACATTCACATAACTTTAATTACAGTATGCTGTTATAATTATTCTATTGTATTATTAGTTATTGTTAATCTCTTACTGTGTTTAATTTATAAATTATCATAGGTATGTACAGGAAAAAACGGTATATGGAGGGTTCGATGCTATCCACTGGAAGTCTTGAAACATGACTCCTGTGAGTAAGGAGGACTGCTGCATATGATTTACAAATATTTTTTCTCTCATTCTTAGAATCTTTTTATTTGTGCAGCACTTTTAACCCTTGAAAAGGGTTTCCATTCCCTTTGTGAACTTCAAAGTAACCTTGTAGGGTGTATATTGTCCCCACTTTACAGATAAGAAAACTGAAACTCAATCAAACATAGTATATTTTATAAATGAACAAACAAAACAGAAGCAAACTCATACACACAGAGAACAAATTGATGGTCCCCCGGATTGTGGGGTGGGTGTATTGGGTTGGAATGAATGAGAAAACCTGAAGGGATTAAGGTTTTTTCGTGAATTTCGAAGGGATTAAGATGTACACACTGGCAGTTATAAAAACAGTCACTGGGATATAAATTACAGCGTAGGGACTATATTCAATAATATTGTAATAACGACGTATGGTGTCATAGGAATACTAGACTTATATGGGTGATCACTTCATAAGGTACATAAATGTCTAATCATTATGTTATACACTGAAACTAATACTATATGTCAACTGACAAATTTAAAAATAACCCATTTTAAACAGCATATTTTAGCACACTGCCTAGCAACTAATAAAAGCCCAAACTTTTCGGTTGTTATTGCTACTGTTGCTTCAGAGCTCATAATCTATGAAGAGGAACAGAAACGGCTTCAAAAAGACTTTAGACCAGTGGGAAAAATGGAAAGCAGAAACCCACAGCGGTTGCACCACGGCAGGGACCACCAAGTCCCATCTGCACACCACACACCGGTTTCCACGACGCACATCCCGTTTCCTTAAGGCCCAAGCACCACCTCCGGCTCACCGGATCCTACCCGCTCAGCCCAAAGCCACGACCACTTCCGGCCACTTCCGCCCGCCCCGCCCCAGCCAGGCTGCGCCTGCGCCGTGGGCGTGTTTGCGAGCAGCTCCCCGGGCTGGGCGTCTCACCCTGTTTCCGGCGCCCAGATGAGTTTCCCCAAGGCCTGGCGCTGAATCATGATGTAAGCTCCGGTTGCCGGGCTGAGTCGGAAGTTGGAACCCTTCGGCCACTGATATTCTGTCGTGTGTTGTCGCTGCTGGCCCTTCAGGCTCTGGTAAGAGAGGAAATAACTTGAGGGGAGGGGATCCTTGA
Source organism: Rhinolophus sinicus (assembly GCF_057876585.1). Classification (NCBI taxonomy): domain Eukaryota; kingdom Metazoa; phylum Chordata; class Mammalia; order Chiroptera; family Rhinolophidae; genus Rhinolophus; species Rhinolophus sinicus. Next base: position 101,587,788 of record NC_142514.1, on the reverse strand, counting down.
ATCTGCAATGGGATTTTCTTCTCCTAGTCGAATGCTAGTCCTGGCCTCTGCACTCTTACCTCTTCCAAATTCCTGGTCCTGTGCCCTTCGTGAATTTCGACCCTGATTTGGGAAGCCCGTGCATGCTCCAGCTTCTGCCATCTCTCCCTCTCTTTGCCGTTCCCCTCCTGGAAAAGGCCATTATCTTTCACTTCCTTTCTCTAGAACGAGCGCGGAGTTAGTGAGTCCCCCTCCTTGCCGCGAAGTCCTTACGGAATCTGGAGGGATAAAATATGAAGAGTAAGCAACAGATAGCCAGATACCAGAGAAGATACAATTAAGCTCGAGTCGTAGTAACCAAACCATGGTGTTGACAGTTCTTAAGGAAAGTGATCAGTTCACCACTCAGAACTCTCCTGGCACTCTGCTTCGTGCTCCCTCAGCAATTGGGTTTAGAAGACACTTCTAAAATGGAGTAGCCACAACTCAGGAGCTTATATTTGGTGGGTCTCCTCTTTGGGATCAGTTTTTCTCTCCCAGAGTAAGGACACGTTTAGTCTCACCTGTCATGACTTTTGGTCTCACATGGGAGCCCTTCTGAGCTAAAATGGGCCCCAGGAAGGAATGCTGTCTGCCTTTGACTTGATATCCTTCTAGCTTGCTGATGTACTGGAAGGATCCGTTCCCACATTAGCGAGGCCTGAAAGTATTATTGGGTGAAACATACAATAATGGAAACATTTTTTAATTCCTTTTTTTGTTTGACGTATGTATTAGTACTCACCAGGACAGAGACCTTACGGAGTATGATTTAATAGAGCTTGGTTTTGACAATCCCAGTTATACAAAGTACTCCAAATATGTCTGTTTAAAAGCAGTACCAAGTCTGATGTTAAAACATTTGTGTGCTCACCTCTTTAAGAGCTGACAGTGGCCCTTAAGGGATTAGCAGTACTGTTTATAAACAAAATACTGAGTCAGGGGACGGTGAGAAGATTTTGTAGGACGAGGTAGACAGCTATTACAGATGTAGACCCTTGTAGGAGTATATCAGAGTGAAACATCTTTTTAAGGACTTTAAAAATTGAATCAAATCCAAAAGATTTAAGGATTGGTGGTTGTACCATCTCAAAGGCTAACAACAGGATAGTTCTATATGTCTGTATGGCAGTTGAAAATAGCAGACTATAAATTCCCAGTGATGTTGAATATTAAAACAAAATATCAAGGTTCCATTCTACCAGACCTTTCTTTTGGAGTGGGTGATGTCTAGGTACTCTTTTAACATTTGTGAGACCATTGAACAACTCTAAACTGACATCTCCACAAAGGTTCTCATCAAGTAATTAGTCCTCCCTTTTCCTGTAAAACTTTTCTCTTAAGTGGCTACATGGTGTTAGCCCTTTTTCTATGAAAATAGTTTGTGCACAGATTTGAAGTACGTGTGGAAAAGATGAGTTTAGAGAGATAGGCAAAAACCTCGTTTTTCAAAAAGACAGAAAACAGAGATGACAACAGATTTATGTCCATTCTCTACAAATGCTGAGATATCATAGAGCCACCTGTCTGATATAGCGTGCCCTTCCACTGCAATCCAAGACAAATAGTAAAGCCCCTACTGTAAGTTAGGCTCATGCTGCTGCTATTGATTATGAGGTCAGGAGTAATTACGTATAAGATTGAATCGTTCGATAAATATTTATTTGGGGTATTGTGATGATGATGTATAATGCCAGATACAGAAAAAAAAAATAATCAGATGTGAACTTGTACTCCAATTGCTTATACTCCAGCAAGGCAGAAGATCTGCATTAGGAATACAATGTAGAAAGTTATACATCTTATTAAAAATACAGATAAAATGTAATGGGACCTTAGCTTCTTTATGTAATGTGACAATATAGTATTGAAAAAAAGGAAGAGATAATGCCGTTTATCATGACAAATCCTCTTTACCTCTTGATAGTCTTAAGAGCCTTTCTTGTGTTCTACATTCCTTTCAACTTACAGTTGAACCTTCAATAAATGGGTTTGAACTGTGCCAGTCCACTTACATGTGGATTTTTTCCAATAAGTACGTACAGTACTATAAATGTATTTTCTCTTCCTTATGATTTTCTTAATATTTTTTCTCTAGCTTACTTTATTGTTGGAATATGGTATATAATACGTATCTTAACCAGCTTAGCAATCTAAGCAGGAAAAAAGAGTTTCCTTTTCCATAGATTCAGACAAAAGCCTGAAGCTCGTGTTTATTGAATCGGAGAGGCCTTGCTAGGATCTTGTGCCCACACCTACATCAGTCATTCTGGCCAGAGAATGCTGTATTCTTTTTAGCCAGGCCAGATTCATATGCCCAATTCCTGGTGCTAATGGGTGAGGTCATCCCCTTCTAAACATGTGGACTGGGAATGGGATGGATCCCCAAGAGAAAAATGTGGTTGTCATGTTGATGAAATAGAATGGTGTTTTGGACACAGAAAACAACAAGAGCTCACAACATTTTTTGCATTACTCTGGATTTCACAGTACTTTAGGATATTAGGATAGAGGTAGGGTGGTGGTCAGGTAACAATGAGATAATTCTTGGTGCCTCCACGTGAATTAAAGGTAATAATTAGGTTTATGCAGTGGTTAAATGGGGAAATGCTCTCCAGAATTCTTGTTAATTTCAGCACTACATATGCTTTTTCTACATTAAGCTCAACTAAACTATACATAGCAAAAAGTAAAATACATAGAGCAACATCTAATAGTTCAATTCGTTGAAGCAATAAAGCCCAGCACCATGCTGAGAGGAGACTAGACTGCCTGCCTAAGTCATTACAGCTAATTAGCCATTAGCTTTTACCCAGAAAACACGACAGAAGAACGTGAAACAACTGGTGGAGATGCCTCAGAATTGTCAAGAAGTGTTATAGTCTCTCTTCCTCCAAAAAATAAGGGTAACTCTTCTGACTTGCATTAGCTTTTGTTAATATGATTCAGTAAGGAGTTTTACTTTAATAAATTAAAGGTAGACCAAATGTTCCTTTTCTTATACCCCTGCCCCTACTCCTTCTAAGGCCTCTTCTTATAGCAGTTCAACATCCTTGTAAGCAGAATACCCATACCCATTGTCTCTTCACACGCTTTTCAGGGTTGTATTTCTATACTGTGATCTTAAAATTTTAGGAAGGGTTGTATTTCTATACTGTGGCCTTTCAGGGAGCTCTGCCCATCCCGTTGTGCCACAAAGTCCCCCTGGTGCCTGGGAATGAGGGAATATAATCAGAAGAGTACAAATGTAGGCTCAGTCAGCTCCACTGAATACCCTGGAGGTATATATGTATTTCACATTACACATTATGAATTTGTGTTTCTTCAGTATTGTAAAAAATCAGATAAACAGCAAAAGTTACATACAGAATTAAACAAAGATCATTTAGTTTTTAGTGGAGGAAATATCAGTGGTTGAAAACCTAGGAGTAGAGATTGATTGCTAATATATATTTAAAACCCACTATATGCTGCTATCTCGTTCCTATCCTGGTTTGCCATTTCATGTCTTAAAGGCTTACATTTAGTTTACATGCAGCTGAGGAATAAATACAGTGGTACCTCGATTTTCTAACATAATCTGTTCTGGAAGACCATTCGAGTTCTGAAACGTTCGAAAACAGCCAACACCTCGGCCTCAGGATCTTGCACTCAGCGGAAGCCACGTGACATGTTCAACTTCCAAGGCGTGTTCGAAAACTGAAGCATTTACTTCCAGGTTTACGGCGTTCGTAAACCTAACTGTTTGTCAACGGAGACGTTCGAAAACCGAGGTACCACTGTAGTTAAAGAAGCCTGAGCAGGTGCCACCTTATGCTCATGGTGAATGAGAACTAGCCGGCCAGCCTAGAGATCTCTGGGAAATCCATATTTCTTGTGGTATTATTTTTAAGTGCCACGTTGTTGTTACAATTAGTAGGTGAATTCCCTCTTTGACTTCAGTAATTCTTTCAACTTAACCTATTTTTTAATGGTATAGCAAATAAAAACAGGTCAACAGATAAATGCATTCCAGTTTTTTCTAAGTTTTTGGTTTTAGCCACCGCTAAGCCAGGCCCACTTATCCAATTAGTAGGTTTGTAACCACTTTGCCAAAACATCTTGAATCTTGGAACAGGAACTGGAAAGTCTTACCCTAAGCTTTTAAAATGTGTTGTACTTGTGAAATAGGAAAAGAAACAACTATGGGTTTATTACGTACAACTGCTATGTTATCTGACTCTGGATCTAATACCTGTCCTTTCTATCTGTATCTAATACCAGCCCCTCCCCCAAGGTCTGGATGGAGGACATTTTAAAGTGAAATGACAGACCAGGAGAATAACAACAACATCTCAAGTAACCCCTTTGCTGCTCTTTTTGGCTCTCTGGCTGATGCCAAGCAGTTTGCAGCAATCCAAAAAGAGCAGCTGAAGCAGCAATCTGGTAAGTGGTGGAGCCAGTGACAGCAGATGAGATGACCTAGAATGGGGTCTTCCCAAATTAAGTATACTTAATTACAACTAGAATTTAAGTTGGGGCAGAAGATGTTTTTCGTTTGCTTAGGGCATGAGTTGGGGGGGGTTTTGTTCATTTTTTGTTTGTTTTGTTTAGGGGTCCTCTCCTCCCTGTCCTCCCCCGTGCATAAAAGGAGACCAGATAACAGGTGGCTCCATAGTAACAAATGCCAGTTGTGATCCCAGACTGTCAAGCTGTTTTATTTTAAAAATTATCTAGTAAAAGAGATTTAAATAAATCTTTCCTAACATAGGAAACTGAGGTTGTAGGCAGAGGTAGGAAAGCAAGTCACACGCAGCTATAGAAGCAGATGTGTATAAGGAAGAATTATAAAAGCTTTTTGGCCTGTAGACAAATGAGACTTGTTCTCTTAAGCTCAGTGCTTCAGAGTCTGTCTCAAGCAAAATGCTTCTTCTACTCCATGGAGTGGCCACTATTATAGCTTACCGCCAATAGAACAGAGTTCTAAGAAAATCTGATCCTCAGCCTTAATGTGAAAGAAAATTAGAATAATATCTCACTGATCAGAAAAATAGTTTTCCTCATTTGGGAGCAAAGTTAAGATCAAGCCTAGCTTCCACCTCTAAGGAGACATGCAGACTAAAAGAAGTAGGATGCTTCTCAAACTTATTACTGTTCTGAGGGTATTCACAATCTTTCAAGCCAGAAATTGCTCCCCTTCTACCTCCAAAAAGAATAATACATAGTATTTTTCTTTTCAGGAAAGGAAAAATGTATATTTTCCCTTTATTTTGTTTATTTCAAAAGTGTTCAGATGTGTGGCTGAGTTGTGCTTTACTCTCTGATTAGGATTGAATAAAAGGGCAAGGCATGTGAGTAGGAGAAAGCGTGATGGATGAAGCAAGGAAGAAATAAATGTAATGCTGACTTTTTTTTTTTTTTTTTTTTTTAATAACCACTTGCTGCCAGAGAGGCTGGGAGAGAAACAACAGGCAGGGCATCCTAATGCTCACTTTTTAATGTGATTGAAAAAGGCAGATCTGTGTCTCAGTCTCTGAAATCTCTCCCAGATTTCTAGGATACAAGCTCAGAATGAGAAACTGTGGATTAGGAGATTGTAGCAGAGAAAGGAGAGTGAGGAATAGGGAAAATAAAATTTATGAGTATGTGGTTAAGGAAAATTTTGCTAAATAGGTTCTTAGCTCCCATCACTCTTAGGAGTTCAGAGGAGAAGTTAACAGCATATGAGTAGAGTGACAAAATGCTTGTCCTTCTGACTATAAATGGACATAGAATGGCTAGAGTTGGGAGCATTGTAGGCACCAAGCAATGGTGACAAATCAGGTACATGCTCTTGTGTTACTATTTTGGCACCTCACTCTCTTAGTTTGTTTCCACTGAGTATCATGCCACCAGGTCTAACCTGTTTTCCACCAGCAGTTAGTACTCTGCCAAAACCTTTGGCATTCTATATTGAGCTTCAATTTTACTAAACTCACCACACTGAAGCAATTCTTCTGAGAGTTTTGCCTGGACTTTCAGGCAAAAAAAATAACCATTTTTCTGTAGCGAAAAGCGGATACGGACTGGTGTGGCTTCTCGTGAACAATACTACTTTTATACTCATTCAGCATGAGTGCCATTCTGAAAGGCAGTCTTTTAAGTTGTTAAAAAATAATAATAAAGGGATTTAACCAACAAGAAAAAGTAAATTAGGGGTGGCCGGTTAGCTCAGTTGGTTAGAGTGCAGTGCTCGTAACACCAAAGTTGCCAGTTCGATTCCCACATGGGCCACTGTGAGCTGCACCCCTGAAGCTGATTTGCAGTCGCAGCACGATTGAAAACGACGACTTGACTTGGAGCTGATGAGTCCCAGAAAAACACACTGTTTCCCAATATTCCCCAATAAAAATTTTAAAAAGGAAAAAGTAAATTAAGAAAGAAAAAGAACAAAAGATATTAACAAGCAATTTATATACAATTGTCAAATGATTTTAAAATGCACATAATTAGAGAAATGACCATTGAAACAACAATTCGTTTTTTACCTATGAAATTTGTGAAGATTTAAGCAGGCACTTTCTCATATACCATTGGTGTGCATGTAAAAAGTGTATTTCTAGGGTAATTTGGTAGTATATATTAACTTTTAAATGTTCAAGCTCTTTAACCCAGCAATTCAACTTCTGCGAATTTAGCCTACAGAAATACTCATACAAGTGCGTAAAAAGAGTAAGTTACATTTGGTGCGGTATTTTGAAATGAAAAATTGTTAACAACCCAGATGTTATCAGTTGAGAAGTAGCTACATAAATCAGTGTGTGCATACAATGAAATACAATGCAGCTGTTGAAAAGAATGAGGTAGGCCTATAAATAAACTAACAGAAAGGTGTTGGTGCTGATTACATTTAAAAAGCAAGAGGGTAAGCAGTAGACACAGTATGATCCTTTTAAAAAAAAACTAACAGTCATTGTAATAAACATTAGCACCAGAATATGAAAAAAATCAGGAACACTTTGCTAATAAGTTAAGGTGTTGTCCATAGGGAACTGATTCAGAGGAGACTTTTTACATTATATTTTCCTGTACAGTTTGGAATTATTGAAACAAATGTCTTCTCTTAAAATCAGGAAAAAGCCATATATTTAAAATAATTAAAGGCATATTGATCTATTAGGTAATTCTTTGTTCACTATGAGTCTGTAGGGAAAATAATGCTGCTTACTTTGGCAGTGTGGAGTACAATTAATTATAAGTAGAAAGAATAAAACTCTTGATTTGTAAAATGTGGTAGGATATTTAGCCAGGGATATCAGAATCTTGTACTTTAATTTGTTGCCTAATAAAATTCAATATCAGAAATAATAACCCAATTAAAAAGGGGCAGAGGATCTGAATAGACATTTTTCCTTAAAAGACATACAGATTGCCAACAGGTAGATGAAAAGGCAACCAGTTATCACCAATCATCAGGGAACTGCAAATTAAAACCACAGTGAGGTATCACTTCACACCAGCTAGAATGACTATTATCAAAAAGGCAAGAAATAGCAAGTGCTGGTGAAAATGTAGAGAAAAGGGAACCCTTGTGCACTGTTGGTGGGATTGCAAAATGGTGCAGCCACTGTGGAAAACAGTATGGTTCCTCAAAAAATTAAAACTAGAACTACCATATGACCCAGAAATTTCACTTCTGGCTATTTATCCAAAGAAAACAAAAAATACTAACCTGAAAAGATATATGCAGCCCCGTGTTCATTACAGTATTATTTTCAAATGCCAAGATATGGAAACAACCTAAATGTCCATCAACACGATTGGATAAAGAAAATGTGATATATACATGTGCCGGAATATTATTCAGCCATAAAAAAAAAAATATATCGGGATGGCCCGGTGGCTCAGGCGGTTGGAGCTCCGTGCTCCTAACTCTGAAGGCTGCCGGTTCGATTCCCACATGGGCCAGTGGGCTCTCAACCACAAGGTTGCTGGTTCAATTCCTCGAGTTCCGCAAGGGATGGTTGGCTCCGCCCCACTGCAACTAAGATTGAACACGGCCCCTTGAGCTGAGCTGCCTCCCGGATGGCTCAGTTGGTTGGAGTGCATCCTCTCAACCACAAGGTTGCCAGTTCGATTCCTCGAGTCCCGAAAGGGATGGTGGGCAGCACCCCCTGCAACTAGGAACGGCAACTGGACCTGGAGCTGAGCTGCGCCCTCCACAACTAAGACTGAAAGGACAACAACTTGAAGCTGAACGGCACCCTCCATAACTAAGATTGAAAGGACAACAACTTGACTTGGAAAAAAGTTCTGGAAGTACACACTGTTCCCCAATAAAGTCCTGTTCCCCTTCCCCAATAAAATCTTAAAAAAGAAAAAAAAATATCTTGCCATTTGTGACAACATGGATGGACCTTGAGGGTATTACACTAAGTGAAATAAGACAGATAAAGACAAATACTGTATGATTTCACTCGTGAAATCTAAGGAAAAGAAAAAGAAAGAAAATTCATACATACAGAGAACAGGCAGCAGGTCGGAGGGTGGGCGAAATGGGTGACAGGGAATCAAAAGGTACAAACTCAGTTATAAAGTAAGTCATGGAGGTGTAATGTGCAGAATGGTGTTAATAATACTGTATTGTATATTTGAAAATTGCTAAGAGAGCAGATCTTAAAAGTTCTCATCACAAGAAAAAAAATGTATAACTGTAAGGTGACAGATGTTAACTAGACTCATTTTGGTGATCATTTCGCAGTATATACAAATATCAAATCTTAGGTTGTACACCTGTAACTGAAGAATGTTATATCTCAGTTTAAAAAGTGTTGCCTGACTTAAGATGTTCACTAATTAGCTGATTAACTTGTTTCACATTCAAAATTATCCTCCTTTTGGTTACATTTATCATTTTGGATAGTATGCTTGATTCTATATTAAAAGAGGAGTGTAACTGTTACTGGCTTCCATTTTTTTGGCAGATGAATTCCCAGCTAGCCCGGATGACTCAGATAATAGTGTGTCAGAGAGCCTGGATGAATTTGATTACTCTGTGGCTGAGATTAGCCGCTCATTCCGTTCACAGCAGGAAATATGTGAGCAACTCAACATCAATCACATGATCCAAAGGATCTTCCTGATTACTCTGGACAATAGTGAGTTACAGACTCTGTTCTCTTTCTCTTGGCCTAGGGACTTGCTCTTAGAAATCTATTGTATCTAATGGTTAAACAAACCATGCTGCCTAGAACACAGAGCTTATATTTCAGTGAAGCTTTTAATGTGACCTAAAATCAGTATTTAGACACAGATACAACTTTCGTTCCCATTTTGATACTGACTGGGCTATATAGCTACTTGCCTTTACTATATTACAGGGGAAATGGGAATGGTAGCCAAATCCATTTTCTTCTCAGAGGTAACCTAAACAGTTGGATGGAAGCTTCAAGAGGTGTCAGATAGTGTCTTCCCTCTGTGCCTTATCTGTAGTTAAACCCAAAGTTAGTGCTGATGTCTGGAGTTTACTCTTTAAATGTCGTGATGTTGGATTTATAACAAGCCCACACCCTTTAACTGGGAGAAAGAAAAAAGATTTAAATGTTTAGATACTACTTTGTATGTCGAGGTCCTTCTGATATTACCTGAGTCAAACTTGGAGTTCAAGAGAAGTGCTGTCAAGATTAGTTGTCTGTTGTAAAACAGAAGCATTATCCTTAACCTACCAGATTAAAACCATTTCCCAGGTGACCCAAGCTTGAAAAGTGGGAATGGCATCCCCAGCCGCTGTGTGTATTTGGAAGAAATGGCAGTAGACCTGGAAGATCAAGACTGGCTTGATATGAACAATGTTGAGCAGGTACCATACTTATGTTCCTTATGGGTACCTTCAGCAAAACTTAGCCATGCAGCTGAACTCTGCTCACCTTTCTCCAACCATGACTTTGCTTACTTCCATCTCGTACATTGTTTGTGCTGTTCCTCTTTTGGGATCTTCCTGTCTACCATGGCCACGTGTCCACATCTACCCATCCTTTAAGACCCAGTTAAAATGCCACTTCATTTACAAAGCCTTATCAGGTAGGAGTTGTTATTCTCTCCTCTGAGTTCCTAGAATAAGCTATCTGTGCATCTCTTACAGGAATTGACACTTTCTGTCTCATGTAGTGGCTTTTTTATATACTCGTCTTATCTCTCCTATTAGACTCTTAAATTGTTGAGGGCAAGGCCCATCTCTTTTCTTTATATCTTTTCCAAAATCAAAACAGGCATTAGGTAAAATGCGAGTAGGTGCCTAATTCAATGTTAATTAGGAATAAAAGTTTGTCGTGGAAGACACTTGACAACTTGTAGTTTAACTTTGCGTGTTTAAATTATCTTTATATAAGTCTGAGTGAGGTCAGCGATCACCTCACTCTGCAGAGTAGTAGATTTCACATAAGTTTAATCGCTAATTCTCCACACCATTCAACAGACTTCTTTTAATGCTTACTCTGCTAGGGGTTATACTAAACATGTGAGTTTGGCTTAGGATAACTTTATATATACAATTTTGTTTGTATATATAATATTTTCTAAAGTAATAAGGCTCTGGGTCTTATTTTCCCCTTCACTCTATATCTTGTGATTCTCACAATAACCTGTGTCAGAATTACCTTTTACAGCTTAATGTTCTGTGGTTAATTTTGCAGTGGTTTAGTATTTTTTCATTTGTTTTCCTTAATAGGCTGTCTTTGCTCGCTTATTACTTCAAGATCCAGGCAACCACTTGATAAACATGACTTCTTCTACAATGTTGAATCTCTCTGCTGATCGAGATGCAGGAGAGAGTCATATTTTTTGTTACCTTTATTCCTGCTTCCAAAGAGCCAAGGAAGAGGTAATAATAACCCACTGAGTACTGTATTATCCTCTTGAGTATGACTTTACCATGTACACCAGAGAGTTGGATCATTGTCTTTTATATCAATGTATATACATCATAGCACATATAGAACTAGATAGCAGAGGCAATTTTGGTTTGTCTTCTAAAGTTTTAGTCTTCTTTCTGTGGCTTGGGGTCCACCCCTTTCCTCAGTAAACCAGTGCCTCTTATTCTCTCTACAAACCTCTTAAAAAAATCATACCCTTAAAAAAAGTCTGATAAATTCATTTCCACTGTGTAAATAATAGAGTAAGCTAAGCTTGGTCACTTCCAGGATTGGAATTCTAACAGGTGGGTGATTCTTTAGAGCAAAGAATGAACTCTCATGAATTTTCAAGCATCCACAGGAGAGCAATATTGTTTTGGGACACAATGTCTTTTCCATTCTATTTGCTACGTGCACCCATGTTCCAGGTCATAGAACTAGATCCTCTTTCCTCTCTTTGTGTTGTTTCCAGATTACCAAAGTTCCAGAGAACCTGCTACCCTTTGCGGTGCAGTGCAGGAACCTCACTGTGTCCAATACACGAACAGTTCTCCTCACCCCAGAGATCTATGTTGACCAAAACATCCATGAGCAATTGGTAGATTTAATGTTGGAAGCCATCCAAGGAGCCCGTGAGTACATAAGCAAGACCTGTGAGCTTCTACATTTTGATTTCCAAATTTAAAATTCCTCTAATTGCATTGAAAGCCTCAGAGCCACTATGGTTCCAGTACAAATTAAGGAAGAGAGCTCACACCTTGACCTTTGGGGATGAATATCAGGATTATCAAAAGTATTCAGAGAGTGAAGAGCCAGGATGTAAAGGCATATAAAAAAATCCCTATGGCCTTCTTTCTCTCTCATTTGCCTTCTCTTAGATTTTGAAGATGTAACTGAGTTTCTAGAAGAGGTTATTGAAGCCTTGACATTGGATGAGGAAGTGCGAACATTTCCAGAAGTCATGATTCCAGTGTTTGATATTTTATTGGGCCGAATAAAAGATCTAGAACTCTGCCAGATCCTGTTGTATGCATATCTGGATATTCTTCTTTATTTCACTAGGCAAAAGGATATGGCAAAGGTAAGTCCGAAAGGTGGTATATGAACAGTTGAGCTGGATTTTTAATACTTTATGCTTCCCTAGCCTGAGGGCACTATGATATTACCTATTGAATACGAGATGTATTGATTGTTGTATAGACTTAACTCTTTGAGGCCTTCTCACCCACCATATTTATTTCATCATACAGACGAATAAGTAGGATTTGTCTTCTCCTAGGTTTTTGTAGAATACATTCAGCCCAAGGACCCTAGCAATGGGCAGATGTATCAGAAGACCTTGCTGGGAATAATCATGAGTATCTCCTGCTTATTAAAGACTCCGGGTGTAGTAGAAAATCATGGCTACTTCTTGAATCCATCTCGTTCCGGTCCCCAGGAGATCAAAGTACAAGAGGCCAACATCCATCAGGTGGAACTGTTTATGGTGTATCCCAGTCCCTCATCTTAGATTAAGTCAAGTTTCCTCAGGAAGCAGATGCAGATAAGGCTGCCTGAGGTCTTTGGGAAAGCACGTTGATCCAGTTGGCCTTCTACCATAATCATGTAAAGAAATTGCCCTCTTTTTAGCATGTGCTAGCAGCAGAGGGTAAACCTTAGTGTGGTTTAAGAATAAGCTGCTGCCATTCTTTGTCCTATCTGTAGCATAGCCTCTTTCTCGCAACCCTTGTTTTTCTCGCCAAGCTGTTTCTTATAACTTTAGCTCCTAAAATCTTCTGAACTCCAGTCTATAAACCAAATTTATTTCCTTTCCCTCCTTCCACCTGTGTCTTAGCATAAATTATAGTAGAAGCCTGGCCAACATAAGGCAGTAAATGGTTAAATTGGGCGTCGTTTAAATCTCCCATCATCACAGCGCTCTCAAGCAGAGGTTTACAAAGTACAACAGTGGCCAAATCCTGCCTGCCACCTGTTTTTGTAAATAGTTTTATTGAACACAGCCATGCCCATTCATATGTGTGTTTATGGCTTGATTTTATGCCACAGTGTAGAGCTGAATAGTTGCAACAAAGACTATATGGCATGCAAAGTTGAAAATGTTTATCATGTGGCCCTTTACAGAAAAAGTTTATCGACCCCTACTCTAAAGCTTTGTCAATACTATCTGCAGTTTGGTAGCTGATCAGGAAATCTCTCATAAGGGCCCAGAATTTTTTTTTTAAATCAAAAATGGGGGCAAATAGGAGATAAGGCACAAGGAGAGTGAGGGAAAAGATTAGAATTAGCATATTTTTGGAAATTGCCAGTAGCTAAGGTTTGGGAGTAACAAATATTAGGATTGTGAAACTGGAATGTTCTGTGGTTATGTTTTCTGGTTAAACAGTTCATGGCTCAGTTCCATGAAAAGATCTACCAGATGCTGAAGAACTTACTCCAGCTCTCTCCAGAAACCAAACACTGTATCTTGTCCTGGCTTGGAAACTGTTTGCATGCAAATGCAGGCCGCACCAAGATTTGGGCCAATCAGATGCCAGAAATCTTCTTCCAAATGTATGCCTCGGATGCCTTCTTTCTGAATCTGGGTGCTGCTCTCCTGAAGCTATGCCAGCCATTTTGCAAACCCAGATCCTCTCGGCTCCTCACCTTTAATCCCACTTACTGTGCCCTGAAGGAGTTGAATGATGAAGAACGAAAAATTAAAAATGTACACATGAGAGGTAGGGGAGTACTGGGCTTCCCAAAATTGCGTGTGTGTGTGTGTGTGTGTGTGTGTGTGTGTGTGTAACATCTAAGGCATTCACTTCCTTATCCTTTCTCACAAAGGTGCCTCTTTCTCAAAGATGAGGCAGAAAGAAGAGCTACTATAAATTTTTAAAGGATAGACTTAAAAATAAAACTGGTAGCTTTTAAATGTGCTTTAGTGGAACCTTCTCTCTGAATTTGGCAGCCTTGGGTATTCATTCATTCTTTGAAAAATACTGTCCCTGTTCTTTTTGAATTCAAAGATTCCAGAAAAGGGCAGATATATTAACAGATAATCATAATCGGATGTAGGACTAAGCTATCGGAGCACAGAGAAAGGATGAGTAACAAATTCTACAGAAGTTGGAGGTCTTCATAGCTGAGTTTTGAAAGATGAGTTGGGTTTATCAGGCAAAGGAGCAAAAGAATCCCTTTATACAGAGGGAATAACAAGTATAAAGGTACAAAGCTATGGAAAGTCTTGACAGAGGTACAGTGAGAAGCTCAATGTGGCTAAAGCAAGGGGTAGATGTGGGGAGGAGTATGGGAATGGCAGGAAATGAGTCTGAGGAGGAAAAAGATTGGGGCCAGATTAGAGAAAACTCGAACAATACAGAGAAGTGAAAAGAAAATAAATCATTCATAATTCTACACTCAGAATGATTCATGCTTAATTTTGGTGTATATATTTCCTCCCAGTATTATAACTTCTAATTATAAAAGTAATACATGTTCAAAAGCAAATAATCTTAAATATAGAAGTGCAAAATAGATACAAATAATCCATTTTCTATCAGAAAAATCTAGTGTTACCACTGCTTTTCATTTTTGGTGTTTTCATGATCAAGCTAAAGAAATGTAACTGCATTTCTGTAGAGAGTGAGAAGCCAAAGATATTTTTAGACGAAGGAGTAGTAATGTGATAAGATTTGTTTTTAAGAAGATGTTGTTAAAAATAAATAAATAAATATATATATATATATATATATATATATATATATATATATATATATATATATTACTGGTGGCAGTATGGAAGTTGAACTATATAATAAAAGGACGCTGGAGACCAAGCTAGACGTCTGTGGCAAGCCATTTACTGTTCCTTTTAACTTTTTTGAGGTTTGGACAAAGAAACCTGTTTGATCCCAGCTGTGCAGGAGCCGAAGTTTCCCCAGAACTACAATCTTGTAACAGAGAACCTTGTCCTGACAGAGTATACCTTGTACTTGGGATTCCACAGGTAACTCTTTTGATGTCCTTAGGAAAAAACTATTTAGTTGTGCTGATGACTAGAAAGTTGAAAGTCTTATTATCTCACTTTCTGCTGAAGGGTCAGTGTAGGATCTAGTAGGAAAAGGGCATTATATACATTTACTTGTGTTTACATGAATTGGCTTTGTCCGTAAAACTTGAATTTATTCTCAATTTTTGACCTGTTAGACTTTTTAAAATTAAAGATACGCTCATATATTTCTCTAAAGACTTGCAGATTTTTAAATCACTATCTTCCTGTTGTCATCTGTGAATTATTGTCATTTAACATTTCACTTTCTGCTCTTGAGTTTAGATTACTTATTACTCCTGATGAAAAAAGACCAAGCACGTCTCTGTGGTGTAGAGACGAAATTGGCAACATTAAAGATTTATATGGGATTCTGATAGTATCAGTAGGACCACAAAAGATCTATGTTTCAAAGATAAAGAGGATTCTAAAAGTGTCAAGATTTGAGAACTAAAGTGTATGACTTCCAAATATGGTTCTGGTTCTAGCTAGCTATATGTCATTCTATGATTTTTTTTTTCCTCTTTGATTTAGTTGATTGTGACTATAAGTGTAAATAAGAGGAGAAAGTAGCTGCTCACTCATAGTTATAGTCTACAGGAAGGGGTGTTGAGGATACCAATTTTTAATACCTTCTCAGGATACTTAAATTGACACAGAGCATTTTTCAAAACTTAACAAATTTCTGAGAAAATGAAATTATAAACTCATTGGATAAGGTTTCTATCCCTGTCATTGACATTTTTAATGAGACAATAGATAACAGTTCAGCATGTGTTTAACCTGTTCAACTGCCTACATTCAGACACAAAAATGAATGTCATCTAGTTTCCCAATATGGGCTAGGTAACCCCAGACATTATCCATAGGGCCAAAGATGATGATTTTGGACTGTAAACATAGAGACAGCTACCCATAACATTGAATTATGGGTCTTTCATTAGAGAACATTTGGCTGATCCTTTGTGAAAAATAATTTAATTTTGAACAGCAGAGGACTGGGATCCACGGCTCTTAGGTTCGGTCCCAGGTCGCTGTTTGTGTATATGTGGTCATTACTAATCTGGAGTCTTTTTTCAGCAGCTTTGGTTCTCTTCTAACCATGGAAAGACTATCCATATAACCACATCAAAGTATAAACATTGCACTTGTCTGTTGTGAACTATCCTGCAGGGCTTCTTGTACTTTGCCTAATAGTTATTTATTTGACATCGTAACAGTCTAGTTTACACTCTGTTCAACCAAGCTACTGTTCTTTGGATGGTGCATTTCAGCTGAAGGCTGTTAACTATTTGTTATTAGCTTCAATTATGTTGAATACTTGGTAACATTTTCCCAGTGCCATGCTCCCTGCCTCTGTCTTGTCAATAACTTGTGAGTGCCTTCTGTGTTATCACAATTGCAGCTCTCTACATCCTAGAATACTAGAATAGTTAAATGAGGCTTTGTATTTGTTGAATGGCTATACTCAACTGTCCCTTGATGAGCCTCCTGACCCAGTCTCTTCTGCTTTCCTGGGGGCAGGTTGCATGATCAGATGGTAAAAATCAACCAAAATCTGCATCGGCTGCAGGTTGCGTGGCGGGAGGCTCAGCAAAGTTCTAGCCCTGCTGCTGACAACCTCCGTGAACAGTTTGAACGACTAATGACCATCTATCTTTCTACCAAGACTGCCATGACTGAGCCACAGATGCTACAAAACTGCCTAAATTTGCAGGTGTCCATGGCTGTTCTATTGGTTCAACTGGCCATAGGCAATGAGGGCTCACAGCCAATAGAGCTAACTTTTCCTCTGCCAGATGGCTACAACTCTTTGGCTTATGTACCAGGTAAGCAAGCTCTCCCTTAGGAACTTCCTATTTATAACCATCTAAGTTTAACTGGGTCACTTTGGAAGTTTAATCCTCAAAATACCCTTCCGTAGTTATCATTCAACTGTTTTTGGAAAAACTACACAAACTTGTAGATAATATCCTCTGGTGAAAGTATAGGGGAACTGAGAGCTTTTTCCTCAGCCTCTTGTCCTCACTGCTATGCATAACAGAAAATAGTCTTCAAAGGACTAAGGGCAATCTGGGTTTTCAGAGCTGTTAGTTTCTATCATTAATATTATTTGTTGTTCAACTTAGAAATTTATCTAACTCTCCCTGTGCTACTCTTTAGAGGAAAAGTCATCTGTTAGTTAACCCAGAAGGTTAGCAGATACTGTCCATCAAAATTAGATTATATGTTCTTGATCACTATTTTGGTCATCTGTTGCTGAGTAACAAATTACTCCAAAACATGGCAACTTTAAAACAACCAACATTATCTCACACAGTTTCTATGGGATCAGGCATCCAGGAGCGGCTTAGCTGCATGGTTCTGACTTTGGGTCTCTCATGAGTTTCTCATCAACCTGTCAGCTGGGGCCATAGGAATCTAAAGACTCGACCAGGGCTGGAGGATCTGCTTACAAGCCTAGTGATGTGGTTGTTGGCAAACCTTGGTTGCTTGCTGGCCTCTTTTCCAGGCCACACAAGTCTCTCCTTAGTACTACTCATGAATGACAGCTGGCTTCCCCAGAGCAGGTGACCAAAATGGAAGCTGTTAGCCTTTAAAACCTAATCATGGAAATGACATACCATCACTTCTGTATGCCTCCGAGTGTATGAGGTGTGATCAAAAGATACGGTGAATATTTAAATTTTAAAAATGTATTACAGTAAAGCATACATTGCCATTGATCCCCCTCAGAATGCTTGCCCTCACTTCAAACACACTTATCCCATTGTTCTTGCCACTTTCTGAAGCAGCTGTGGAAGTTCTCTTTTGTGAGTGTCTTTACTTCATCCTCCATCATGACAACACTCCGTGTCACACATCACTTCTGGTACAGCAATTTCTGTCAAATGAAAACATTACAGTGTGTCCTCATCCACCTTATTCACCAGATCTGGCACCGTGTGACTTCTGGCTCTTCCCCAAAGTCAAAATGACTCAGGACATCAAGGCAGCCACGACAGCACAACTAAAGACACTCATGAAAGAGGACTTCCAGAACTGCTTCAGAAAGTGGCAAGAATGATGGGATAAGTGTGTTCGAAATGAGGGAGGGAATTTTGAGGGGGATTAATGGCAGTGTATCTTTTATTGTAATAAATTTTTTATTTACTTAAACATTCACCTTATCTTTTGGTCACGCCTCGTGTTTTCTACCCTGGAAGAGTGTAGGAGGGGACACACAAGGGAATGAATACCAGGAGGCAAGGACCGTCCTAGAGGCTAAGTACAGTGTAGAATCTGTATGTACAGAAAATCAAATGTTTGGCTAATTCCAATGAATATTTTTCAGAATTTTTTGCAGATAACCTAGGTGATTTCCTCATTTTTCTCCGCCGGTTTGCCGATGACATCTTGGAGACATCAGCAGATTCCCTGGAACATGTCCTTCACTTTATCACCATTTTCACTGGAAGCATAGAAAGGTGAAGTGCTGAAAGTTTGATTCTGTCACTGTTTAGACCTGCAAAACATTTAGCAGACTTCTAATCCAAGAAATAAGCAAGCCTGATTCATAAAGGGGTGCCTTCAGAAGTTGTGTTAACATTAATGAATCACCTGACCATCCTTATAGGTAGCCAAAAATCCCACTCTTGAGAAGCATAATAAGCAAAGGACTTTGCCCACAGAGAATTTCAACTTGCATGTAAGGTTCCTGGTGGGAATTCCACTGTAGTCCCTGGTTAAAATAGTTACCCTAATGCCAGAAACCTTGCCAGTGGCAGCCAGGTGCTAATGATCTTCTAATAATTATATGATAAAGTTTGCTCTTAACACGTTGCGTACGGATCACGAGAATCTTCAGGAGGGATTTAAACCCCGCCATACGCAACGTGTTAAAATCCTGAGTTGGATGAGCGGTAAACTTAGGTAAGTGCTTTCTGATCTCAAGTTTTCTTATTCATAGCTTCCAGTCCTCTTTCCCAAAGGAACATACTCACTGACCTATAGAGTTGCTTCTCTGATTTTTGAGTGCCTAGGCCAAAGAAAACAAACAAGGTGTATGTAAGTAAAGATATGCTCCACCAGGAAGAGAATGATCCATGGAGCCATGTCAGTGAGAAATAGGCAGAAGCCATTCCTTCACTGAGCTGAGCAGATGCAATGAGAAATCATAAGTGAGCACTTATTTATTAGGCACACATGGTATGCATTGTAAGAAGTGTAGAATAATTATATCCTGGCCTTTGCCTTTAGAAAACTTGGAAAGGCAAGTTTATCCCAGATGAAACAGACAGAGAATAGTAAGTAGTAAGTAATGCATTATCATAGAGCAGTAAACAGAATGACTAACATTAAATAGAAACTGACTCACCCAGTACTTGGTAAGCTGTGACCTCAAAAGTTGAATGGTATCTCCTGCATTATCGCCCAGAAACTGACACACTTAAAACTGCAGAATACTGTTTTTTCCTGCAATGGTGGTATAGGATGTTTTGGCTGCTCCTGTGGAGAGAATAGTCATAAAAATTTGGGAGCTAAGTTTTCTACCTGCTCAGCTTGCTTTCTGCCCTATTTGCAGAATGAAGAATCCCCACTTAAGGGCCAAACTGGCTGAAGTGTTGGAAGCAGTGATGCCCCACCTGGATCAGACCCCAAATCCCTTGGTATCCAGTGTGTTCCATCGGAAACGTGTGTTCTGCAATTTTCCCTATGCACCCCAGCTTGCAGAAGCGCTAATCAAAGTCTTTGTGGACATTGAGTTTACAGGTAAAGCAGTCTGGAACTGACAAGCTGATACTTGTGGAATTTCATTGCTTGATCAGTATTTGAAATCAGAAAAATGTTGTCAGCCATCATTTATTGAATTCTTGCTATGTGCCAGCCTTGATGTTAAGTGCTTTTTTTTACATTGTTTTCATTAATTTGTCACCATTTGAAAAGTTTTACCACATTATCCCTGTTTTACGCATGAGAACATGGATCCTCTCAAAAAGTAAATTATTGTTTATGTCATACAACTAAGTGGAGAATCAGGTCTGTATCACCTAAAACACACACTGTTATCAACTTTATTATATTGCTTGACCAGGGATGGCCAGTTAGCTCAGTTGGTTGGAGCACAGTGCTCTTAACAACAATGGTTGCCAGTTCGATCCCCACATGGTCCACTGTGAGCTGCGCCCTCAACAACTAGATTGAAACAACTACTTGACTTGGAGTTGATGGGTCCTGGAAAAACACACTTAAAGAAAGTTTTGAAAAAAAAAAAAAAGTAAATTATTTGTCTCTGTCATACAACTAAGTGGAGAAATCAGGTCTGTCTCACGTAAAACACATACTCTTATCAATTTTATTATATTGCTTGACCAAATCATACTCAAACAAATCAGGCTGTCTAATTAAAACCTAGGTCTTTTTCTCTGCCTCAAAATTGTATGATATGAGATAATGTGATGGTTGGGATATTCTTTTAGCTTATTCAGAGTGTCTAACAACCTAATCGTTAGATTAAGAATAATGTTAGGCAACATTCCCTTCCTCTCTTGGCCTTTGAGT
Organism: Rhinolophus sinicus; assembly: GCF_057876585.1. Classification (NCBI taxonomy): domain Eukaryota; kingdom Metazoa; phylum Chordata; class Mammalia; order Chiroptera; family Rhinolophidae; genus Rhinolophus; species Rhinolophus sinicus. The sequence goes on along the minus strand of NC_142514.1, from coordinate 101,567,334 downwards.
TCTAACTCTGAGATGATATGTTTGAGTAAACAGTACCTCATCTCAACCAGTAAACAGGAAATGTTAAGCAATTATTTAAGACCCCTTTTAAAGGTGATGTCCTCTCCAGTGATAAATACAGCTAACACTTAAACAGACATTTAACATTTTATTGACTGCCTTTCCATATTTGGATTTTGGTTTTGTCACTAGCTCATCTCTGAGCTTTAGTTTCCTCATCTGTAAAATGAGTTGAAGTAATGAGTAAGTGAGGTAGTGCATGTAAATCTTCATAACATGTATGAAGTTGCACAATAAATCACTGCAGTTATCTCATTATATGCCCATTACAACCCTTTGGTGGTAGAGGGTGTATAATTCCTTTCTTATTTCTGAGAAAGTGGAAGTTGTATTGAGACTTGCATTGTGTAGAGCCAGAAGGAAAACCTAGGTCTTCTGACTCCATATCCCATGCTCTTCCTTTATTATATGACCCAACCTGTAGTGCTCTGGTGGTACTGTTGGTATGTCAAAAGCAGTATAGGCCTCAGATTTTTGGCTCCCAACCTGATTTTTCAGAATACTCAAGAATGAGTTGGCTCACAGCATATTATCTATAAAGAATGTGGGGATTACTTAGTGTCCCATTCTGGACATGGCTGTCATTGCCACAATGGCCAGCTCAGAGGCCTCATTCAAAATCTGATAAGCACTCTACATTTGATGTGGAATCATTTGTTTCCCTTGGCTTTTATTGTACAGCCTGGTCCTGGTCCTTTTCCGTGTAAGGTATCCATTACATCTGTCTCCCTCTTGTTCTGTCAGTAAGGAAATAAGCAAACACTTGCCTCCAATTCTAGGCCTTTATAAACTCCCAAGGCACATTTTGTCAGTAGCCTTGACACATTAAGAATAAAGGAAAATGGCTACACATAGACATAAGCTCTTACTCATTCTCTGGTAGCAACACCTTTGCTGTTTTTTTTGCTCTTACCTTACTCCAGGAGACCCCCATCAATTTGAACAGAAATTTAATTACCGCCGTCCCATGTATCCCATCCTAAGGTACATGTGGGGAACAGATACCTATCGAGAGAGCATTAAGGTAAGAGAGTTTTTTGTGAAACCAAAACTGAGTTATCTGAGTTTTGCTTCAGATAACCTCCAGTAAGTTGTGGTTCGGTACTAAAATGGTTTTCTCTTGGGCTGGGACTTACAGGATTTGGCTGACTATGCCTCTAAGAATTTAGAAGCCATGAATCCCCCACTTTTTCTCCGCTTTCTTAACCTGCTAATGAATGATGCTATCTTCCTTTTGGATGAAGCCATACAGGTAAAAAAAAAATTTAACTGCTCCCATACTATCAAATCATGACCAATACATACTTTTTACCTTTTAATCGTAATAGAGCAGTCCTTATTCTTCTAGTACCAGTCGTAGACACCAAAAATTTGCTAGTAGTATACTGCCAACCTTGCCATTACAGAGCGTGATAGGTTTTGTTCCATTAGAGACCAAGATGAAGGCTCATTGAAGCTCAAGAGCTAGGTGATACTTTGGCAGAGAGAGGAAAAGAAAGTGTGATGAGGCCAAACTAAGGTACACTGGCAGAACTAATTAGGCCAGCACTACAGAAGAAATCAGGATCTTGCATTTGGTCAGTAACTTTCAACCTTTTTCCAACACATTAGTAACAGTGGCTCACTGAGACAATGACTGTTATCCCTCCCTCCTAGAAGATTCTGATTTTTAAACCACTGCTTCGAAAAAGAATCTCTGATTTGGGTTATTTTTTCATAAGACCAAGGTGTTAGTACTCTTCATCTATCCAGTGTCTCCCAAATCTTTAGCTATACTGGAAACATGAGTTTCACAAAGTGTACAGCTGGGTGCCTCTCAGCTCGTTCAGTGTATCATATCCTTAACGATTCCTATGGAGCTGCCTATTGCTCCTATTAAAAAAGTCCTTTATCTGTGACAGGTTTAAAATAGGGCAGTGACCCAAAGGGCAGTGAAGTGGATAAATCATGAGGAGAGCCTTTTGGACAGCCGTGAGCTCCCCGTATTGATTAGCAGTCCCCCAGTAACTTGTATTTAATTTGTGAGAAAAGTTTCCTGCTGTTTTCAACATCTTACACTTTAAGATTTTGGATAGATATTTTCTTAGAAAACAAGAACAAGTCTGTAATGTATAATAATAAACAGACCCTTCTAAGCAAGAACTGTGGGACACAAAGAATGACACAGATGGCATTTTCATAGGACTGTAAGTTTAACACGTTTGCTACAGCAGCCAAGGAGAGGGTTTTAAATGTGGTTCTCCTTCCAGACATTTTGCGTATGTGATAAAGCTTTATTTTTTGATGAGCAGTTTTTTGGGGTTTGGGTTTTTTTCATCTTTCAGGAAGGATTCATCCTTTTTTCACGGTAGCCTGTTTGTTTTTGCCTGGATTTCATATATTACACTATCCTCATTTCTATTTCATAGACTATAATAATATGTCTAGGAGAATTACCAATAAATCTACCCAGGCTGAAACAAATCTATATGGAACCACAATTTCTTTTTCTTTTTTTCCCACAATTCCTTTTTAAGTTTCACCCCTGTGATGAGAAATAAAGGCTCTAGTGTACCCTTTCTTGAGGTACCCTTATGTCTCTTTTATAAGCCCTGGTTTTCCCAGCTTAGTGGACTAGATTTTAAATAGGACCTCTTAAATATCATGTTCCCTTCAACTGCACTTTCCTCTCTGATACACTCCACCTCTGGTTTCTATAGTATTTGAGCAAAATAAAGATTCAACAGATTGAGAAGGACCGAGGTGAATGGGATAGTCTGACTCTAGAAGCCCGCCGAGAAAAGGAAGCTGGCCTACAGATGTTTGGACAACTGGCACGTTTCCATAACATCATGTCCAATGAAACAATTGGTACCCTTGCCTTTCTGACATCAGGTAAGGACAAAAAGTACTGCTTTTCCCAAAAATGCAGCGGTCAAGGTATGCTTCATTTGAGGGATCAGCCCAGCTGAAGCTAGGAATTCAGGCTCTGGTGACAATATTCTGCACAGTCTGAGAGGGAAATGAATCACTAGAGAAGCTTTAACAAGAATGATGTCCATTGTTGATATGGAAATAAGAAAATTGCTACCTCACACAGCTGCCAGAAAGCATAAGTTGGTATAATTTCTCTTGAGGAAAAGAAAACCATATATACCAGGGTGGGGGGATTATTAACCAGAAAAATATTCTTGAACTCTGGTTAAATGCAATAGATCAAACAAAGATATTTATTCGTACTCCCTCTAGAACTGCACTGTCCAATTCAGTAGCCATTTGCCACATGTGGCTATCAAGCACTGAAAATGTGGCTAGTCTGAATTGAAATGTGCTATAAGTAAATATACACTGCAAGACTTAGTATTTTAAAAAGAAATATTTCATTAATAATTTTTGTATTGATTACACATGAAATGACAACCAAATATCACCAGACATTTGAGGAAATCCTCTAACATGAAATACAGATAATAAATGAAACCTTTTATTAAATCTTTATCATCTCAGGGATAAGGGAAGATACAATATGTCAGTTGGAGGGTCAGAAGATAAATTCAAGGAGCTCTTCCATGAAAGTTGACCAGAAAGAGATAGAAATTAGAAGAGAAAGGATAAGAAAACAACAGATCAATTGGAAGTCTCAAAAGAGAGAATTAGAAGGGAAGAAATTATCAAAGAAATAATACTAAAATATTGCCAAAGACTAAAAGCCCCTAATTAAAAGGAGCCACCCAATCTTCACTAGAGGGAATTTTTAAAACCCCACAGTAAGGTATCTCATTGTGACATTACAGAAAATCAGGGTAAAGAGATGATCCTCAAAGATCCCAGAGAAAAATCAGGTCATGCATGATGGTTTAAGTATCAGAATGTCTTTGAATTTCACAATAGTGACATTTGAAGCTGGAACACATTCCTTATGGGAAATATTTTTTCAGCCTAGAATACTACAGCCAGCCAAATCAATTCTGTTTGAGGGTAAACTGTAAGAACATTTTCAGTCATGAAGGTATCAAATTTACTTCTAGTGTACCCTTTCTTGAGAAGCTACAAAAAGATACACTCCATGAAAATGAGGGAATAAACCCAGGAGGAGGAAAGTGGAATCCCGTAAGAGAGATGCAAAAGAAGTTCCCAGGACGATAGAAGAAGGTGCTTGTGTGACCAACACGCAACAGGCCTATAGAGCAAGGAGTCCAGATTGGAGTGACAGATGGAAGCTTCCAGAAAGAACATTTTTCCAAAAATGCAGAACTACTAGAAATGATAATATTGAGAGTTTTATATTTCTGGTGGAGAGTTTAGAAAGATTTAGTGATAGGTTCTCTGAAAATAAGCAAACAAAAAAAATGTGTCAAAATGTATACAGTTGACCCTCGAACAACATGGAGTTAGGGGCACGAACCCCTCATGCAGTCAAAAACCCACGTATAACTTTTGACTCCCCATTAACTACTAAATGGCCTACTACTGAATGCAAGTCTTACCGATAACGTAAACAGTCGATTAACACATATTTGTATGTTACATGTATTAATATTATATACTGTATTACAGTAAAGTAAGCTAGAGAAAAAAATGTTATTAAGAAAATCATAAGGAAGAGGAAATACATATACAGTATTTGTTAAAAAAATCTTCAAATAGGTAAACCCACGCAGTTCAAACCTGTATTGTTCAAGGGTTGACTGTATTAGCAAAATGTTTACAGTGTTTATATCTGGGTGGTAGTTTTTATATTTTATTTGTTTGCTTTTGGTTGTCTATATGTTCTAATATTACTGCAATGAAATTTTAAAAAATAGTCCCCAGGGGTCTCCAAGTAAACCTCTAATAAGACAAAAGTAAATGATTGCTAATGGATTGAGTTTTCACAGTTTTTGGCTTTTTTTCCAGAGATCAAATCACTCTTTGTGCATCCTTTCCTGGCTGAGCGCATCATCTCTATGCTGAACTACTTCCTGCAGCACCTGGTTGGCCCCAAGATGGGGGCCTTAAAAGTCAAGGACTTCAGTGAATTTGACTTCAAACCCCAGCAACTCGTATCAGATATCTGCACTATCTACTTAAATCTTGGGTACCTGAGATTTAAATTGTGCAAGCCAGAGGGAATGCTAATGATTTAATTTGGGGTTTAGATCATGGAATGACTGATTGGTAATTATGTGGAAATACAAAAGAAATGATTCATTTCTAGTTGGTTGATGAAAGAATCTTCTGTAGTTTTAAATAATGAGATTTTGTATGACTTGTGGGACATTGTGTAGAATTTCCAACATTCTGCCTTGATCTATGCAAAGATCAGGCAGGTTGTTTGGAAAAGGAGTGTTCTTTTAAAGCTGCAGGTCTGCTTGATAGACCTCCTTCCTAAAAATTAGAAAAAATCTTCCCATATGAAAAGAACATTCATGGCATATAAGTGATGGGCAACCTTGTTCCTCAGCCCATTTATTATCTCTCTCGTTGACCTCCCTCTGATCTCCATTTCTTCCCGATGCTGACTTTCCAGGGATGAGGAGAATTTCTGTGCCACTGTGCCCAAGGATGGGCGTTCCTATTCCCCAACTCTCTTTGCACAGACAGTACGAGTCCTGAAAAAGATAAATAAACCTGGGAATATGATTGTGGCCTTCAGCAACTTAGCAGAGAGAATCAAGGTGAGAAGGAAGATAATTTGTTTATTAACACATTCGATAAAAATCACATTGTGAACTCAGCTCTTCTGCTTTTTACCCTATTTCGAGGCGGGGAAAGAGCACTGCCTTGAGAAAATACAAACATGATTCTTCCTGGTCAGTCAGTAACTAGAACTACTGTATTCTTAATAATACTCTTCAGCGTGACGATGAGAGCAGAAAATTGATTTAAGAAGCTTCTAATAGAAGTGTACAGGTTTTTGTAGGCTGTTCTTATGAAAACTTTTCTGTGCATTGTTACCAATAGATTTAAAAATCTACAATGTTAATGCAAAAGAACTTTTTAGAATAGAATTCAAGATGAGTAGTTTTTAGTCATTGGCTTTTATTGATTTTCTCAGTTCTCTATAGTTGATCATTTGCTTATATAGGAATAGCCATCTTTAAATACATTTTAAAGATTAAACTTCTGTATTGTGTTTAGCTAATCCCTTTGGCTGGAGTATGATAGAACTCAGTTATGAAGAAGGGAAAAATCATGGCACAGAGTCTAATAGAAAACCTTCCCTATTGATATCAGTGTTCCCTTCAATGAGTTATTTATTGAGCTGGGCCTCATCTTTGCCTAGACCTTAGCCAGATGGACCCGTCAGGAACTAGAGTCATGAAGGGATCAAATATTGAAGCCACTTTTAAATTCCTACACCTGTTTGTACCTAAAATCGGAAACTGCTTTTCATATACAGACTGCATGAGTGACTCTGTAATTATGCAAATAATAACCCTCCACCCCCACCCCTTTTGAATTATATGACATTTACAACAGGACTGTTTCCAGAAAGATGTATGTGATGTGTTTCTTTTCCTGTTAACACTTCAACCCATTTTCAGACATGAGTGCTAGCAGCTGAGCCAAATTGAAGTTTCAGAGTTGGGGCTGAATGCAAAATTTGCTCCTATAATATCCATCTTGGCTTGTTTAGAAAATAAATCTGAGAACTGTCATTGTCACTGTAAAGGGTTATTACTGCCCCCCCCCCCTTAAGGTATAGTCATTGAGCATTTTGAATTCAGCTGCTCTGTGAATTCATCTCAACTGCCAGGTGTTTGTACTCAGTCTCTAGCAGACCTCCAGCAACAGGAAGAGGAGACCTATGCGGATGCCTGTGATGAGTTCCTGGATCCCATCATGAGCACACTGATGTCTGACCCTGTGGTGCTGCCGTCTTCCAGAGTCACTGTGGATCGATCCACCATCGCCAGACATTTGCTCAGGTATGCCAGCCCAAAAAGAAGCCTCAAGACTACAGATGTATAATTGTTTGCTATCGTCTTGTTTCCCCAGATTTCTAATACAGTACAGTACACCCAACAGGAGCCCCATACTGTTGATTTATTACTGTGTTGGGGAGACAATGGTAGAGGTACATCACTTGATTGTTAAGGATTTAAACATCCCCAAAATGACACCCTGTTGAGAAATGCTGGTTCTAATCATTATTTGTCTCTTCCTTCCTTAAGAAAATAATTTCTATCAACATATGTTATAAAATATGTCAACCTGGATTATAAATTGACTGGAATTTGTTTTACTTTTATTTTAGTTATAAAAGTATGAAAGACAGGTTTGTTTGTTTTTTAATTTAGGTTTCACACTAATATTCATCATATGGGTTAATTCACATTCTGCTGCTGCTATTGTACTCAGCCATGGTTTCCCCCCCGGCTGCCTGCTCTAAGTGCAGCATTATATACAAATGGGTACGGAGAGACTCTGCCTATTTAAAATTGTTACATAAATTGGCCAAAATTTAAGGACATACACTGTTTTGTAAATACTGAAGAAAAAAAAGGATTTTCTACATCATGGTATTTGGTATTAAGCATTCTCTATATGCATGATTCTGTGCTAGGTGATATGTCTTTTCCAAAGCGTCAGTGAAAATTTATATTTTATTGTGGCCTCATAATAAAAAAGAGAAAATATATCAGCTTTTATAAACCTTTTTACAACAGGAAAACATAATCTCCACTTCCTTGTATAGCAATCAGCTAATTAAATCAAGTGTCAATTTACAAGGCTTTATACCTTAACATCGTACTCTGAGAGTCTGTCACTAAAACTATAGGCAGCTCCTCATGCTAACATGAGTGTACAGGGTCTCTGCCTGAGGAAAATTGAATCAAATATCATCTGAACAACAATGTTGAGATCACAGTCCGTTAAAACTCAGAGATAAAGTAGCTAAGTAATCTGGGAAAAAAAACAACACCAAAAACCTCCTGAATCATTCTTTCTCATCTCATTCTTTTTAACCTCAGCTCAGCACTTGATTCAAAGTTATAATGCACTCGAGCTTCAGTCTCAAAGTAAGATCCCCAGGTGTTCTGTTTTTAGCTCAGAGTGTTAGAACTTATGGAAATAACCCCATTTCCCTTTCTCTCTTTGTCCCAGTGACCAAACAGATCCCTTTAACCGTAGTCCCCTCACCATGGACCAGATCCGGCCAAACACAGAACTAAAAGAAAAAATCCAACGGTGGCTCGCAGAGAGGAAACAACAACAAAAGGGGCAACCTGAATAAATACTGTGACCTGAAAAACCAAAAACCAACCCTAGAGTGTAGATAAACAATTGTTTGTGATTTTTCTCTGGTTCTGTTCCTTTTTTCCTTCTTTTTTTTTTTTTTTTCTTTACTAAATTAGAGAACTGCTCTTGCTCAAATTACGATAATTAAGATTCCTAAGAACTTTACAATGCTCTCTTGGCTTGCAGAAAATTATAGCATCACCTAGTTAGGAAATCATCACTAATTTTTACCCTTTGTTTACCCTATTCTTCCTTTTCCTACCTTAAATTACATTAACTTCTACTAAAACTTTCTGCCACCCTACTATTATTTCTCTTCCAAGAACTACTCAAACGTCTTTGGTGAACACTACTTTTAAGTATATGATGTCACATATTTCAGTGTCAGCTGATATCATCAGAAAATCCTGTGTTAGCAAGCTATTTTACTAGTCTTCATGACCAGGACTTAAGCTGTTTTCCTTGAAGACTAGTAAAAGCAGATACCTTGATGTTTGAGTAGACTTTTGAATAAGATCATAGATGAAATGAAAAAAAAAAAAAGGAATCTTGTGCAATTCTGTTTTCACCTCTTAATTTTGTGTTACCTCCTAACTCAGCGATATGGTGGAGGAGGACAAACACTGTCCAATGGGGTTGTCATTACCACAGAAAACTTAGCCCTGCAATATTTTTAGGGTGATTGACAGGACAAACTTGCAGTTTTGACACTTCATTCAAAACAATTCTGAGGTGAAAGAATAAAGAAAGCTGGTGGGCCCTTTTTAGCGTATGGAAATCTGTTGCTACAAAGACTAAGCTTGAGTAGAAAAATTGGGTAACAAATGTAAGCAGGAAAAATGTCATCTTTAAGACACTAGTAATACCAGCAGTATGTGTGTGTTTTGTGTTGGCCTAGTGTAAACTGTACCACTTTAAATTGTCTCTTCCATGGTAAGATGTACGCAGTATGTGGCCACTAACATTATTCTAGACGAAATTCTGAGACTAAAATGTATATAGTTAATGTTTGAACTTGTGACCTGAATTCTAAGAGCTGTTTCTAACTCAGCATGAGGTCATCAATTAACAAAGTAGGAATTTGAGCACAACCCTGTCGACAAGCCATTTAAAATATCCACTTAGCCCTAAGTAGTTAATAGATGGATGGGTCCCACTTACAAATTGAGCTTGAATTCCCTACTCAATTGTGTACCTTAATGTGCTGTCCCTCTAAGTCCAAAGACAAAAGTGACAAGAAAAATTGGTATGATCTAGAAACGGGTCATTACTTCATTTAGAGGACATTGTTAATCATGGCATCTTTCAGATAAGATGGTAGTGTTACGATATTGCAAGTTCCTGTGAATAGTCCTTGATGTGTTTTTGATGGTATCAGCTGGAAAACTGCAAATCAGAGGGCATCCCATACTAGACGTGAAGTAGATGATGCCTATTGCTGTGCTTATAAATGAAAAAGGAAGTATATGGGACTCTTGCAAGATTCCTATAAGGAATTCCTATAAGGATTCTTGCCAGAATGTAAGATAATAGTTCAGTGTGCTCCTTAGCCCTTTAAGGCATGGGTTGACAGGATTTGTTTATTTTCTTAAAATGAGTTTCATTTCATATTTAATATTCCTCTCTGAGAATGAACTGTTTCTAAAATAAGTTTCTGCCTACTTGCATTTATCTTCCAAACCCAATCTAATTAGAATGTTTTTATTTTTATAAGAAGTGGGGAAAGACCAGTTTTATAGGAGAAAATTGGAGGAAAAATGGGCACAAGACCTCAGAAGGCAGTTGTTCCCAGCAGCTTTCTAGTTAACAGCCTCTATGCTGCCTCTTGTATCTGTGTCTGTATTTAATCTTCAGATTGTAAGCCTTTCCTGGCAAGCCTTTTTTTAAACCCCTTTTCCTGATACTCTGAATGGCTATGGCACCATTAATGCTGCTGAATATCTTTAAACTCATCAGAAAGTCAAGTGTGTCACTAAAGGCCATTATTGGTAAGGAAACCAGGTGTCCTTTGCAGCATTTTTTTTTTTAAGTAATTTATGAACACCGCAAAAAATAAGACTAAAAAATTATCCTCTTGATAACAACACAGTGTGTATATGCACTTGGAAGCTTAAAGAATTGTTTTGTTATCTGGTACTCAGAGGCAGCTAAATCTATTAAAGCAGACTTTCTGACATGCTTAGTTTTATTTGTTGGCTTTGCTGGACTATAATAGCAAAATGAAGATTCTTTAATCAGCTCTAATACTACTTACTAAAAGGGTAATACTAAACTTGGAAAATTAAGTAGGTTTTATGAAGCAATCTGGGTTTGTTTTTTAAATAAAAATTTTAATGGATATGTAAAAACTGAAGGAAACTTTAAAGGTTTTTAATGGTGCAGGTGAAGGTCCCAGTTGCTATTTGGTATCACACTCTACAAAAGCTTCATTACTTTATTTGATGCTGGTTGCTAAGCAGCCATTGCACAGAGCATAAGTCTACTGGGTGCCTTTACCAGCCAGAGGCTGATGCTGCACTGTTGATGACATGTGAGGAAGTAATGCACATGCTCTAACTGCTAAACAGGAAAAGAACCTAGAAACAAAGAAAATGAAGAACAAAACAACAAAAAGTTTGATTGAAATAAAACTTGATCAATGTAACTGTATTTTGAAACATTCCAGGAAGGTAATTTCTTGTCAAACTCGCCTGAGGGTGTCTGTTCAAAGCTTGTATTTAATAAATGAACACATGACTTACAACTTTTGTTATCACTTCCTTTATTACAGTATTAAAAGCTACTACCATGTTTCCCCGAAAAGAAGACCTAGCCGACAATCAGCTCTAATGCGTCTTTTGGAGCAAAAATGAACATAAGTATAAGAATGGTATTATGTTTATTATATTATATTATACCTGGTCTTATAGTAAAATAAGACCCAGTATATTATATTTATATTATATTAATATTATACCCGGTCTTACAGTAAAATTATATAAGACCGGGTCATATTCATTTTTGCTCCAAAAGACGCATTAGAGCTGATTGTCCAGCTAGGTCTTATTTTGAGGGGAACAGGGTAACACTTTCAGAAATCTCTCTGGAAACTTAGAGGTATCTGACCTTCACTTCTGTTAAAGGTCATTTAAAATTGTGACCTGGCTGACCTAACCTGCCTTACCAGATAAGATAACTTCTGGACCCTGGAGTTATCTTCAGATGAGTCTCGGCATGTTTTTTCTTAATCAGTTCCCTTTTGGCTCCACTTTTCTTTATCTGGCCTAAACCCCAGGTCTTTCATTTTAATCATTTACTATCATGTTCCCCTCTACCCCTTGTTTCTGTATCTCCTGTCAGGCAAGACCTCAGCCTAGATTAACCCAATCATTCCCTTCTCCAATATTCAAGCTACAGACCACTGTTGCAGAAAAATAACAGTCTTTAGAGTGATGCAACCACAAACGTGTGGTTTCTAACACTGCCCAACAACCCTTCTGTGTGTCCTTAGCTTCAACAGCTATTCCACACTTTCACCCCTTTCCTCAAATTCTTTCCTACCCTCCCACTTACTCTTCATGTTCAGATGACCTTGTCTTCTACTTCACTGGAAAGACATAGACTTCAGATTTCCACTTTCAAAATTCTGTCCCATCATTCCGTCTGTGGAAAAGGCCCCCTTTCCAAGGCTAATCCCTGCGACCTTCTTTCCTGCCTTATCAGGGATTTTGTCAATCCCCCTTCTATATCTTCAGTCTCTCCCTTGAGTCCACATCCCTATTTGGTTTTCTGACTTGTTTTCCTTTATATCCGTATTACTTCATTCACTCTGGTTTCTATCCTAACTTTTTGAAACTGATCTAGTTAATGTTTCCATATTGCCAAATTAACTTTCCCATCCTTAATTTCACTTCTCTTGAGGAAATGCTATTCTTAGCTCCTAATTTTTCTTTCCACCTCTAACCATTCCACCAATCAATTTTACTTCTGCTCAGGCTTCCCCAAGATACACTATTTATCGTTGTGTTTTTCTCATCAAATGCCACTTCCCTGCTATGTCTCTTCTTACAGTCATGTTTAACCATAAAGTTTCAACTCTGTAGTATATAGCTGATCTGTTATATACATCAACTCAAGGATCTCCTTTTCTAGGAAGTCTTCCCAGATCATGCCTAACCTGATACTGATGTCCCTTCTCTGTTTACATTGCAACCTCTTCAGATCCCAACTGTGTCGCTAGCTAGACCATTTGTCAAACCCGGACTTAATGGGCACACTACCTAACATTAAGGCTTTCTTTAAATTCCAAAATGCCTGGCATACTGGAAGCCCTCGGCAAATGTAATTTTGTTTCTCATATTTGCATAGTTCCTTGCGGCTGGTTAGGGAATTACGGGAACTGGCTTCCAATCCCGGTACAGGATGCAGGGGAAACCAAGGTTACAAAAGGTCAGCTAAACATAGGCTGAGTCGGGTGATAGGTTGTGTGGCCCTAACTTTACATGTATGGCCTAGGAGCCATTCTGCCTTTGTAAAACGATTGTGTTGGCCTAGAAGAGATCGTTAGCCCTTCCAGCCCTAACTTCCCACGTCCTTAGAAGCTGCGAAAGCACCGTAGGCAAAAAAGGGGAGGTCGCTATCGGAAAGCTGGGGAGGCTCAGGGCGCATGCGCCTTTCCTCCACTCGGGCCTTCCGGGCCTCCGTGAGCAGCTGCCCCAAGAAATGCCTGTTTCTCTGCCGAATCCCATTGTTCTCCACCTTATTCTGATCTCTTCTTTTCGTATCTAGTTTCTCTTCTGTAACTAAAGAAACTGAACTAACGAGCTAAATTCCAGAAAGACAGTAGGACACCTAAATACCTTGGACAGGCGCGGAAAGAGGAGGCCTGACCTTGAAAGCGGAACGGGGTCCTTCGATGGGTCCTTTCAGGGGGTGACATTCAGCCGGCCGTTCGAGGCCACGGACTTTCCATCCTAGAACCATGGCCCAATTTGTCCGTAATCTCGCAGAGAAGGCCCCGGCGCTGCTAAACGGTGAGCGCGGCATCAAACTGCCGAGGCGGGTAGAGAGCAGGACGCGACGTCTGCTAGAGCCTGAGGAAAACGCGGACTGGGGGACCCCGCGGGGCCTGCGGGAGCCGGGGCGGGGACGACGTGTAGGTGGGGGGAGCAGGAGGCAGTTTTGAACCTCTAGCCGTCTGCTTGCCTGTCCTGCAGCTTTGGTTCTGTATACACCGCTGAGGTTCTGAATTCTAACCACCACAATGAAGGGAGGGAGGGGGCGGGAGGCCTGGCTTTTTTTTTTTAGATTTCTAGGAATAGGAATGTGGAGGATATGGCTCTGTTAGAAGAGGTAGGAAAAAGGAGGGCAGGGATATGTGAAAGGACATAATTCGGCCTTATCAGGGTGTCTGGTTCTCAATGGAGTAATCAGAAGTCTACAGAAATTTTTAAGGTTGGGTGAGTTTTCGAACGTCCTAGCCAGATTCGGAGGGAATTTTTAGGTGGAAAAAGACTTCAAGGACGAGTCTCCTTACCCCAGTAAGTATAGAAAAGAATGTGTGTAAACGGTAATCTCTATTATTATGGCTTGGCATTCTTGGGGTTTTTACGTTTGAAAAAGCTGAAAAATCTGATAGACCGCTGTATATCAGAACAAACCCGAATAGTCACAGTCCTGAGTAGTAGTTCTGTTCTGTGAATAAATATTTCAGTTGTCTGCCAGATAGCAAAGCGTTCATATTATTCCCGAAGAGAAATAAGTTAAATTGACGGAAGTTTCTTCACTAGATTTACAATGTTCAAGGAAGTGGTTGAAGTGCAGGTCTCTAAGTAGTTTAGCTCAGATTTGATTATGAAGTGTGAATATAAAGAATTTTTTAAGTACATGTAATATTTTTGAACCTATTTTACTGTGATTTGTATTTTCTTATTTATTCTCTCCTCCCTTTTCTCCATCAGCAGTCAAACAATGAGTTACTGAAGGCCTTACAGTGCTGGATACTATAAATATTCTCTCCTTCTGCAGAACCCAAAGTCTGCTAGTTTACTCATTTTCCCAAAGAGCTTAAGTTTGCAACTAAGATCATCAAACTATCTGTTATGACAAAGCTGTACAGTTTTACATAAATCAAAAGAGAAGGTCCTATCGGAGGGCAGCAACGGAGTCAGTCTGAAGCTGCCCCACGCCGCATCCCCTCTGCTTCCGGTTGCAATTGAGAAAGGCTGTTCATACAGTAAACAGGAGAGAGAAGGAATAGCGGCTTCATACTTTCGACTTTGTGGGTGATTTGAATCAAAATTTTTGAAGTTTCAAGTGGATTTTTCTTCTCCTAATATGGCTTTCACTTCTTTTAGGTGGCGGGTGTCGGGGAATTGCAAACTAATTTTAATAATAAAATCCAAAAATAAAAGTAAAACAAAAATAACTTTTTATTATGAAATAGATAAGCCCTTTCTTCTATTATTGTGAATAATTGAAAGATAATGGTTGTTATTCTTCCAAAAGTATTCAGAAAGGAGAGCTCAACTGGGACCAGAATGTTAAAGTGGAAATATATTTTGCTTTATAACATAACTTAGTGTATTAAATGTGAATGTTAATCATCAAATAAAAATTACTGTATGTTAATTCCCCTAGGGGACAAAGAATCTTAGAAATAAGTAATTTTATCATCAAATTTCCCCAGAAAGTTCATAGAGTATGATTTTTTTTCCCTTTTTACTAAACCTGAGACTTTATTTGGATTTCACCAGTTTTTCCATTAATCTTTTTGTTCCAGGAGCCAATCTTTTCATGACCTTGACAGTCTTCACTCTTGCACTGTGTTAATTGATTTCAAGATTTTTTTTTAATGTGTCAAAAATCCACAAAAAATGAAAAGTTAATATTTTGACTATTTGATGGCTTTAAAAACATTGCGAGCTGCTTTGTACATAAATGACATTTTTATTTTAAATTTTTGTTATAGTAATAAATTTACCATTATATTGAATTTTAGCAAAAAATACTGAAAACATACTAAGTGGCATCATCTTGATTTAGGTATAGATAAATTAGACTCTAATGAATGGCACTGATGACATAAAAAAATTTATTACAAAATGTTACACAATGTGGCATACAAAACATCTTTGTTGTTGATAGTACAAGCCACAGGAAAACATCCGAATGTTGCAGCAAAAAAGTTAAGGTATCAATCTGGGTATCCTATAAAGATATTCCCCAGTCTAGATTTGTCTGGTATATTTTTCATGATTAGTCTGGCACCTTGGGTTTTGAGAAAGAATACCACAAAAGTGAATTGCTCCAATCACATCAGGACATACATGACATCCATATAACATTGCTAGTGAAATTTACTTTCATCACTTGGTTAAGATAATGTTCGCTAGGTTTCTCCACTATAAAGTTACTATTTTTCTCTCTGTTCTTCAAAAGCAAGTAACTAAGTCTAGCCCAGCGAATGGAATAGAAGGTGGGGGAAGAAGGGTAGCTGCAGCCAACAGTAGGGATTCCATCTCCTATGGAAAGGAGTATCTACATACATTTAAATGGAATTCTGTGAGAAAGATTTGTCTCTTCCCCATTTATTCAGTCATTTATTGTATGGACTCATGTACATTTATTTCCTACTTCATACCTCCAGTAGTATTTATTTTGTTGCGGCCTTGGCCATTGAGAACGCTTTAAGTTTGGCAACTCTGTCCCTTTGACATACCCCCTTACTTCCTGGTACTACAAGATGCTTCAGACTCTTTATTTTCCCTACCCTAGCCTTAGAATCAGCCATTTCTCCAAGGAGCCCTAGTTCCTTTTATCAGACAGTGGTATTTTGAAACTAAGATCTAAGCACTTGATATTTTCCTTGCTACTAGACTACTGTGTATAGTATCATTGCTTCTAGGCTCTCTTAGTGGGCAAGGGTGTGTGTGTGTGCATACGTGTACTAACCTATGTCTATACACGCATATATATAATTGTTTCTGTATACATATATTAAACTACGTGTGTTCATATGAACGTCTCCAACTCTAACCCAGTACCACAGGATTTATTCTTGCTTTACTTTCCTATCCTCTGTGACAGTGAAAATCCTGGCTCCATTCATTTATTTATATTCTGTTCATCCCTGTATACATGTAAAGCTACTTAAAATGTTTTAACCTATATTCCCTGTGAAACAAATTTACCAACTAAAGTACAGTGTTTTTGTACACTATACTGATTTTTTTTAAATAAAGGATGAAATATCTGTATAGAAGATAATTTTAAAGAGAGTTACACAGACTACTTTTTGATAGCCCCATCTTCAGGCATTCGCAATTCTATTTAGAACTATCTCTTAGAGCTTTGTGTCTGCTTAAAGATTTACCCATGGCCCTAAGCACAGAGGATAATGGAGATCATAATTCTAAGAGTAGTGAAATACCCAAACACTGGCAGTTAATAATAGGAATACTACCAATAGGCTTGGGTCAATCTTTGAACAATAGACACTTTATGTATTTGTCTTGTAATTTTATTTATTTTTATATAAAATACCTTTATTTTGCTGAAATCACTACTACAGTTTCATATCTACACTGGTTAAAAATCTTTGTTTTTTCCTGAAATAGTAAATACTTAGCAATTTCAGTTTAGTGATAGAGTTTTGGTTGCTCTTAATACATGTAGGTTTCATTTTTATCTGTGGTGTTTTGAAGGAAGATCAGCTGTGCTTTTGTTAAAAGGTTTAATCCAACATATTGATGAGAACACCAAAAATGGATACTAACTGGTATAATTCCATCTGGATTTGTGGCCAATAATTGTGACAAGTTTTAAGCTTATTCTTAAGAATGCTGTTCTACATAGCTCCTTCCCTCCCGTTCTGCACCTCTTCCTTCCAAATTTTCTGGTCTCTACCAAGAAAATAGGGTTACACTGCTGCTGTTTTCTTGGTTTTAAATCCAACTTCTAGTAACTTTATAGTTAACCAGATTTACCATTCTTAAATGAAGTAACAGCGCTAGCTGCCCACTAGTGAAGACCTGGTATAGTTTAATGTGTTCATACTCTGTTTTCCCAAAAATAAGACCTAGCCGGTCAATCAGCTCTAATGTGTCTTTTGGAGCAAAAATTAATACAAGACCCGGTTTTATAGCATAGTAAGACCGGGTCTTATATTAATTTTTGCTCCAAAAGACGCATTAGAGCTGATTGTCCGGCTAGGTCTTAATTTTCCGGGAAACACAGTAGCTTCCTGTCTGGTTGAACTTGCCTGTGACACAGGTGTTCTGCATCTTTAAAAGCCTCTTGTTACCAGGGAGCACCTTTGACTTTTCATACTGGGTGCACATTTAGTACAAGCCGTGAATGAATGTGATGTATGAACAAATATTTGTGTCCAGCCCACACATCTGCTTCTTTTGGTCTCTGTTGAATTCATCCTGGTGTTTTGTTTTGTTTTCCAGCTGCTGTGACTTACTCGAAGCCTCGATTGGCCACATTCTGGCACTATGCCAAGGTTGAGCTGGTTCCTCCAACCCCTGCTGAGATCCCTACAGCTATTCAGAGCTTGAAAAAAATAGTCAGTAGTGCTCAGACTGGTAGCTTCAAACAGCTCACAGTTAAGGTAACTATGGGCTTAATGCAAACGTATGTGCATAACAGAAAATGTCTTCCCTTGAGATTTTTCTTATTGTTTTGATTAATATATATGTTTTCCCATTGAGGCCGAAACCAATGTTATGAGAGTTAATATCTTTCTTGACTTCCCAGAAAGATACTTATCTTTCTAATTTTGTCATCTGGGTTGAAATAATTGGGTTATTATATCTTATTTTCCCATCAGTCTTATAACAAACAAGTGAGCATTTTTACTGGGCAACTTTTTTACCCCGTTCCTATTTTGGTTAGTATACTAAAATAGGATGGCTTACTTTGCTGATTCTGTACTTTTTTTCATCTGTAGTCCTGGAACTACCCCCAATTTGGTCAAAAGAGCTCTTAGACTATATCACTAACAGACAGCTAACACTCATATGAAAGATAAAATACTAAAAATAGCAAGCATATGATATCATATGAAGTGTTAATTGAATTTCATGAAGATAAAATCTAGACTATAAGAATTGAAACTTATATTTGCTTGCTTGATCCATGCATAGGATTAAAATCCCTAAATAACTAAATTATTTCTGGCTTTGGAACCTACATCCTGGAAAATAGATTATTTTTCAGGAAACTTCCAGTATTTCTGTTATAATTTGAAGAGGAAAGTTCACTTCCGGGTGCAAAAAGGAAAAGGCTCAATTTTGTTGTGGAAAGGTATTTTTTTCTACTAGAGTTTCAAGATCCATATTTGCATTTGCATGTAACACTGCTATCTGGAACCATATACGTACTTTTTCTCTTCATGACAGCAAAACATTGATCTGTGAAACTGAGTAATTACTGCATACTTGGAAAGAGTTAAGCCAAATAATAAATGAATAAAAATGATGTCTAAAGGAGATAACAGAGCCCTTTATCTTTCAACAGATTTTCTTTGGCCAGATGAATGTCTATTCGGAGACTTGCCTTCCATAGCCATCCTTTCATATGAATGCCCTGTCTAAATGTGTCAGCTATTTCCAGGATGTGGGTTGTTTTAAGGCTCATAAAGTGTCTCATAAACTAATAATGAAAGTGTTAAGTCAGTTCAGATTTTTAAAGAATGCTTTGAAAGAATTTATAAGCTCTGGACTACTTATATAATTGAAAGTTCAAGGGTTCTCTGCAACTGAAACAACTTAACATCAGTAATTCTTGACTTTGACTAAAACTGCCCTCTGAATTGAATAGCATCCTTATATATTCTCTCTCCCCTGATCCTGGAAAATAATAAATATATAAGGAAAATATGTACATTAAAGTTTGTACTTTTTTTTTTTTCAGGAAGCCCTGCTGAATGGTTTAGTGGCCACTGAGGTGTGGATGTGGTTTTATGTCGGCGAGATCATAGGCAAGCGTGGCATCATTGGCTATAATGTTTGAAGACCAGTCGTTCACATCTGTTTCTTTTGGGTTTATTATTCGAATGTTCTTGTACCATGTGTGATCAGACAGGTATTTGAATAAAATATGTCAAAATCAGCATTTTCTATATCAAACACTGCATGGACGGTCATATTTTCTCTTGACATTAAGTTAGATTGTCTTTTGCTTTATTATAGCTCTAAAAGCATGTCTTTGCTTAGCCTGAAATTAAAAAGGACATATGTGAATATACCTACCTGTTACAATATTTATGAGGATAACGTTTTAATTTGAAGGTTGGAAATAATGTTTACGTCCAGAAAAGTTGGGGGAAAGGCCTTGAGAAAAGCAGAACTTGCTACAGTAGGAGAAATAGTAATACCATGTACCAAAGTTAAATCATGTCAATAGTATAAAGAATAAAATTTGGATGGTTTCTCTCTTTGCTAAAATCAGAGAAAGACCTTTTTGACAACACCTATGTCTAAACATTGGGATACTTGCTGGTATTCTGCGTATCTATAACATCTTTAATGCCAGGACAGAGTGAATGAGATCCATGACTAAATTTTTAAATCTAATTTTGATAAGTGTATTATTAATCTATCTGGTTTTATGATTTTTAGAACCTATCTTTGCAAAAATAAAACACGCTATGGATATTTAAACAGGATTGTAACTCAGTATCGTCCATGGGTCTAAAAAACATTATGTCCTAAAATAAATATAGAGGGTGCCAAAAAAATGTATACACATTTTAAGAAAGGAAAAACACTATTAAAATTGTAATAATATATACCAATAACAAAAATGAATACAAGTCATGTGTATACATTTTTTTGGCACCCCCAGTAGAAGTGATTGGTTATTCTGTCTTCTTGAGCCATTATTATTGAGGATCTAGGAGAGACTTAATCACTCATTGGCTTTTCTGGGTACCTTACCGTCTTTTTTTTTCGTTCAAAGATTTTATTGGGGAAGGGGAACAGGACTTTGTTGGGGAACAGTGTGTACTTCCAGGACTTTTTTTTCCAAGTCAAGTTGTTGTCCTTTCAGTGTTAGTTGTGGAGGGTGCAGCTCAGCTCCAGGTCCAGTTGCCTTTTCTAGTAGCAGGGGGCACAGCCCACCATCCCTTGCAGGAGTCCAGCTGGCAACCTTGTGGTTGAGAGCTCGCACTCCAACCAACTGAGCCATCCGGGAGGCAGCTCAGCTCAAGGTGCGGTGTTCAATCTTAGTTGCAGGGACGGAGCCCACCATCCCTTGCAGGACTCGAGGAATTGAACTGACAACCTTGTGGTTGAGAGCCCACTGGCCCATGTGGGAATTGAACAGGCAGCCTTCAGAGTTAGGAGCATGGAGCTCTAACCGCCTGAGCCACCGGGCCGGCCCGGATCATACCATCTTTAAATGGCTCATTGGTACTTTCTGAATCCACTGTAACTTTCTTGCAGCCACTGTAAAACATTCAGTACCAGCTGATGATAACCAGAAGATGATAGCATACTGGAAAAGCACCATAGCTCACAATATAGTATTAATCCTTTAATAGTATTATGCATTTATCCAGTCAGTCCCAAATTTGCCTGGTGCATTTAGAACCTGATGCTTTAGCTTAATAAAGGGCACAGCTTTTCTAAGTGATACGTAAGAAAGTTTCCATAGAGATTGCTGCTCTTCTGAAATATGAAGTAATGCCCAACACTGCTACAATAAACAGGTGGTCAAAATTGAAACTACCTCTTGTCAAAAACTTAAAATATGCACAGCAGACTGAAAAGATACTACTGCAATGATGATGATCTTTGTGAGTTTCTGATGCAGTGAGTATTAATATTAACTGAAAATAATTTTTCATTTATGGTACGTAATGTGATTTTTTTTTTTACCACATGGTCACCCCAGAAAGTTCTCAAAATAAACCTTTACTACTCATTTCACTGCTACTTCCTCCTCCTCTGCCATACAGCACACCTCTGATGTATGGTGGCTGATGGTGCATGTATGGGATTTTCTTAAGTTAAAATAGCAGTGGATTCCTTGAAGTGGCCACTCGACTTCACCAGGCCTTTTACTTATTTTGCACTCCTAAACCCCAAATGTCTTCTAGTGGAGAACTGTTCAGGCTATCTTGCACTGAATTTGTGTGTGCCAAGTGTTTGCCACTAACAACTTCATTATACCTCAGATATTTATTGTGTACCTCATAAATTCTGGCACTGTGCTAAATGGTAGAAACATTCATGAACAAGACTATTTACCTGTTTCACAAGGGTTTGGTCTGCTGAGACGTAAGTATGAAATTATAATGTGAGAAGTGTTATAATGAAGGAAGTAGAAGGTAATGCTTGAAGAAGTCTAACCCAGACTTGAGACGGGAGTTCAAAGGAGGCTGTCAGAAGAATTAATATCTAAAGTAAACCAGAGGAGTAAGAATTAGACGAGAAGAATGAAACAAGTGTACTAGGCAGGTGGAACAGCCTATATAAAAGTTATTAAGTCAGCAAAAGTGGCACATGGGAGGTTCTGAAGGAATGTCAGGATGGCTGAATTACCAGATACAGAGGAGAGTAGTGAGTTAAGACGAGATAATGGGGACCAGTTCATGAAGTACATTATATGCCATATAAGGATTGGACTTTTTTTTATTTTTTATTGGGAACTTTTTTCAGGACCCATCAGCTCCATGTCAAGTCGATTTTTCAATCTAGTTGAGGGGGTGGGGGCACGGCTCAGCTCCGGGTCAAGTTGTTTTCAATCTAGTTGTGGAGGGCGCAGCTCACTGGCCCATATGGGAATCGAACTGGCGACTTTGGTGTTAGGAGCACTGCGCTCTAACCACTGAGCCAACCAGCCGCCCGGATTGGACTATTTTAAGGACAGTGAATAGAAAGCCATTGACGGATTTTGACAAGGCATAATTGCTGTCCTCAGTTTGTGTAGTCTAATGGCAGCCAGCAATTTCAATTCCAGGTAACAAAAGAGGCTAGAAACCTGCACGGGGTCCTGCACTTTTCTCACTAATAAAGTACAGATAGTAGGTATGAGAGGGGAAATGATAGTTGGTCAAGTTCAAGCCAGTTAGGCAAATACCAGTCACTATGGCCCAACAGTATGATTCCTAAGGAAACCACTATATAAAAAGTTCTTCAACATAAATGTCAATAAACAGCAACGCCTTTTTATGAGGCTTTCATTTTAAGACCACGTTACGTACTTAATCCTTTGTTCTATACACTTAAGCATTCTCCTTGGATAACAGTTCCTTTTCCACTTACCTCTTACATACCTAAGTATTTCTCCTGCCGTGGTTTCCAAGGATAGCACAATATTATCTACTTTTTTAATGTTTGATATTTGTATAGCACTTGACCTTTTCAAAGCAATTGCACTATGTCATTTAGCCCTCAAATTTCCTCTGAGCCACAGGGGATTAGTGATAGACCCATTTAACAAGCCAGGAACTCAGCAGCAGAAGCATTGAGTGATCTGGCCAGGATCCCATGAGTTACAAATGATGGAACCACTAATTGGGCCCAGTTGATGGTTGATCCCAGGTTATAGCTGTGCTCTGACTTTATTCCTGATCACCTTTTAGACCTCGCTGCTTTATATTTTCACAGTTCCTTTATATTCTGTCCTGTTTTGCCCTACTATCAAGCTATTTAATTTAAGCTTTATTGTCCCATCAGATGTCACTCTATCTGATCTTAGGTAAAGTGATACCAAGCTTTGTGGGATTTAATATTTCCTAATTAGTGTGGTTTTGTTTCTGCCAGAGCACGACTTGGAACAATTGTACTCACTTGAGATGAATACAGCGGTGATTCCACAGAGATTCCCTTATCAGGGAATTTACACTAGACCTGTTTACCAAGTAAAAGACCCTGATACTAATACTGACCTGCAAGGCTCTTGACAATCTGCCTTTAGCTTGCCTTAATCCCATTTTGCTACTAACCATTGTTTCAGCCACACAGTTTCTCACCAGTCCCCATAAAACTCCCATATTTAAATCTTGTCATCAGGTTATGTACTCACTGCCCCTGATTGTTGCAGTTTTCTACCAAGCATCAGGCCACTCTTCTTTCTTGACAGCTTTTTTTTTTCCTCCTGGCTCACTATCACTGCAAAACTATGTAATTCTTGGCAATTTCAACATACATGTGGACAGGGAGTTTTCAGAGTATGGTCCCTGGATAGCAGAAGCAGCAGCAGCAGCAGCAGCCGCACTAGTCAACTTAGAAATGAAATATTCAGGCTCTACCTAGAAACTCAGGGTGGGATCTGACAATCAGTGTTTTAATTGGCTTTTCATGTAATTCTGATTAATGCTTAAGTTTGAGAATCACTGACATAAATGATCCAACAAACTGGCTTCTCAGTTTTCTGCCCAACCCATTCCCTCTAATATCCCAGCTATATCAGAGTCACCATGACCATCAATAAATTGATACAACCATCTCCCTCACCACCTTGATGTCTTTTCCTTCCTTACCCAACTTACTTGTGTACCATGGTCAATCATGGTCACTCTCTTGAATAGACCGTCGACTTCCTTGCCTCTCACTTTGTACTCAATTGCCAAAACCACATCCTTGGCTAAAGTCTACCTGCTCTGCACTTGCACTCATGTAGCTGAATGTATTATAGCTAGAATAAGGTGGCTAGTCTCACTTTATGATCAGAATCTTAAGAAAGCACTTCATACTACCTGACAATTACACATATTTCTTTGGGCCATGATTATTTCTGTCAACAGATGACCTTGCTTTCTACTTAACTAAGAAAAGGGAAGCAATCGGAGAACTTCCACTGACTCCCACATCTACTCACCTACTACCATCTGCATCCGTATATATACTCCACCTTGACTATACTAGATTGTTCATGCTCCTTTTTAAAGCCAATCCCTCCACTCAATGTCTTGTGCCATGATTTCTCCCCTTTCCTACATCATTAGTTTTCCCCCTACTCTATTGTTTCTACAAGTGTATACACATGCTATTATCTAGCCCATCTTTTACAAAATCAGCTTTGCAGCAAAACACCTCAAAAGTTAGCAATCAATATTCACTCACTGCCTCCAATTCCTGTTCTCTCTTGAATCCACTCCAGTTAGGCGTTCATTCCTACCCCTCCACTGAAACTGCTCTTTTTACCCATCAAGCCTCATTTTAACCTTTCAACAGTATTTGACTCACCTGAATACTTCCACTTGCTTGATGTACTTTCTGATACCCTTGACTTCCAGATCTTTCTTTTGGCCTTTCTTTTTCCTTTTTGTTCACATCTCAGTTTCCTTGTCTGGTTCCTTCTTTCTCTGGCCTTCTATCTTTGGAATATGCAAAGATAAGGCTCAGTACTTTATCTGTACTCATTTCATTGGTGATCTCATCCAGTCTCATAACTTGAAATAACATCTATACACTGATGACTCTCAAATTTGTATCTCTAGTCCATACCTCTACTCTGAACTCGAAATATATGTTACTGCCTATTTGATACCTCCATAGACATGTCAAACTTAATGTGTCCAAAATTGAACTGATTTTCTTCCCATCCCCACCCCAAACCTGTTCCACAGTTTTCTTTCTCTCAGCTGATGATAACTCCATCCTTCCAATTAACTCAGGCTGAAAATCTTTGGAGTCAGCCTTGACTCCTATTTATCATATTCCACACCCATCCATGAGGTCCTGTTGGTTCTACCTTCAGAATACATCCAGAATCTGACCATTTCTTACCACCTCCACTGCTAACACAAAGATGCTATCATCTCTCACTGGAATCGCTGAAATGGCCTCCTGCTTCCAAGCTTCCCTGACTACAGTCTATTCTTCACATCAGTCAGAGTGATCCTATCAAAATGTAACTCAGAGCATGTCCCTCCTCTGCTCGGAACCCTTCAGTGGCTCTCCACTCAGATTCAGAGCTAAGACTCTTACAGTGGATTACAAGACCCAATAAGGACTGGCTTTCTATTAGGTCTCTGACCTCACCTTTTGCCACTCTTCCCCTTTGTCACAATGCTTCACTGGCCTCTTTGCTCTTCCTCAAACACACCAGCCAACTCTTGGATATTCCCAGGGCTGGCTCCCTTACTTCATTCAATGTTTTCAGTGTGGGCTTCCCCAACCACCCTAATGACAATTCAAGAAACTTCTCTCCAAATACTCTTTTCCTCTACTCTACTTTATTCCCCAAAATTTCAACTTCTCACATTCTATATTATTTATTGCTTTATTATATCTATTGTTTAATTGTTTTACCTTGCTAAAATAAATGCAAGCCCCACAAAGGCAGACATTTTTTAAAATCTGTTCACTGATAAATCCCAGCTCCAAGCACATTGAGGCTACTCAACAGATGTGATGAATAAATTAATGTATCCAGTAATAAATCCATACCTTTGTAAATACTGTTTCCTAGCCTTCATCCCAGCTCTTTCTACCTGGCACATCTCTGTTCCACTTTCAAAACCAGTTAGTAACTCTTTTGAAAAGTCTTTTCAGATTTTCCCAAACTGCTTCCCGTTGCCCTCCTGTTGGGCCTCTTACAGTATGCATCATTATACTCTAATGATATATTTACATTTGTTTATATCCATTACTAAACTGTAAGCTTTTTAAGGAAAGTACAGTATCTAATTCACCTTTGTAATCCTAACCTATCACATTATCTGACTTGTTGTATATAATAGGTTTTCAAACAATGAAACAGCAAACTTTACTTACTGTGCGTGGTACTGGGTTGATAAACAGCAGGTTTTAGTGGCAGTTTGCCACAGAGGCAGATCAGGCCTGGGGGACTCATTTCCTGACAGCCTGCAGGCGCAGGCAGAGACTGCTACAAGCTGATGCCAGCTGAGTCACTCCTGCATCTCAACCTCTAACTCTGAAACAGAGATTTAGATCCCTGATTAGCAGCGCTTCTCTACCAAGCAAAGTTAGTGCAGGGATGCTTTTGCATACACGGCCTAGGAGGGAAGAATGAGGGTGGACAGCAGAAGATCCTTTATACAAGACCTAGCCTGAAATCGGAAAATCCCAGAAATTCTTTAGGAACTGATCATCTTAACTCCCTCTTTCTTTTCCAAGCCTGGAATTCAGGATTTATATTCTTTTTTTTTTTTTTTTTTTTTTTTTTTTACTTTTACTTATTTTAAGTGTGTTTTTCCAAGACCCATCAGCTCCAAGTCAAGCAGTTGTTTCTATCTAGTTGTGGAGGGCGCAGTTCACAGTGGCCCATGTGGGGATCGAACCGGCAACCTTGGTGTTAAGAGCACCGCGCTCTCACCAACTGAGCTAACCGGCTGCCCCCAGGATTTATGTTCTTAGTAGAGCTGAAAGAAGCACATCATATATAGGTTTATAACATCATATTTTTCCTCATAGGATTTACCCATGCAATCTTTGGTTGGGTTTTTATAAGAATTTCGTGTCGGACTTCTTGCACAAAGTAAGAAAGGTTATCTTTAGAGGCTTCACGTTTTAATACATTTCAACATTGTCAAATCCAAAAGCAATGAAAACAAAGCACTGGTTTTGAATTATAGCCTACTTGTTAAAATGCTATTGTTTCCTCTAAGGACAGCCTGCATTTTTACCTTGATGTCATCTCTGGGTCTCAAGAGGGTAGGGAACTTAATAGAACAAGTGAATAAATATAGTTCTGAAATAATAGTGAATTCTAAGGCGGTAGAAGAAAAGTGGTTACCAGTTTTAACGACCTTCGATGGCGTATTGGAAAGAGAGTCATGTATGCCCAGGATTGGTTAATAAAAAGTAACGTTAGCCAAATGAATATTAAGTCAAGAGTGACATTTTGATCATCACTGCTTTAGTTTTATCTGCCTTGAATATGCTACTAGTAGAAGTAGGCTTTATTATGTGACACCCGCATTATTATTACATTGGGGAACTAATTTCCACTTCCCCCCAAGGCTCCAAATTTTACCTCTACTGCACTGAGGGTAAATACTGACTCCAAATGGTCCTTGGTTTTGGACCCTTGAGTTTGTTTGCTCTACCATCACCATCTGACCCCCACCCACACATCCCAGAAGAGAGTTGCCCATAAAGACTGAGTCATAAACCTTTCAAAAGTTATCTGCAGAAAAGCCTTAAGAACGCAAATCAGCAACAAAACCCATTATTTTTCTCTCTTAATATCTATAGCTGTATGTTTTCCTTATTTGTCTATCTCAACTATAGCGAAGGCCCCTTGCAGGTAAAGCGGAAGCCACTCATCTTAGAAGATTTGAAACAAAATGTTACTCCCCTCACTTTTCAGTGCAATATGCAATAAAGTGGAACCATTTGCCTGAGGTGAGTGAGTCAGGGGTAAAGGACTGGAGTGTAGGGCTTGATTCCTGATTTCCTAACTCTAACCATATCTTCTCTTCGCTTGGATATTTAAGTTTCTATTGCACTGTGAGGGATAGGAGTGGGGAAGGGAGATGGTTTGCTTTTTATGTGTTTGTTCACAAACTTACACCTGAACTCCAGCCCACATATAAGGCACTCCATTTCAACTGTAGCAGGACCAAGTGATTCATAACATATAATTTGCATCCAAGCCTTGGACACCATGAGCCGTAAGCAATGGAATTAGTTAGAGGTTAATAGAAAGGGCTCAGAATAGAGTAGAGAATAAGGCAAAAGAGCAGAGGCTAAAACCTAATCTTAAATATCTTAAAAAGTGAAATTAATCAGTGATCATTTAGCTACCCAGCCTCTACCTATATTTCAAAATAAGTTCTTAGTGTTTTTTTTAAATTAAATTTATTAGGGTAACATTGGTTAGTAACATTATATAAATTTCAGGCATACAACTTTATAATATGACATCTGTATACTGCCTTTGTGCTCACCACCCAAAGTCTAGTCTCCTTCCGTCACCATATATCTCACCCCTATTGCCCTCTTAGTTCTCCCCCTATTCCTCAAGTTCTCAGTTTTTAATCTTGATATCAGAAGCTTATATAACTTCACATATGAGAGACATTAACAAATGTAGCTTTTACTTTAGGCTTCCATTTTTGTATCAGAGATTATGAGGTCTTTGCTTTGTTCAATGATTGCCATGTTCTCATGGTTTTGTTTGTGGGTTTTTTACTTTAGTTATCTCTCAAAAGAAGTATTTTTTTAAAGTCAAGGGATTAACAACTAAATACAATACATGCATTGTAATATAGATTCAAAAGCATGTCAAAACAACTTTCCCCAACTGGCCTTGAGGAAGGTAACCTTTGGGAAATCTTCCAGGCCAGTCATGATTGCTGGAGAGAAAATACCCAAATGCTTATTACTCGAAGGTCTTCCTCAAGTGACAAGAAATTCTAGTCTTTCAATACTAACACTTCACTTGTGGAAATTCATCTCAGAATTCAGGAATTGGTAGCTTCTCATCCCTCTGAGAATATTCCTCCATCAACAAGTTGTCCACCTAGCTAAAGGACAGCTTCCTGGAATTAAGACTGCAGAACCTAGGTTATAATTAACTCAGACTTCCTCCTCCTCTTGTACCTTGGCCATGATCTTAATCCTCATTTAGATTTTCCATCCCATCTACGGATAAAAATTTGTTCTAAATTAGAACAACTGAACTCTATAGTCCTTGTGTAAGATAAGTTGGCATTGGTGGCTACAAGGAATCCTAAACCAATTTTAGACCATTTAGTTAGACTTTAAACATGACTAAAAACAAAAACAAAAAAACCTAGACATTTCAGTGGGAGGATAATATTGCTCAGTTTTAACCCTTTTCACCCTATAGTTAAGAAAAACAAAAAACAATTATTTGCTAATGTTGGTGAAGTTTTTCAAAGTAATTTAGAGACAAAATGTTTTCAATTCTAGGAAGTGCAGCATTGACAATACACAGAAAAAAATAAAAGCAGTGATAAAATAGGAGGGGCTTTGGAATTTAGCAGCTTTCAACTGAATGGATTTAAAGTCACATTTAAGTGACATCAGTAGGTCAATTGCTACTTATCTAAAGAGCTCAAAGCCATATCCTATATGATCTCCTTCATTTTCAGAATTTTGCAAGAGATAAGGTTTATGGGATAGAGAGTAGAATTGAGTAAGTTGCAGGTGTGAAAGTTGAGATTTAAAGTTGTTATGAACCTTCACTCACATGCAAATCTTACAGAAAAGAGGAATGCCTTACCTACTACCATACATTAAGGTGAAAATAGAAACTGTCCAGCACAGACTCCTTCAATTTCCTTCCCTTCACCTTAAACTGATTTACTCCTGATTATACCTTTCCCTCCTTTCTCCCATTCTAGAGGAAAACACTTAAGACACTCTTTCTAAAACTGTCCTTCTACATTTGACCTCGATTCTCTCTTTCTACTCTTCAATGATCTCTCCCTATCCATTTCCCCATTGTCATCTGTTAATTTATTTATTTGTTCAACAAACATTTATTACACTCTTGTAATAGGTCATATTAAGTGCTTGGGATACTGAAGTGAAAGACACATTTCCTACCTCCAAAGGGCTCATAGTCTAGTGGAAGAGGTAGCAAAATAATTACAAATCACACAGTTGTGATACAGCATGTAAAGATCATTGGTAGTCTGCACATTATGTTATGGTTGTACACACAGAAGAGGTTGATGGGGTAGAGGGGATGACACCTGAGCTGGGTCTAGAAGTGAGCCAAGAGGACAAGATGAGAAAGAAGGGCATTTTAGACAGACGGAATAACATGCACCAAAGCATGACCAGACAAGAAAATTCAAGTTCAATATGTCAGGAACACAAGGAATACATGTGTTGGTGGCAAGGAACGAGGGAGAGTTAGACAAAATCATAAAGGATCTTGAAGATGGTAAGGAATTATTAAAGTATTTTAAAGATGGAAATAATATGGTCAGATTCTCATTTTAGGAAGTTCTATCTTGTATCAGAGGGTGATTAGACTGGGAAGGATTACAGTAGTCCCAAAAAGAAACAGGTGATTAGAAGTGCATGGTGGTATAATTAGAAGAGGGACTACAGAAAGAGGCAAGCTTCAGTACAAAGACGAATTCAGTTTAAGGACATGCAAGTGAAGATGCCCAGTGGAGTTTTGATTACGTGTGTCTGAAATTAAAAAGAGTGGTTAGTGCTGGAAATGTAAATTTGGAAGTCACAAACACATAACGGTGACTGGAGCCTTGAGTAGGAAATGAGATTGCTTAGGAAGAGTGAGCAAGCTCCGTGAGGGAAGACAGGCATTTTTGTAGGTTTGGTACATTGCTATATCCCCAGCACCTACAACTCTGCTTAGTACGTAATAAGCATTCAGTAAGCATTTAAATAAATGAATGAAATAATGAAAAGAGGGCTAAGAACATAACTCGGAGAAATATCAGCACTGAGGAATGGACACTGGAAAAGAAGCCAGTGAAGGGGTCTGAGATAGAAGGTTAGAGAGTTAGGAAGAAAAGCAGGATGGAGGGAGTGAGGTCACAGAAACCAAGGAGGGAGCGCCTCCAGAAATTCAACAGTGCTGCAGAAAGACCAAATACAACAAGAACTAAAGAGTCTCCATTAGTTTTAGCAACTAGAAAATCACTGGTGTTTTGTTGATAGCAGTTTCAACGGGGGTGGCAAGCAGGTGACTGGGGTTTGAAGTGCATATGGAAGACAGTAAGGAAGTGAAGGCTGTGATGTATTTTTTCTGTTCAGAAACTTGGCTATATCTTCATTGAGCAATTTTTTTCTCTCTCCCTTTTTATTAATATTTCCCCTCAAGTTACAGAGAGACTCAAGTATCCCTATCTTTAAATAAAAATAAATAAATAAATAACACCTTCCCTTTACTTCATTCTCAAGCTACTGACCTATCTTCTTCTCTACAAGTGAATGGAAGTGTGTGAGTGTATTTTGAATCCTCTTTCTTCTGTTGGTTCTCTTAAGTTTCCCATTTATTTATTTTCTGACCTGTACAGCCCTTGTAATGTATCACTCTATGATACCAATTCACTTACTCATTTTTACGTTTCCATTCATCCTTGCCTCTGCCTCTTCTATTTCTTTCGCACTATATTTAATACATCAGCAAATCATTACTCTATCTTTAAAATATATTCTGAATTGACCATTTCTCATCTCTTCCACATTACCACCCAAGGCCATGCACCATCATCTCTCACCTAGACCACTGCAATAACCTTGCAACAGATCTCCCCTGCTTTCACCCTTTTCTCTCTATTATTTATTCTCATACCAGCAGCCAGAGTGATCCTCTCAGATATTAAGACATGTTTTGTCAGTCTTCTATTCAGAACCCTCTCATGGCTTGTCATCTCATTTTAAATCCCTGTATGTTTTGATACACCCCTTCCCCCATTATTTCACTCACCTCATTTCCTGCCGCTATTCCTGTCAGTCACTTTACTCCAGCCACTATCCTCTTTGTTGTCTCCTAAACACACTCCACCTTGGCCTTCTGCATTTACTGGTTATGTTCTTTGCTCCGACATCATTTGCTTTACTCTCTCACTTCCTTCAGTGCGTATCCCCTTATCCCAAAGGTTTTCCCTGGCCATCCTATAAACAATCACACCTCAGCCTCTCCCAACTCTCTACTCTCTTTATCCTACTTACATAGCCCTTGTCACTAACTGACTTATTATGGTTATTTATTGCCTGTTTCCCTTCACTACACTGTGAGCACTGACAGAGTGTATCTACCAAAAGCACCATCCCTGAAGAAGTAGAGATAAAGATAACCAAGAAACTATTCCTGCCCTTGAGGAACCCACACTTCAGTAAGTCATATATCCTAACACGTAATTAGTATGAAAATGGCTCAAAGCAGTTGGATGCAAGAGTCTGAGACCCCTGGCTGGTGTCTTCTGGGGCAGCAGTTATGGCACTCTTCAGCCTGGGTAGCAGTGAAAAACGTGAGTTCACTCTAGGAGAATGTGAGAAATAAAAAGCTCTCAGGAGACACCAGCGTTTAAGGGGTGAAGGACAGAGAAAGGAAGCTGAGAAGAAATAAAAAAGTGAAGAAGAGCTGAAAGAACATAGTTAATGTTAGAGCTACTATAGTGCCTTTACAGAATATTACTAATACTCACAGCAATGAACATTCATTACAATTTACTATGTGCCAGTTATTGTTCTAATGTTCCATATGTTCACACATTAACCTTCATAACAACCCAGGGAGTTAGGCACTAGTATAGCCCTATTTTATAGAAAAGAAACTGATTCACTGACCCAAGTGCATACACCTACCTACAAAGAAATAAAGATTAGAACGAAATCAGTTTGAGCCTGCATTTTTAATCACTGTGTTGTTATCCATAATACTATACTATGTAGTTCTATATGCCTTTTCCTATTTTACTGAGTATCTATGAAGTGTCAGGTACTGTTCTATGCTCTGGATGTAGAGTAGTGAAACAAAGTCCCTCCCTTCATGGAGCGCATATCCTTGTGGGAAAGACTGATAATGAACAAATCAACAGATGCATGACAATAAGTACCGTGAAAAATGAAGTAGGGTAAAGTATCATGAATGAAAGGTGGTGGCCTCTCTGAGGAGGTGACATTTAAGTAGACGTCTGAAGGAAGTGAGAGAGGAGCCAAGAGGATACCTAGAGGAAGAATACTCCAGGCCGAGGGAACAGCAAGTGCAAAAGCTTTAAAGTGTGAGCATGCCTGGTGTGTTCCAGGAACTGAAAGGAGGTCAAAGCAGTAAGAGCACAATGAACTAGGGAGAGAGAGGAAAGAGATAAGGCCAGAAAGATAGGGAAAGTTTTCCAGGACATATTGTTAAGTGAAAAAGATTTAAGATGTCAGATATAATTGTTTGTATGGTATAATCACATTGAGTAAAGAAATATCTGTGCATGTTGGTGTATACATTAATAGAAAATCCAGTCTTATTCTACTATAATATAAGACTGGGTCTTATCTACCATAATATAAGACCAGGTCCTCTATTAATTTTTGCTCCAAAAGACGCATTAGAGCTGATGGTCCAGCTAGGTCTTATTTTCGGGGAAACACAGTATAAATGTATAAAATATATATCTATATATGTGCTTGTTTATCTTCTGAAATATTAGACAACAAACTTTCCAGTGATTACCTTTTGAGGGAAGGGAGGGATATTTAGGTTTATTATTTTCTTCCATATTTGAAAGTTTTTACCTTGCATATACTATTTTTATAATAACCAAAATGTAGCATTAAAAATAAATAAACAAACAAACAAACCCTTAACCATTGTTCAGGGGCTCAGCTAAAGTCCTTCTCTTTCCCTTTACAGCTGAGCTTCTCCAAGGAGTTGCCTCCACTTTCTTCTCCTTGCCCCCTCCATTTCTCCCTCAACCAGGTACAATCTGACTTCAGACTTCACCTTTCCCTGCAACTGCTCTTACTGAGATCACCTGTGACTTCCTTAAGAGTATGAGGAACACTCTTCGGTCTTTTTGCTTCTTGACCTCTCTGCTATTATACATTTGATATTGTTTACGACTCCTCTGTCTGAAACTCTTTCTCCTTTGGCTTACCCTATTTTACCTCACTGAGCATTCTCTTTCTCAGTCTCCTTTCATTTTTGTTAGCCCACCAAATAGACCTGGGTTTCTTCTGATTTTATTCTTGACCCTTTTGCTTCTGTGTGCTACACACATTCTTTCGGTGTGGCCTCATCCATGCCCACGGGTTCAACTACCATCTCTAAACTTCCAAGTCCCACATCTATATTTTCAGCTTTTTCTTCTGAGCTCCAGTCCAACACATCCAACTATTTAGTAGACAGCTCCACCTGAAGATCTCACAGGCCTCTCAAAGTTAACTGTTTCAAAACCAAACTCATCATCTCCAAGCAAAAACATCTTCCTGTTGTCACCATCTGCTTGATTGACTCCCAACTAGCAACTTGAGAAAAGCCCTCTATTTTTTTTTAATATATTCAGACTTTTTTTTTTTTTTTTTTAAGATTTTATTGGGGAAGGGGAACAGGACTTTTTTGGGGAACAGCGTGTACTTCCAGGACTTTTTTTTTTTCCCCAAGTCAAGTTGTTGTCCTTTCAATCTTAGTTGTGGAAGGTGCCATTCAGCTTCAAGTTGTTGTCCTTTCAGTCTTAGTTGTGGAGGGCACAGCTCAGCTCCAGGTCCAGTTGCTGTTGCTAGTTGCAGGGGGCACAGCCCACCATCCCTTGCGGGAGTTGAACCATTAACCTTGTGGTTGAGAGGACGCACTCCAGCCAACTGAGCCATCTGGGAGCTCAGCAGCAGCTCAGCTCAAGGTGCCATGTTCAATCTTAGTTGCACCACCATCCCTTGCAGGACTCGAGGAGTTGAACTGGCAACCTTGTGGCTGAGAGCCTTCTGGACCATGTGGGAATCGAACCGGCAGCCTTCGGAGTTAGGAGCATGGAGTTCTAACCGCCTGAGCCACCGGGCTGGCCCAAAAGCCCTCTTCTTTGTTTCCCATATCTAAATGGACACCGAAAGTCATTCTATCTGCTAAATATCTCGGGAAGCTGTCCTCATTCCTACATCTTTACTGCCACTACACCCATCCTCTGGACTACTACACATGGATCTATGAATCCGAAGCCCTGGGAAGAGGTCAGAAATATCCTAAATGTATTTTCTGCTTCTAGTCTCACCATCAGTCTGCTCTCTTACATTCAGTTGCCATAGTGATGTGTTACAAATTACATCGTCAGTCCCTGTTTAAAGTCTTTAAACTTTTTCCTAGGCTTTCTAGGATAAAATCCAAACCCCTTAATATGATCTAGCCAGTCATCTTTTGACACTTTCCCACATGAACCCTACGTGCAAGCAACACTGAAGTACTCTTTGTTTTTCAAAGGCCCCTTTCCTACTCATGTTACTGTGAAACTTTTGTGACATAGCATCTTTGTATCTCCAGAGCTAACATAATAACTGGTAAAAAGTAGATGTTCAATAAATGCTTGTTGAAAAAAGGAGAGAAAATCAGAAAGCACAGAGGATGAAGGTAAGGACACGAATTAGAAGACTAGTATGTAAGTACAATTTAGAGGTAACTGGAAAGAGAGGGAGAGGAAATGCTTTAGTGCAACATTTCCTTCACGCTTCTACAAGGTGAAACAGTAACAATCAAATAATAATTATTCCTATCATTTTTCTCTCTTTGAGAGATATGAACTTTGCTTATTGCTACAATTTCAAACGAAGACAATTTAACTGATTTTAAATAAAATGTTAAAAAAAAAATAAATAAATAAAAAACAGAAAAAAAATCCAAGCCAGTACATGATTACCAAATCCTCTGACAGAACAAGACCCCTTTGGTATGAATCTCAAGGTGCAAGAGTGCAGCTGGGAGGGGTCATTTATTCGGCAAGCATTAATTGGGCTGGTACAGACACTAATTGGCACAGGGAATACAAACATAAGTAATACAGATTCCTGCTCTCAATGTAGCTCATGGCCCCCAGATCATCTAGTCTTTGCCTTTGGCCAGGCTATACCCAATCCTTTACGGAAAACCAGCTGTCCACACTGGGGTTAGTATTCATAGTCCTTTTAGTCATAGGTATAGCTATACCTAATTCTTTTGGAGTTCAGAAATGGAAACTCATGGATTCAGGGCAGAGGCAAATTGCAACCACTGCTTCCTTAATGGAAGGGTGACTTTGTAGAAGAATAACGGACTTGGCCCTTCCTTCTCCAGAAGAAAGCAGCTTATCTAAGGATTTGGAACAGTCTTCTGTTCAGTGATGATCAAGCCTTCCTATGTGAAAGTTTAAATGACTCAGCCACCATTCTTTTCTTAGCTCAAGGACTTTGGGAGTTATTAATTCAACGTTTTCCATTGTGGGCCTGTTTGGAGAAAGGAAATTGCTGATTTGAGAAGGGGTATCTTCACCAATGACTAAGGAAATCCTTGAGGGGGTAACTGTTTCTATCAGAATGAGAGAGAGGACTACTTAGATTATGTCATTCAATCATCATAATAATCCTACAAAGTTACTATTAATATCCTTACTTTTGTTTTGTTTTTTATTGGGGAAGGGGAACAGGACTTTATTGGGGAACAGTGTGTACTTCCAGGACTTTTTTTTCCAAGTCAAGTTGTTGTCCTTTCAGTGTTAGTTGTGGAGGGTGCAGCTCAGCTCTAGGTCCAGTTGCCTTTTCTAGTAGCAGGGGGTGCAGCCTACCATCCCTTGCGGGAGTCCAGCTGGCAACCTTGTGGTTGAGAGGACGCGCTCTAACCAACTGAGCCATCTGGGAGCTCAGTGGCAGCTCAGCTCAAGGTGCCATGTTCAATCTTTAGTTGCAGAGGGCGCTGCCCACCATCCCTTGTAGTACTCGAGGAATTGAACTGGCAACCTTGTGGTTGAGAGCTCACACTCCAACCAACTGAGCCATCCAAGGGAGGCAGCTCAGCTCAAGGTGCGGTGTTCAATCTTAGTTGCAGGGGGCGGAGCCCACCATCCCTTGTGGGACTCGAGGAATCAAACTGGCAACCTTGTGGTTGAGAGCCTTCTGGCCCATGTGGGAATCGAACCAGCAGCTTTCAGAGTTAGGAGCATGGAGCTCCAACCGCCTGAGCCACCGGGCCGGCCCAATATCCTTACTTTTGCATGTTAGGAAATTGAGGCATAATGAGCATAGGTGCCTTGTTCAAGCTCACATAGATACAATTATTGGATCTGCAATTCAAGCCCAGATTTGTGACTGTGAGCCCCTGTTAGTTCCACCACGATACTGGTTTGCAATGAGAATTATTTCCGGGGAGGGGAAAAGGGAATGAACATCTGTGGGTCCCTTCAAAACCAAAGTAATCCATGAGTTTGCAGAAAGGGGCAAAATTTGGGGTTTCCTTCTTAAAAGTTTCCTTTTTGTCATTTGGAAAAAATTTAAAATATGTGCATCTCTATTAGGTTGGCAAAAAAATAAGAAGAAAATTAAAGAAATTAAAAAGAAAATTAAAAGAAATTTAAAAATCCTTGTTTTGGAAAGGTGTGGGGAGAGTCACTCAAACATTGCTGATGGGAGTATGAATTAGTCCAATCTTTATAGGGGATAACTTGGCAACATCTTCAACGTTACAAATGTACATACTTTTTTTTTTAATTAAAATTTATTGGGGTGACAATGGTTAGTGTGTACATACCTTTTGACTTAGCAATTCCACTTGTAGAAATTTATACTACAGATATATTTGCACATTTGCTAAATTACATATGTTCAAGGTTATGCACAGCATTGTGTGAAATATCAAAAGTTTGGAAGCAACTTAAGCGCCCACCAATAGAGAACTGTTTAAATAAATTATGCTACATCTATTCCAAAACCGAGGAAATGCTGGTTACTGATAAGAATAATTTCCAAGAGATAGATTTCCAAGCAAGATTCAGGAAATGGGTTTGATATATATATTTTTTTAATTTTATTGGGGAATATTGGGGGACAGTGTGTTTCTCCAGGACCCAGCAGCTCCAAGTAGTGGTCCTTCAATCTAGATGTGGAGGGCACAGCTCAGCTCCAAGTCCAGTTCCCGTTTTCAATCTTTAGTTGCAGGGGGTACAGCCCACCATCCCATGCGGGAATTGAACCGGCAACCTTGTTGTTGAGAGCTCACGTTCTAACCAACTGAGCCATCCGGCTGCCCCAGGTTTGATATTCTTTCACTTATGGGAAAATTTCTATATGTATTTGCTTGTGTAGGTACAATCTCTGGAAGAATGTATAACAGACTGATAACATTAGTTGCCCCTAAGAAATGGTAAGATATGACTCGGATAAGGATGGGTAGTTCAGAACAAATTGGAGTGAAGACTTTTTAAGTCCTTTACATTTTTAACAATAGGACTATATTAGGTATTCAAGAAAAATAAATTGAATTAAAATTAAAAAAATAAAGCACATGGGGTTTAAGGTACTTATGAGTAAGGCACAGAATGTCTGTCTTTTTTTTGTAATACTTTTACTTCGTTGTGTAGTCATTACCGCCATTCATCCCCATAACTCTTCATCTTGCAAATCTGAGACTCTATACCTATTAAACAATAATCCCATTTTCCCCTCACCCTAGCCCTTGGCAACCACCATTACACTTTCTGTCTTCTTGATTTTGACTACTCTAAATACCTCATATAAATGGAGTCATTCAGTATTTGTCTTTTTGTGACTGGTTTGTTTCATTTAGAATAATTTCCTCAAAGTTCATCCATGTAGTAGTATATTGCAGAATTTACTTCCTTTTTAAGGCCAAATAATATTCCATTGTATGAATATACCACATTTTGCCTATCCATGCATTGGTCGATGGACACTTGGGTTACTTCTGTGTTTTAGCTACTGTGAATAATGCTGCCATGAACATAGGTTTATAAATATCTCTTCATGAGACCCTGCTTTCAATTCTTTTGGGTATATAGTTAGAAGTGGAATTTCTAGATCATATGGTGATTTTATTTTAAATTTTTTGAGAAATTGCAATACTGTTTTCCACAGCAGTTGTACCATTTTACACTTCCACCACTAGTGCATAAGCATTCCAATTTCTCCACATCCGCGATAACACTTTTTTTTTTTATAGTAGCCATCCTAATCAGTGTGAGATGGCATAGTATGTCTTTTGGGGATCAGCAGTATGGTTAATGGATAGTGGTGTCAGACCCCAGTGAGTTTTGGTCCTGCTACTTACTGTGTGACCTTGGACATTACTCTAAGCCTTAGTTTCCCCATTTGTAAAATCGGAATTATCTCACAGGATTGGTGAGAACTGAATGCACATAAAGCACTTAGGCTCACAGAAAACACTCAACAAATCTAAGTTATTATTTCTGCCATAAAGGCTCCAACTATAAACCAAATTCTGATTTGCTCTGGCTCCTTTTGAACTAGTCTGGAGGAAAAGAGACAAACTAGATGATTTCTCAAATTTTTCTACTTAGAGGATTTAATCTGGGGACTTCACACAATCTTAGACATTCTTTCTTCCTGCTGCCCTCACCAACCTGCAAACCTCCCACCTGTGCCAAATGAGATGTGCTTCAAGTGAGGAGGTTACTCAGAATCTAGCTGGTTTCTTTTCTTAGGGGTGGAGGACGGGAAGAAATCCTGTTGACACAGTTATTTAAAGCCGGTCACTCATTCCCCAGCCTATTACCTCTGCAGACCGTTATGCATATTAAAGAAGGGGGGGCAAATACAAAAGAAAAATAAGGGGGGGGAGAGGGAACAAATCGGGATGCTTGAGGGAATCCACGTGGTCGCCAATCTGTAA
Organism: Rhinolophus sinicus; assembly: GCF_057876585.1. NCBI lineage: Eukaryota > Metazoa > Chordata > Mammalia > Chiroptera > Rhinolophidae > Rhinolophus > Rhinolophus sinicus. Next base: position 101,527,842 of record NC_142514.1, on the reverse strand, counting down.
CTGATCAGAACAGCTACACTGAAGCAAAACCCCCGCGCCTAACGCTAAATACGTTGCAATGGAGAAACCGTTCACAATAGGGTGTCTATGTCCTTAGCAGAGTCCTGGGGCCGCTGTATAAGAGACTCTCTGGCTACTCCCACCCTTTTTGCACCTAGTAAACCACGCGATGTAACAACGGAATCTGGTTCTGTGTGTGCGCTTGATACTGTGCGCTTTGCAAACCATCTGGGGTCCATCCTGTGCGGTTGGAATGACGGTCGATCGCGGACGAGTTACGGGAGTTGGAGCTCGCCTGTATTTCTTCCCTTTCTCTGCTCCCCGCCAGCCCCTACCCCATCGTTAGCTCTGTACAAGCATTTCGCCAGCGGAAGGACGTAGGTTTTCAGCACCAGGAGGCCGTGGACCTTCTCTGGAGGCGAGCGGCGCAGCCTCCAGAGGACTAGAGCTGACTGCAACCTGCTTACCACGACCCTCCCCCTTCTTCCCAAATTCGCCGCCCCAGGCTGTAATATTACAGGCAGTACGCTGTACCGGTACGGGAGTCCAGGAAGGCTGCGTGACCTTCCAGCGAACTCCATCTCGGCTGGGGGATGGAGGCTGCGCTGGGGCCTGCAGGTTGTGTATCGATCGCCCAGCCTCAGCCAACGCAAGTTCTCCCAGTCCAAACCCCTCCCTCCCTTCTCCTTCCCAGCCTAGCAGGCTTCTAAAGCCTAGCTTGAGGCGCCCTCCCTTCTTTCCCGCAATAAAGTAAACCGGGTGGATATTCATCCCCCGCCGGAACCCTCCTCCTTCCTTCCCCCTCCCCCCTCAGCCTGCTAACCCCGCGCACAGAGCTCGCCGCCGGCGGGCCCCTTCTACCCAGTGTATCATAATGCCCAGCGCGCTTCTCCTCCCCCTCTCTTAATCAGAAACGTGCTCTCGAGCCCCCCCTCCCTCTGCATGCATACATTAGGGTCCGCTTTGCATGCAGCGGCTGGCAGAGAACTGAGGAAGAAGAGGCGGGGGCGCTTTTGCCCGCCTCTTCCCTCCAGGCTCCGTTAGCCACCCAGCTTCAGCTACGTTGTAATAACACCGCCTCGTTAGCGGAGCACGCCGTGGCCCCCGTACCCTGGCTGGAAAAACAGCTCAACTCTGCAGAGGGCACGAAACCCAGGGATCCCTCAGCCCCGAGTGCCTAGTAGGGCGAAGAGGTGGCGGGAGACCTGCCACTCGCTGTGTGCATTTTGGAGAGACCTCCAGCAGGAAAATGGGAGGGGCTCTTTTATTTTTTAAAGCGCGTTCATTGAGGGCCCTTCTGTTTTGCATATAGTTAACTGGGCGACGCTTCCGTTTTGCAAGCAGTACAATAAAGGCTTTTTTATTCTAAAGGCGTTAAATAAGGGCTGACCCATCTTGTGCCCGTGCCCCGAGGCCGAGAAGGCTGGCTCTCTCGTCCCCGACCCGGCAGCCGCGTTATCCTGGGAGCTGCTCTCCCGGGTGGTTCGATTCCCAGCGCATCCCGGGAACGTGTGTAATCTGCCTCTGGGCTCTCCCCGCTGCAGGCGGCCGAGCTCCCTCCGCCTCCATCCTCCCCTAGTTCGCGCCCCCTCCCCCTCTCCCCGGAACCCGCGATTCGCGTCGGGCTCTTGGGCTTCCTTCCCCCCTCCTTTTCCCGAGCTCTGCCGCTCCCGGAGGGCGGGGCAGGCAGTTATCCAGGTTGCGGGGCGGGCGGGCGGGCAGGAGGCGGCGGCCCGGGCCTCGGGATGGAGTAGCCGCGGCCAGACGTCAGAAGCGGAGACCGGAGCGCAGTATCCAGATTGCTGGGCCGGCTGGCGCGGCCCGGCGCTCTGCATGGCGGCTGGTGGGGCGCAGGCCGCCGGGCGGAGCCGAGCGGGTTAGGCTGGTTCCGGGGCCCTCGGCCCCCCGTCCGCCTCCCCGCCCCCCTGTGTTGTCGCCTCTCCCTCTAGCTGCTTCACTTCACGGGGCGAACATGGCGCACAGCTGTCGGTGGCGCTTCCCCGCCCGACCCGGGACCACCGGGGGCGGCGGCGGCGGGGGGCGCCGGGGCCTAGGGGGCGCCCCGCGGCAACGCGTCCCAGCCCTGCTGCTTCCCCCCGGGCCCCCGGTCAGCGGCGGCGGTCCCGGGGCGCCCCCCTCCCCCCCGGCTGTGGCGGCCGCGGCGGCGGCGGCGGCGGCGGTGGCGGCGGCGGCGGCGGGAAGCAGCGGGGCTGGGGTTCCAGGGGGAGCGGCCGCCGCCTCAGCAGCCTCTTCGTCGTCCGCCTCGTCTTCGTCTTCGTCATCGTCCTCAGCCTCTTCTGGGCCGGCCCTGCTCCGGGTGGGCCCGGGCTTCGACGCGGCGCTGCAGGTCTCGGCCGCCATCGGCACCAACCTGCGCCGGTTCCGGGCGGTGTTTGGGGAGAGCGGCGGGGGAGGCGGCAGCGGAGAGGTAAGGGGGCGAGGAACCCCCAGGTCCGGGGTCTCGACCCTCTGCAGAGCCCCCTCCCCTCCCCCATCTGGGACTGTGGAGCATCCCAATTCTGGGACCATCCTAGGGTCCTTGACCCGGGGCAAAAGGCCCTCCCATTTTGGAACCCCCATACATGGGTTCAGACCCCCAGGCGCCCCCACCCCGGGATTTGGACTTATCTGGCTGAGGGTGTTTGCCCTCCACCCATAGCTATCCTCCTTCTCCTGACCCTTGCCCAAATCCCTTGGCAAAGACCCCTCGTCGGGGTTTCCCATCCCGGGACTGAACCCCTCCTCCTTTTCACAGATTACCTCATCCGAGCAAGATTCCTTCCTCCCTCCCTCCCTCCCTCCTAGAGACCTGATCCCGCCACATCCCCGCCTCTCCCTCTGGGCAGATGTTTTACTCTTGGGGCAGTTTTCCTCTTGGGCATCTCTCGGGTGATGGTCTCATCCGGGGCCACGTTCTCTTCCTACCCTTGGGGACCGATGTCCCTTCCAGCACCTTGCTTTCGAAAACGTGATGAACCCTCGCCGCATTCCCGGGCCAGGTCCATACAGTGCCAACCACTCCCCCTTCCTTCACCTCCATCCTCCACCCCCATCCTCATCCCAAGCCGATAGATGCTCCCTCATGCCGCTCTACCCCACCAAGAAAAATCTACTTTCCTCTCCTTCACCTCCTTTCCCTCTGAAGGTAACGGTGATCTCACACAGCAGCAGTCTATTCCCCCCATCTTACAGAGCTACAGTTTCTAGCCTCTTGGTAGCAGGGAATTACGCTACCTTCACTCCCTTTCCCTCCTTTAGAATTAAGGATTACTGACATCTTTGAGGGGGAAATAGTCCACTGTCCCCTAGGTTCAGAGAACAGCTTTCCACCATTTCCCCTGGAAAGGAGGCAGGCTTTCCCTCTAGCTCTGGGAAAGGGGGCCCCTGTGAGGGGAGGTGTTTGTGGGGGGACTTGGGCAGCATCCTCCCAGGGGAAGCAGCTGCTCTCCTACCCCACCCACTGTGCGGGAGAGCACAGCAGTCTCCAGCCCTAGCTCCCTCCCACCCTTCTTTTCTCCATCATTTCATTATCGATCCACCTTTTCCTAGGTCAGTCCTGGGGTTTGGAAGGGGTGGGGGAAGCAGGGTTGGGGTGAGGAGAGTAGATAAGGGACAGTTTTACTTTAGTGTGGTGGTGGTTGCTTTTGGTTGGGGGGGCGGTTATGGAGCAAAGTTATTCCTTAAGAAGGAGGATTTAGGGTTATCTCTCTGATTCTTATAAGGGACCCAAGATAGATGAAGGGTCAAGAGCTTTACCCCTTCCCCATTAGTACTGGGTGAGAATAGGGTTGCTTTGATAAGCATTATTCAGCCCCCTTCAGCAAAAAGGAAAGTTGCCTTGGGAAGGGAAGTTGAGTTCAGGTTCAGCCAGTGCCGTTGCGCATTTGTTTTCCATTGGATGCAGAAGGGCGAGTTTGAATTGTAGGGGAGGGGGGAGAAGAGGATGGGGGATGCTAGGAGGAGGAAGAGCAGCTGCTAGGGGCCGAAGGGAAGGGGGGTAGGGGGTTGCTGCTCTGGAGTGCTCTTGATTGAAACAGAAAGGGAAAGATAACAACCAGGCGTTTCCTGCGTCCTCTGCCGTTGGTGCACGCAAAATATTCTGGGCAAACCCCTTGTCCCCTATTGTGCCCCGCACCTCTTTAGATATACTCAGAGATCCTGGGAAGAAGGGGAGGGAGGAGATCCCAGGGACCACGGCCCCTCCTTTCTAGGAGCTGGCTTTTTTTTAGTTGTTAGTCTTCCTGCCTCCTTTTAAAAACCCTTTCTAAGGCAGTCTAATCGGGAGGCTGACAACAACCCGCCTTCTGACAGAGCGAGGAGGACATGATGGGGGCGTGTTCCTTGCTTATAGCTAGCTGCAGCGTTCCTTTTCCCTGCCTCTCCGCTCTATCTCCACCTCCTTTTCCCAGCCTTCAGAAGGCAGCTGCAGTCAGCAGGGTTGCTTGAGACTATTTATTGGTTGCTGTAGATTATTATTTTTTTTTGAAAGGCCAATTCTGTATTTTTTAAGCTAACAACACAGATCCCATGTAGTTGGAGAACCAAAGGCCTCATACATGACAAAAAGACTGAACCGTTCAGGTTACTTGCATGGAGTTGGTGCTTAAATGTGAGTTGATTTTGCTTTTTTAAAAGATACAGCAGCGAAAAAAAAAAAAAAAGACATTTCATTTACCTGCTTATTTTCAAAATTGAGACTTGCCTGGTTATATGTAGAATTTTAGCCCCATGTATATTTGAGTATAAGAAAGTCTCTATTAGGACAAGTTAGTCTATTTTAAGAGGATCCTGAGAAGCATTTTCTTCTAGTTTAGCATGCTCGTGTATTTTGTATTGAAGGACCAAGTGTTCACATTCCAAATGTTATCACATATTCAAAAGCAAAGTTTTATACTGACAGTTTCTAATCATAGCTTTTCAAGAGACTGGTGAGAAAGAGAGCCACCTGGATTCAGGGACCTAATGTCTGGGCACCAGAATATTTTTTCTGTTGTTTGTCTTTGACAAATCACCTTTAAAGTTTTAATCAGGTGCTAACATTTTCTTGTCCACTGGCATTATTTTGCTTAGCAGGAGTATGTAGTGAAGCCTGTCAAGGAATTGCAGTTATTTCAAATAAGGTCATATTAATAAGTTTTTTTCTCTTAAACAGTTTTACCTGAACAGTAATTTTTACTTCATTATAACAGTGGTTAATGCCTTACATTAAACTTCAGCATTTTTTCTGAATTGGGCTTGAACGACGAGCTGTTGGTAAGCTTTTTATGTAGTAGTTTGAGGCAATCTGGTGTGGGTTGATGGCATGCGTTTGTCAGTGCTAACCCATAGTTTGGTTTAGTACTAAACCTTAGTGATTATGCCCTTTGACGTGGTAGTTTTCATTGTAGAAACCAAGCATTCTGTTACAAGGTCTTACAAATCAATGATAAAGTTCCAAAAGGGAAGTTTAGGGTTCCCCTGGGCTGACATACTTAGAGAATTCTGAAGATTGTTTCTCAGAATTCATTCAGCTGTTTCAGGTCTTGCCTGGATTCATGAAGATATGGCTTGTGATCCAGAATGAGTCTAGCGTTTTTCAATTCTGATTTGCTTTAAATGAATAATGACTGTAACTTGTTCATAAGAAAATGTAAGTTAATGCTTAATAGAATTAGTCAGTTAAGGTGGTTGAAAGGTGACAGAACTTCCAGCTCACGTCCCTGTTTAAACTCCTTTTGTCGTAGGAGACTTGTCCTTCACTTCTAAACGTTCCTAACTTTCCTCATTGAATCTCTCCCTGAGTTACAACTACATATAAGAGTTCTTCATGACCAAATTCTGTCAGAATGGGATTATTTTAAAAAACATATAGGTGTTGCTAGTCTCCTATTTTGGCTTTCTGTGTGGCTGAAAGTAGAATTAAAATTTTATTTTATCGAGCACTATTAAGAAGTCAGAGGTCTGCTTTTTTGCCTTCCGTCTCCCTTGCATAGTGTCAGTGCCCCACTTTTCTGAGGACTGTCTCAGGTAGTGTTAATGCTACTATACTTTGCCATCTAAATAAACATAGTACAGCATCCTCTGTGGTGACTAGAATTTGTGCTGTTTTAATATAAACCCTAAAAATGGTCTTTTAATTAGCAACTAGTCTTTGTTTATTAATTTGTTTTTATTTGAAATGGCAGTTTAGTGGACTAAGGTGGGCTCTTGCGTTGGGTTTAGAAAAGATGATGGTCCTGTAGTTGGAGAGCCTGTGTTGTTGTTTTTTGTGTTTGTTTGTTTGTTTGTTTTGGCTGGTCACTGGGCATATGTATCAAGAATGGGAGTTGCTCCCTCATTGCCTGTATAGCTGATCCTGAGTTTGGCAGAAGGAAAATGAATCAGAGAACACAAGTGGACTAGCAGAAGGCTTGGAGTGGAAGTCAGTGGACATGGGCTCTTCTCGTACTCGTCTCTCTAACTAACCATTATGGGACCTTAGGCACTCCTTACAATTTCTCATCTGTAAAATGAAAATGTTGGATTAAATATTAGCTCATGAATTCTTTTCTACTCCAGTATTCTGATTCCTTTTTATTATGTTAATTTTTTGGTCAGGCCAGAACTTCTTATTGAGTTTATTTAAAGAGTCAGAGTCAGGGAGCCTCTTCGGTAATTTTCAATATTAGCCTCTTTGGTAATTTTTAATATTAATATTTAATATTTGCCTATTTGACTGGCACTGTTATTGGGAAGGGAAATTTCAACTTGGGAAAGTTTTCATTGTATGGACAAAATATAAGGATTTAAATGTATGCAAAAAGTTCTTTGCTAAAGTTGACCAATTTCAATTATAAGAAAAATGATCAAATTTTAAATACAACTCATCTGGTGTTCAGAGTCCCTCTTGTTCGGCTAAATTTGTTTTCCTGTTTTCAATGTTGTGAATTCTGGACTGTCCAAAAGGGAAGTTATTTTTAATCTAGGTAGTGTATTCCTCTAGATGTGTGAGCTTTTAAATGAAAAGAAAAATCCAATACACTAATGTATTTATAAATCCAAAGTGATAGTACCTATGTTACAGGGAGTAGTTGTTAATATGCTCTGAAATGTAGTACTTTGCTTTGTACTGAGCATCAGAAATGCAGTATTTAGAACTTTTCTTCATCTGTCCATGAAAACCATATGACATAATGCCCATCTTTACCTTCCATTTAATGATCTTAAGGTATGTGCACCTGTAGGAAATCATTCACAAAACAGTGATTCTTCTGATTGGAAGTTGAAAAGAGAAAATACGCCCATCTTGACTCAGTTCCCATCTCTTTGCTCACCTTGGTGATATCCTTCCATAGAGCCACTGTGCAGACTCAGTACCCACTGCCTGCTGTGCCCTGTGGCTAGAGGGGGTGTCGTCAGTGCTTTGCTTGCTCTGAGGCATCGCATACCGCAGTGCCTCTTCTCTTCGGGAGACTCACTGTATTTTAATTGTAGGTCTCCTAATTAAGATCTCTTTGTGCCTGCCCACATTCCAGGAGCATTGGCACAGAACTTCAACTTCCCTCTAGCATTTAACTGAAGGCCTTCAAGTCAGGCCTTTTGTGAATATCCTGTCTCTTTCCCTTCTTCCTCTGCCAAAGTGGAGAGCCCAGGGGCATAGACCTTTGAGAAGGGGAAGCTTTGTGACCGTCACTACTCTGGGAGGAATTTATTCTAGGATTGCTGGGTGGGATCTTCTTTTGTATGCATACGTTATTTTCAGGTATTAAGAAAGGTTGTTACTAAGGAGTCTGACCTGAGGTACCTACATTGAATTAAACTCTTGACCCTGTAGGCACTAGTAGGAAAGAGGAAGCTGTAGAGTTCAGTGTTAAAAAGTATTTGGGTCTTATCTAGATTGGTTTAAAGCTTGATAAATCAAACCTCGTGTGGAGTAAATCACAGACTTGTGAATTTTATGGACTGATAGGTTGTGAAGACAATGAAATTATTGATTACTCCTAAATTGTATCAGATTTTAAAACATAGACTGAATGAAAGTTAACTTTGAGATTTGAATTAGCTTTTTTATTAGAAAAGTCTTCAGGAGGCTGTAGAAATTATTGAGTTAATTAAGAAGACTCCAATATTTCTTGGAAAGTTCTAGAATTGGCTAGGCTTCTAGAGTAGTTTCAGCATAAGGTAAAATATTTTTTCTGGAAAACGTTTCATTTTAGTTTCCATTCTATTAGTGCTCAAAATACAGCATATCCTTTAATGGATTTATATATGGCATGCTAGAGGAAATGCAGTCTTTATTAAGAAAAAGTAATCTTAAATCCTTTACCTGGACCCAGATGATTTCCTTGATCACATCAATATGAGGCAGTCAGACAAAGGGCTACTTTTTTTGTTATCATCATTTCATTGGTTGTGAAGAAGGCCTGAAAGAAGGAAGTACATGGTTTTTATGGCATGCATTAAGTAAAGCCGGAGGCCTGCCCTCTTATACCTGAGTGGGTGGTTTTATGGCCTAATTCTCTAATTGCTGGCATTTATGACAGTGTGGATGCTACTGGCGCTGTAGCTGAGGTGGATTATATTGGAAATGGGGAGAGAAAAGGGGTCCTTTGTTAGTCTTTTCATTTCCCCCCTCAGTAAGTTCTCTGAGAAAGCCCCAAGGAAATACAGACACTTGGATTCAGGGAACGACATCCCATAAAATGGTTCTTCATGTTTTTTAAAAGGAAGAGCTGCTTTTCTTGACCTATCCAAAGAAATCCATACCATTGCTGTTAAATATTTCAATGAGCTTTGTACCTTGTCAGGTTACACACCAGGAGAAGCCAACCATGAGGCTGTAGCCTCTGCCAGACATTAGCTTTTAAAGACGAAGACATTTGAAAGAAGAATTTTGTTGTGTGATTTGTAGTTGTTTTGGTTGACATAAGTCCTCTTGTAGGATTAGTACAAAACTTCTTAAAGGCCAAACTTGGTTTACCTTTTTAGATGTTGAATATATTGCCCTAATGAGTTTTAACAGTTAGAAGTATCAATGTAAGAGTTAGTTGGCAGTTTTCTTTTGCTGTGGATGAAAATTCCCCTTTTTTTGAAATTAGTAGTTGTTTTTCTATTTGACATACAGACTCAAGGGATTTCCCCATTATATCTTACCTTTAATTATTGCTGCAGCAATGCCTTTGTGGCACCAGAGGGTAGGATCTATTTCACTGGCATTTATTTCTGGAGTTGGAGTTTTCTTCCATATATTTTATGTGTTTTCTTGGCATCTCTGTTTTTGTGTTGTTTGGTTGGAATGTTTGGGTGTAGATTTTTTGATGTCTTTCAGCAGTAAAGACTATGAACCTTGTGATCCATGCTTTGCTGAAGCACTGTTTCTTTTTCCTTATACAGTGTCAAAGTAATTGTGCCTTTCTGTCTTGAACTAGGAGAGTAAGACTACTTATGAGGAGTGTGTTTGGAGAAAATTTTTTTCATTAAGCTCTTCTTTGTACTATCTCAGTTCTAAAAACTGGGAGAAGTTAATCAAAATTTCTACAATAAATATCTATACCGAGTGGATACACACGTGCCTATGTTCAACTTCTGTTCATCGTGAGTATTAACTGATTTTTAGATCAAACACAAACATACAACATTGTCCCTCAATCATTGCGTTTAATTATAAGCAGTAAAACCATGTGGATAACATCTCTTTAAGCTTAGTTAATGTGGAAATCCTTTTGTAATCTCTCTGGCTAGGATTTTTTATTTGTGCATATATAAATACCTTTACAAAGGAGGGGGAGAATCTCATTATCTAATCTGTAATAATATAGCACAGTAATTAAGATCTTTTGGTCCATGGGCTCTGGATTTAGACAGCCTGGGTTCAAATCTTGACTCTGCCATTTATTAGCTCAGTGACCTTGGAAAATTTTCTTAACCTCTCCATGCTTTAGTTTCTTCATTTGTAAATTATCAGTAATCATGCTTCGTAAGATTATTGTGAAGCTTAATTGAAATTATGCATGCAATGTACTTAGCACTTTGCCTGGTACATAGGAAGCCCTAATTATTAGGATTCAGAGAGTGAAAGGACATGAATGCTATAGTATTTTTTTCACCAAGGTAACTGGTTTTCATTACTTTGAGGTATACCTGTATATGTGTATCCATACACCTGTTTGAATGCTATAATCTTGACTGTAGTATGTTCTTGATTTTGGTCTGGGTGTCAAGTTCATCAGTAAGCTAGAACCAAGCATGTTGGTAACAGTGGATACCATTGATGTCCAACTAGAACATAATTAAAGGTAAGGCAAAAAACGGAGGAGAAAGAACAAGACAGTAAATAGCAAGGTAGGATACCAAGGAATATAGTGCCTCCATGAGTTGCATAATTATCAAGGCAGCTATATTAGGGTTGCTAGTCTGGTCTCTGTAACTAGTGTTCCTTATCTTTTGATGAGTGGACTTGGTGATCCCCTGCAACAACTCTGAGGCACGTCAGGGTTTTTGGACCCCAGATTCAGATACATTATTAGTCTGTACTTGGTAACTATTTGACATTTGTTGTCAAGTTTTGGCTTGAGGAGAGTAAGTGTTGGTCTACAGAGATCAATGCAATTAACAGTTTAATTACAGAAGAAATGCTAAATTGTAGGTTATAATTTCTGGGGGTTGAAACTTAAGAAATAAAAATAACCACAAGTAGAATAGTCAAACAAATTAAAGTTTAAGGGTGACTAGTAGAGAGTGGTGTGCTTAAGGAAAAATACAGTTCTGCTTTCTCAAAGAAAAAGTTTGTTGAAGTACCTCATGCACCATCTTTTACAAATGAAGAAACTGAGGCACAGACAAGTTAAGCAGCTTTCTTTAAATCATACGGCTAGTAAGTGGCTGAGCTATTACTAGAATTCAAATCTAAACCTGTACTTGTTTGAAAGCCCATTCACCCTCTCTGCACTGTGCTATCTTCAATTTCTTTGTTTTCCCACACCATCTAATCAATTTCTGAGGCCTGTCCATGATACTTTTATAGTGTTTCTTTAATCTGTCCCTGCTTTTCTGTTTTTACCATCCTACTTTTAATTTCCATTACCTTTGCATGGATTATTACCATAATCTCCTAACTGGTCTTCTTGCCTTCCTTTTCACTGTCTACAATATTGCCAATAGTTTTCTCAAATACACATCTGATTATGTCACTTTACTCTTAAAATCCTTTGACCTGTCACTGAATATAAAATAAGATTTAAAATTCTCAGCCTTTCATAATCTAGCTGGCCTACATTTCTACATTTTGAACATTCTCTCTTGAACACACATTCTCACTTACGTGCTTCAACCATGTTGGATTACGAATCTATTAGATGTTCTCCACAGTCTGTGTACTTGCCTTCATACCTTTGGAATGCCTCTTCTTTGCCTTAGAGTCTTTCCCACCTTGCCCTGCCTCTGACTTACTCATCTTTGATGGCTCAGCTCAGATCCATCCCCAGTTTCCAACTCTTCTGTGAAGTTTTCACAAATACCACTACTAGTTGAAATTCAACTTCTCCTTTCCTGTTTCCTTATTGTACTTTTTACCTACCCTTAAAGAATTTACTTCAGGATCCTTATGTTGTAAATACTTTTTATTGTGTCTGTCTGTCCCCCATTAGATTGTGATTTTTTTTTCCTTAAGACATGGACCATTCCTAAGTCATCACTTAATGTTTTATATTGTTTATAGTGGTGACTTTTGATGCAGAAGCTTATCAGTAAATGTTTGTTGAATTGAAAATTTGTACATACAACTTTTGGGAATACATTGCAAGGACATGTTACATAAGCTATTGATGTACAAGAGGATTAGCAGGATAATTGTGAGTAATTAAAAAAATTTTAAACTAAAGTATCACAGGGAAGTCTAAGCGCCATCAGAGGACATTTTGTAAAAGTACTGATTGGGGTTTTAAAAGTGATGTTGCGGTATCCTGATGGGATGGCATCATCTTTATATAGATAACACTAGTGCTGATTCTCCCCTTAGTAGAGTGTTGTTTCCATTTCTACGTTCTTCAACTTAAAAGGGATGAGGCGACCTTGGAGACGGTTCTGAGTAGACTCCAAAGATGGTTATATTATGGGAAGTCGGTCGTCTGAGGAAAGGTTGGGAGAATTAAAGGTTGAGAGGCAACTTAGTAACTTAAAAAAACATGAGTGGATCCATTATTAGGAATGGTAACCAGTAGTTTTCCAGCTCTACTGATACTAGAATAAAAGAAAAATAGGTTTAAACTGAAGCAAAGAGTAGCTGTGTAAAGAACTTGTTGCTAATGATGGTTGTCAGAGTGATGATAAAAAGGTTGCCCAAGTAATTCTATGATCTTCTCTGGAGGTGGGTTTTTAAAGTACAGTCCTGCCTATATATGTATAAAATAACTTCTCAAGCTGTCTTCTTCGTGAATCAATAAGTATGTTTTTATTTGGATCCTAGAAGACATGGATCATGTTCTATACGTCTCAATGTTCCCCAAAGGATCCTAGGGCTTCGCTGACTGCCGAAGAAGGATTTGATTTGAATTGTCAATTTATGGCAATAATTAACTTTCAGTAGTAAACTCCAGAGAAATGTCTTTATGAAATGATTTTATAGTGGTTTTATAGGAGAATAAAAATTTAGTAGATGGAACTAACAGACAAATCCTAAACATTAAGAGAAACCAGGGAAAATAGGTGTGGTCTCAATATAGGAAGCAAGTAAGTATTTGTAGATTTTATGTCCGTTTTCAGTTGTAGTTTGGAGATGTGCTTCAGAATATTGCTTGTTAAGGTTATCACTGCTTGTGGATGTATTATTAACAAGTGCTTTGTAAATCCTGTCCAATCTAAAATAAGTTTACTTCATGTTAATGAGGATTAAAAAGGCTTCTGACCCTTGGCTTTTGAGGTTGCAGTGGAGGGCCTGCATGACTCAGAATGAAACCTTTTAGACATGTTGGGTTGCAGAAAGCATTTCATGCACAGTCAGAATGAAAACTGTGAATTGGGATTATTCATATAGATTACCAAAAGTCTGGGCAGACTGATGCTAATACTAGCTTGTTTTCCTCCCAGCTCTTAGTTCTAAAACCTTGATTGGGTTTTTGAAGATTTAGGACTTTGGAATTTAGTACTGGAATTGTGTATAAATTCCTTCTTTTTGATGAATTGATACTTGGTTTATTTAAGTTTATTTACATAAAATGACTGGAGTTCAAAGGTGGAGCTGGATTGTTGCATGAATTCTGCCAGTGATGGCAAAAGTGAAGGGCAGTTTGATGCCCTAATTGTAAAATTGGGTGTCTATTGAGAAAGTCTGGAAATTGGAAATATAAGACATTCATACTTTTTACCTATAACTTTTCGTTGCTAGTCATACAAGTATAAATTCAGAAGGCAAGAGATTATAAAAGCAAAGAATAATTCTCATGATTCTTTATACTGCTTGAGAGACTAGTGTTAGAGTAATAAAAAAAAATACCAGGGACTTTTTTTTTTTTAAATAGGTTAATGCCGCATACATAATGTGGGCTTCTCAGATGTGATGGCAAACTTCCAAATGTGATTTGGTAATCAGATGGTTTTTCAAGGTATTAAGTATGTAAAACTTCCCAACTCGTATTGAACATTTATTCCTAAAAAATATTGGGTCAAAATTGTATTGACTGACTTGGTAGCTTTGCTTTTTTGCTAAAGGGAATATTCACTTTTGTCATCTAACCATTGCTCCTTCAGAAAACTGACTATGGAGAGATCACCCTATTAAACTTGTAGGAAGAAGGAAGTTGTGAATTCCTCAGTGCTACTTTTGTTGCTTGCTATTGGTTATTCAACAGCCCATCTTCCCTGAAGGACAGATGCAACCTGAGATTTGCACCAAGATAAGACAACAAACCAGAAGGAAAAGAAAAAAATTTATAGTAGAAACTTGTAGTTGAATGAGCATATAGTGCACAAAAAAGTTTACTTAAAATTGGCATATGAAGGACCAAAAGCTCTAATAATAAAAAGAACCATCTCTGAAAGCAGTGTTAGTGTTTGTTTGTTTAATTTTTCCAGCTTATTCAAATGGATCTGGTCATTTTGTGGTACTTTTGTATTAAACAAGAATAAACCCTGTGCCTGTGATTAACTTAATTTCTATAGTATATCTGTTAAAGTGGGCTTATTTCTTCAGCAGTGAGCAGGTAAACTAGTTCAGAACTGGAACCTAGGAGTCTAGAAATACACCTTTCTTGATGTTTTGTTTTGTTTTTATATTTAAAAGTAAATTGGGGCATTGCCAAGAATCTTATAGCTTACTATCTGATGTAGTGAGTTTATTTTGCTTGTTTGTTTTGTTTTGTTTTTAAAGACATATTAGCTACTTTCTGAAGCAGAATGAGTGGAGTTCACCTGTCTCATTTGCTTAGCTGTTTTAAGCATCTTTGCTTCTTGCTCTTGTTGACATGGAGTGTGGATGAAGGGATACTACTTTCTCTAATTACAAAATGGGTAACATTTGTGTTTCTTAAGTGCTGGTTGCTAGGTAGAATTGAATTAAATATTTGCAAACTGATTTCATTCTGTATGGGTGAAAGTTTTACCAACTATTGTTATTGAAGAACAGTGTATTGATTGTTTTGTTGTCTTTGTACTGTTGAATCCAAGGTGACTTTTTGGTTTAACATTTCTCAGTATCAGGCAGAAATTATATTTAAAACAATTTAAATCTCTTCCCATCTGTTATGAATTCAAGCAACCACTGTTCTCTTTGATGCCCAGTAACAGAATTTGGTGTTGGCTCTGCCCCTGCCAATCTATTGACGAGAATGATGTTAGTTCAATAACTGCATACCTTTCTTGAGTGGTTGGGTTTCAGAAACCATTTTAGCTTCAGAAGTTTGTCTCTTGATGTTTGTATTTAATTATGCTTGAGTACATGTATGCTTACAGATTCAACAGCATTCTTGTTATAGTCTACTTTTTTGGAAATGATTTACAGGTGCTACTATATTTTATTCTATTACAAATGATGAAAAAGTGCTTTCAAAGAGGCTCATCTTTCCCCTAAATGACACTAATGAATATAGCACTCTACAAAGTAAGAAATGAAGAGATTAGAAAATGTAATTCATTGTTCAAAGAACATCTTTTATGTTCCAGGCAGATGACCAAGTGTTGGGAGCATTAGCACTGAACAATTCCTTTCTTTTTACTGAGTTCAGCTTAAAATACAACATGAATATCAGTAATAAAATTACAATACTTAGCAGACACTTTGGAAATTGGTAATTCAAAGGTTGAAGCTTCCAAAACTAGTATTAACAGAGTTGTTCTTGGGAACATTTAAAGTATTCATCATTTACTGATTTATTGATTTCTTCAGAGGCAGTTATACCAAGTGTAATATAGGAATCAAGATATTTTTAATATTTTCAAGGTGTTTAATAGCTTTTCCTTTCTTATCCTCTTGTTGCTGTGTACAGTTGAAGCACCACTCTCCCTCTGTGGACCCCATCCTCTCATCTACTCAAGCTGGTTTCTGTACTTATCTCCTCTCCTGCTTTGGCAGTTTCTCTCTCTCAACTGGATTGGTCTCATCAACATATAAAACTGCCTGTCTTAATATGGCCTTTGGAAAAAAAACCTTGACCTCACGTCCCCCTTTAGCTGCTACCTAGTTCTCCGTTCCCTTTTACAACAAAGCTTGAAAGTGCTGTCTCCCCTTTCACCTCTTATCCCGTCCTCAGCCACTGTAATTGGGCTTTTATAACCCCACGACTACTGAAATATCTCTTATCGAAGTCCTCAAGGACCTCTTTCTTGCCAGATTGAATACATAATTCTCAGTCCTCATCCTATTAAACCTTCTGGGCAGCATTTGAACCAGCTGACTACTTCCTTCTTGAAACACCCTTTTCTTAGATTCTATAACACTACATTCAATCGGCTGTTTTCTTAACTCATTGGTTATTAATTTTCAGTACGGTTTTCCTCCTCTGCTTAATTCTCCTGAATATAAGAGTCACCTAGGAGACTACCTTTGGCTACCTTCTCTATCTATGCACTCTTCCTAAGTGATCCCATGCAGGCCTCATCTATATGCCCAGGATTACTAAATCTTTGTCTCCTAACCCTGACTACTTCTTGGAGTCCCATGCTTTTATAACCAGACGCCTATTTGACATTTCCATTTGGAGAATAATAAAAGTGGTTAGCGTTTACTAAGTGTTTATTGTGGGCCAGGCAATATTCTGAGTACCTGTAGTGTGTTTTCTCACCTAATTTTGACCACCCTTTGAGGTAGCTGTTATTCCCAGGCAAGGAAACTACTGTGTTTCCCCAAAAATAAGACCTAGCCAGACCATCTGCTCTAATGCGTCTTTTGGAGCAAAAGTTAATATAAGACCCAGTCTTATTTTAATGTAAGACCGGGTATTATATAATATAATATAATGTCATGTCATATATAATATAGCATAATATGTAATAAAATATAATGTAATATCTGGTCTCACATAAGACCGGGTCTTATATTAATTTTTGCTCTAAAAGATGCATTAGAGCTGATGGTCCAGCTAGGTCTTATTTTTGGGGAACCACGGTAGGCATTGAAGCACTTGGGTATCTAATAGGTATCTTACATTTATCATGTCCAGAAAGTCTTGCTTTACTTGTTTTGAAGTGACTCTGCCACTTACCCAGTTGTTCAGGCCTAAAATTTAATAGTTATCCTTGATTTTTATTAATATTCCAAATAACCCATCAGCAAATTCTTTCTGCATTACCTCCAAAATACCTTCAATTTAACTTTTTTCTCATTAATTCTACCACCAAACCCCCAGAATTAAGTCATTATAATTTTTTGGTTGGACTGCTTTGTAATCTTGCTTGTGTTTTTACCTCACCAAAGGTTGTTCTTCACGCAGCAGCTAGTATGTACTCCATGTGTAAGTAAACTTTCAGTTGTCTCTCCCCCCCCCCCCACCAGTAAATTCAAATTCTTTTCTATGGCCAATAAAGCCATACATGATCTGCCCTCTTTTGTCAGGTCTGCTTCTTCAACACCGTCTTTCCATTGTCACTTTTCTGCTGCAGAGCCATGGAGGCCTTTTTGTCTGTCATACGTGCCATGCTTGTTGTCTCCGGGCCTTTGCACTTGCTATCAAGCTAGAATACTATTCTACCAAGATTTTTATATGTCTGTCTTTTTCTCATCATTAGGTCTAAAGGAGGGTTCAACAAGTTTTTTCTGCAGAGATGGTCACTGTTTAAATGACTCAACTCTACTGTTATAGTGCAAAAGCAGCCATAGACAATATATAAGTGAGTATGGCTGAGTTCCAATAAAACTTTATTTATATATGCTAAAATTTGAATTTCATGTAATTTTCATGTCCACAAAATATTCTCCTTTTGATTTTCTAAAACCATTTGAAAATATTAAAAACCATTCTTAGCTCGTGGACTGAAAAAAAAAACAGGTGGCTGGCCACATTTGACCTATAGCCTGTAGTTTGCCAATCCTTGGTAAACCATGACCTTAGAGAAGCCTTTCCTGACCACCTTAGTGAAAATAACCCCCACTGCTAACCCCCATTAATCCTTATTGCCCTGGTTTATTTATTTATTTGTTATATGTTTATTTTCTGTCTCCACTAGATTGTAGCCTCATGGGGCAGGGATTTTGTCAGCTCTTCACTTGTGTTATCTTTAGAGTCTAAAACGGTGCCTGGCTATGCTCAGTAAATACTTGCTGAGTGATTGAATGCCAACCACATTTGAATTATGGCTATAGACCGCTATCTGGTCTCTGGTCTCCCTTTATTCAGTTTCTTCCTGCTCTAATTCTGTGTGTCTATGTGTGTATGTATCATTTCCAGAATAAACTTCAAACACAGTTAATGCCTTTTGTACATTTGAGAATCAGTGTAGCTCCCTGCTGTTTATCAGCTTTGGCCATGCCATGCTGGAATTAAGGTTCTAATAACTGATTTGTCTTCTATTTTGGCTCTGCTGTGGCTACCGCTTTCCGATCAAATAAATTTTTACTAATCCTTGCATCTAATTTTCCACTTCTCCCCCTTATTTGTCACTCCCATTTATTTCTTAATCAGCCATTGTCTATGATTTATTTCTTTCCAAGATGCGTTTTAAAAAGCTTCTGTAGGTTGTAAGCCTCTTTGAGAATCTGAAGAAATCTATTGTTTCTCACCTGACAGATGCTCACATAATCAAAGTTTTGCTTGTTAGTTCAGAGGAATTTCTAAGTTTACTCCTGCCTATGAACTTTTCTGAAACTAAATCCATGCTTAGCCTGTTTCCTAATGAAAGAGAATTCCCTTCCTTTGTCCTTTGTATGTACTCCCTCCTAGCTGACCCTTCCTCCCTGTCCCTTTTCCATTTATTACGACTTTGCTTTGAGGATTTTCAATCTCTTCCCTGCTGCTGTGTTCCCCTTGGGCATATAAACATATTCAACTGAAAAAAGAATCCTCCCAAGCTGGTCATTGCCTACTTTGTGCCCTATTTCTGCTTCCCCTTATAACAGTTTTTGTCAAAAGAGTAGTCTCTACTTCGATTTTGGTCACTTTCTAGTGACACCTCAACCCACAGCACTTTGGCTTCTAGGAGCCTCTAACACAGCATCGAAATTGGCCTTTGTAAGGTCGCAAGTGACCTCCTCGTTTGATACTCTGCTATACAAGTCTCAGTCTTTATCCAGCTTGACCATCCCTTGATACGTATTCTTCCCTTGACCGTTTTGTACTTGATCTTCTTGGCCATTCCATCTCTGTCTGCTTCCTTGGCTTCCATTTCCCTGGGGCATTGTTAAGTGTAGGTAGGTATTCCTCAGGGATTTGTCATTGACCTTCCTTTTTTCTCAGTATCTTCTCCCTGAATGATTGCGTTGTAATATAGTTCAGCATTCGTATATTCATTGAATCAGATGTTTTCTCCAGATCATTATATCAGTTAGGCATTTCAAATTCCAATGTGTAAAGTGATATCCCCATTCCTATAAACCTCTCTTGTATTCCCAATCTTGGTAAATATCACCATAAGTCTAATCAACCTGAGCCAAACACCTGCAAGTCTAACATTTTTTCCATTCCCTTAAGTCTTTATGTCAAAATTTTGTCCATTTTGCCTCCTTACTATCTACGGAATCTGCCCTTTTTTCCCTCAATCCCCAGTGCCACTGCAGTCATTTTACTTGTATAACTGTTCTTCCTGTGTATGGTTTTAAGGGCCATCTCTACTTCCCCGCTGCTGTCATAGTGATCTTTTGAAAGTATAAATCTAATCACACTTCTCTCCTGCCTGAAAGTGTCACTGATGAACCTGTGGCTTTCAGAGTGAGGCCCACACATCCTTAAAGGTAAACGTCAAACTAAGGAAGGCCTTTGAGACTTTTTGTGACCTGCCTCTGCCTTTTCTTTCCCCCTCAGTACCTTATGCCCCTTTCCCACATCAGCTAGGGAACTCAGCCATACTGAACTGTTTGTAATTTCCCTGCATGCCATGCTCTTACACTTCTGTGCTTTTGTAGGTGGTATACTCTCTGCCAACAGTATCTCCTTCCTTCCAAAGTTAGATTACGTTTTTTTTTAAGACTTTTATTTATTTTAAGTGTGTTTTTCCAGTACCCATCAGCTTCATGTCAAGTAGTTGTTTTAATCTAGTTGTGGAGGGAGCAGCTCACAGTGGCCCATGCGGGGATTGAACCAGCAACCTTGTTAAGAGCGCTGTGCTCTAACCAATTGAGCTAACTGGTTGCCCCCTAGATTACATTTTTATCCTTTCTGCAATGACTTTCCTGACCCTTTCTCCTTGACTGGGTTAGTTGCCTTTCTGCTGTGCCTCCATATCCATTCCTCTAACAACAGGTAACACTATAATAATTTATTCATCTCTTCTTGGTAGATGACCAGGTCCTACAAAGCAGAAGTTGTCTTATTTCTATCTTCGTCCCTTACCCCAAAAATGGTCTCACATATATTTTGAATGAATGAATGAATGAATGAATGAATGAATGAATGAATGAATATAGTTTGTCCTACCAGCCTGGGGACATTATCTCCGTGCGTTCTTAAAAGTAAAAGTCATATTGTCTAATTCTTTGGCGTCCACAAGTATTTTCTACTACAGTGCTGTTACCACAGTAGATGCTTATTTTTTTTAAACAGTTAATGTACTGTATTTCCTTTTTTCTCATTTTACAAAATTTTTTTGAGTGCCAAATTTGTGTCTTATACTAGGAATACAAAAATGAATAAGTAAACTGCCCTGCCTCAAAGAGTGAACACTCTAGAGGGGTCAAATATGTCAACACATATTTTAAAATCCCTGAAATACTAGTAATTGTGTGTACATGTCTTTAAAATGCAAAATCAAAACCGTGGTATTTTAGGGCTTTTAGCAATAGACCCAGAAATATGCCAGCAGAGGTGATAGCTAACTGGATAAATTTCCAAGGGAGAAGTGTTATTCTCTTTTTAATTAGAGCTACTGAGGTGTACAATATGTATCCTGAATGTTTCTACATCTGTGGTTGTTCTTGGTAATTTTCTTAGTTCTCCTGTGGCTTCCTCACGTGATGGAACTATATATGATGATACCAAAAATTAGAAGCCTCCAAAACAGTTTCGAACAGTATCAGGGTGATTTTGATACTGTCTGTGGTTATTGATTGATGTTACTTTCAACTGATGGATCAATAAACCTTTGTAGTTGAAGAAATTTGATTTTTTTCAAACTCTTGAGACTAAACATTTTAGGGACAGAAGAATGCTAAGATATGGTTGCTAAAGGTCATGTTTGAGATAGATACCTGCCAGTTCATTTGGTGCTCTGAAGTGCGGAGGAGTCTCTTGTTAGAAAAGGAAAGGTATGAGCGGAGTCCTCGTAGGCCTATCAGCCCAGGCCAGATGTGGTTAGAAGAGTTTTCAAAGTAGCTTTGGAACATCCTCCTTAGCCTGAGAGATGAAGAACTCCAGGTGAGTGATTTTTTGCTGACTGTGGTAAATTGGGAAGAATTTATGGGAGGAACTAAAATCTATGAATTTTAGTTGGGGATAGGGAAGAAAAGGCATTGAGGTCTATCACTTGAAAGTTCATCAGATCACTGGTATTGCTGGGAACTGTGTCACATCTAATCACTGCAGATGATTTAGGTCTTGATTACCTAGTCTCTCTGGTTTCTAAGGTTGGAGTGGTGACTAGTTACAATACTGAAGGATTGAGGTATACATTGCCATCTTTTGGAAAAATTTTAAAGTTTGTTGAATATTTCTCCATGAACCAAAAATACTAACATAAGAGGAAGAATGAACTATTCCAAGATTTAAGCAAGTTTTAAAATCTGGAATATGAAGTACATAGTACAACATTTTATCCTTCACTGACATTTTAATGAGACTTTGGTGTTTTGTTTTAACACTTTCTTAAAAAAATTTTTCTATTATATTGGGAACAGTGTTCTTCTGCAGGGCCCATCAGCTCGAAGTCGTTGTCCTTCAATCTAGTTGTGGAGGGCGCAGCTCAGCTCCATGTCCGGTTGTCATTTTCAGTCTTTAGTTGCAGGGGGCACAGCCCACCATCCCATGCGGGAAATGAACTGGCAACCTTGTTGTCGAGAGCTTGCGCTCTAACCGCCTGAGCCATCCGTCCGCCCCGAGACTTTGGTTTTTAAAGGAAAGCTTGTTGTGCAAGCTGTTTGCCTTAGATACTTCTTGAAAACAGGAATCATGTCTTACTCATCTTTGCATCTGGAACAGATACCATGTTTTCCCTGAAAATAAGACCTAGCCGGACAGTCAGCTCTAATGCGTCTTTTGGAGCAAAAATTAATATAAGACCCGGTCTTATTTTACTATAATATTTTACTGTAAGACCGGGTCTTATATAATAATATAATATAATGTAATATAACACCGGGTCTTATATTAATTTTTGCTCCAAAAGACACATTAGAGCTGATTGTCCCGCTAGCTCTTATTTTCGGGGAAACACAGTAGCATAATGGTTACATTTGGCCAGCATATGAATGGCTTGAATGAGTGAACAAGTAAAAGAAATAGTGCTTTGTTTGAAAAGTTGTCCTAGTAGTACATAACTTTTTTTTGCAACAGAATTTCATGTATTTTTCTAGAATGTCTTCATTATATTTTATATTATAATAAACATTATTATCTTTATTATTTATTTGGGGTTCACTTAGGTTCTCTTGTGGAAAAAAATAATTCCGATTGCTTCATCATTTACAAATATAACCAGTTACTAAAGAATTCAAATTCTGCATTAAAATAAAAATCCTCAAATTTTAAGATACTTATGAGTAAAGTGGAATTTACTAGTAAAGGTATGCTTGGCAGTTCTCAAATAGCTGGTTACCCTAGGTTAAGCGTAGGGCTAATAAAGAAATGCTACACATCTATTATTTTTACAATTGCATGTCACTTAGGAAGTGACATTAGATAGCTTCATTGCATTTTTAATCACTAAGAATGCTAAATATTTAACAGTATTTTGCAGTGCTCAGCTTGGCAAGGAGGTAAGAAAGTGTTAAAATCTTGGAGATCTAGTCTCCAAAGACGACATTGTTCGGAAGCAATAGGTTTGATGGCTCTTTCCTGTCCTCTGTCTTGGAATGCTGTGCTCATCAGAGAAAGCCATATTGGAAAGACAGGTATGTGTGATGAATGGCCGTTTGGGCCCAGTTCCCAAGAAGGCTTGGTCATGTGTATCATGGTGTCTCCTGTATCCTCTCTGCAGGGTGTCCAGTCTTAAGATGTTTGCCACAGCGCCAAACATGGACTTAATTGCAGCACCTTTTGTTGTCTTTTGTAGACATTTTGCTTTAGTCTTTGATTTCTAGGCCAGTCTAAATCCTTAGGAAGACAGCCCTGTTACCTTGTTTACTAAATCTTCTAGGAACCCCACGTGTTTAAGGGGATGATGGGAGTGAGATGAGAGGCAGGAAAGACCAGCTGCAGCACCCTCTTGCAGCAATTCTTGACTTGGCTTTCCTTAAATTTTCTTAGGCCTCTGAATTGGAAGTTCAGAGTTAGAAGACTAGAGAGAGAACTCGTTGGCATAGCAGTGATGGCTTTTGTTTTTGGCTAACCTGTCTGGATTATTTAAACAATGGGTACTTGTTTTTTTAAAGCATGCTTCAAGAAGTCAACCTATATTTCAAGTGAAAAGAAAGTTCTCAGGTAGAAATATAGTCTTTTTTGACTACTCATTCTCTTATTCTAACTATGCAAGACCATAGGAAAGAATTACTGCTTTCTGTCATTTGGAAAGTTCAGTACTTGCACACTTTAAACACTGGCAGAGGTGGTTAAGTTACTGCTTGACAGCTCAGCAGGGCTCTGTTTTGGAGCACACTGCCACTAGGATTGTAGTCACAGTTTGTGAAAGTTTGAAATACAGAAAAAAGACTCCCTGAGGTTGCTGATAATGATAATGAACACAGCAACATGGATCTCTTATATTTCTTTTAAAGATTAACAATCTTTCGTTACTTCAACTGTTTTTCACTTTTCCTGTTGGTTATTGTCTGCATAGTTGCTAGAACTATCTCTCATTGCAGCATACAGAGCATAAAATTCATGCCTTTAGCAGTGCATTCCCCTGGTAAGTTGGGAAACCCCCAGATGTCTGAAATGTGTACATTAGCAGGTTGTTCCATAAGGATAATACAGGAAGAGAATAAATTAAATCAGAAATTTTAAGGATCTGGAAAACGGGCATCATGTTACTTTAATAGTAGCTGAAAGAACAGCAGGATTTGTACTGTAGATGATTTATTTGGTTCCTTTAAATATTTATTTATAGTTTTAAATTGTAACTGTTTTGGTAGGAAGTTCTTTGTAACTGACTCTGATCTTGGGTGAGTCATTTGGCCCCTCAGTTTCAGTTTCCAAAACCACGTCAATAATAGAGCTATAGGGGCCGGCCTGGTAACTCAGGCGGTTAGAGCTCTGTGCTCCTAACTCCGAAGGCTGCTGGTTCGATTCCCACATGGGCCAGTGGGCTCTGCCCTCAACCACAAGGTTGCCAGTTCAATTCCTCAAGTCCCGCAAGGGATGGTGGGCTCTGCCCCCTGTAACTAAGATTGAACACAGCACCTTGAGCTGGGCTGCCTCCCGGATGGCTCAGTTGTTGGTTGGAGCACAGGCTCTCAACCACAAGATTGCCAGTTCAATTCCTCGAGTCCCGCAAGGGATAGTGGGCTCTGCCCCCTGCAATTAAAATTGAACACAGCATCTTGAGCTGAGCTGCCGCTGAGCTTCAGGATGGCTCAGTTGGTTTGGAGCGTGTCCTCTCAACCACAAGGTTGCCGGTTCGACTCCCGCAAGGGATGGTGGGCTGTGCCCCCTGCAACTAGCAACGGCAACTGGACCTGGAGCTGAGCTGCGCCCTCCACAACTAAGACTGAAAGGACAACAACTTGACTGGGGAGCCGGGGGGGGAAGTCCTGGAAGTACACACTGTTCCCCAATAAAGTCCTGTTCCCCTTCCCCAATAAAATCTTTAAAAAATAATAATAATAATAGAGCTATAACATGGATGTTGCCTTGTAGTTTTCTGAGGGATTTTGCATAAATGACATAATTTACATAATTTATTTCATTTACTCATTAAACACTCCAATAAATAAAGAAATTAAGGTATAAAAGTAGTAAGTGATTTGTCTGAAATCACATAACCTGCAGCCTGCGTGTGCTAGAACTGAGACCTCAAACTCACGCTTCACTCTGAGCGCTGTCATATGCCCATACATGGGAGGATCGGACTGCTCTCTAAAATTCTAAGATACTGTAATTTCTTTTTGCTTTTTGCTTTCTTTACAGTACCTGAGGCAATTTACCATGGCCTATTTTATTTGTCTGCTTTTTTCTCAAAGTACATTTTAGGATTACTATTTTAAGTGTCTTTTCTTCTGACCGAAAATACATTTAAAAAATGAACAATATGGAACTTCCATCACTGTGATAAGATTTTTGGATTGTGTCTTGTGAGTTTAGGCATCCTTTTTTTTTTAAATGTTGTGGCTTATAAGTGTAAGCCCCGAAGATCATTCCAAGAAATTCATTATTTGGGGTTAAGCCCCATGTGTCTGAAGTTGTCAAGATGAAGAGATAGATTTTTTTCTTTTTCACAAATGTTCACAATAAGAATTTAAATTTATGTAAAGATGAAAGAAGAGACTGTAAAAAGTACTCTGGTATATATTCCTTATTTAAGTTTATTATAATACTTTACAAAGAAATCTCTTTGAAGAGGATAATTTCAGTTTTTTCTTAACTAGTTAAATACTTCAATAATTTTAACAATCTAAGAGCAAAAAACCTTTTTTAGATTCTAATAAGAATCGTCTCTCAGTTTCGTAGTATCCAAAGTCTTGGCCTCAAACATTTGGCTCCTCAAAAGTATTTAAATTTAAAAGCTGGATCTGCTAATTTGTCTAAAAGGTTGCATGTCTCTTCACATATTCCTGGTTAATAAGTGGTTAAACAGATTTGCACATGACTCAAGCTTTAAACTAACTGGGGAAACTGCTTCAGAAAATCCACGGGTGTTGTCTACATACGAGTATGCGTGTGTTTGCTCCCGAGAGGAAAATCGGGGGCTTTAATTGTTGGAACTTAGTTTGGGGCTTACCAGTATACATTGGAGGTTCAAGAAAATTTGTCTTTGATTCCTAATTTTGTTTTTATTTTGTGTGGATTTTGTTTCTGGAATCTGAAATTTTCTCTCCTAATCTCTCTCTCTGGAAAGAATTCTTAGTCTTCAAATCAATGAATTTCTATTAATCATTTTGTTTAAATAGATGTCTTTTCTGAGAACTTGTCCAAAATAGGTTCAATCTTTGGTATTTTTTTAAATAAAGGGTAGGTTAAAAGTTAGAAGTAAGGAGAAATTTTTGCTTTTTCTAAGTATAATTGAAAATGAGATGCTTCCTTAAGTTAGTCTTGAATTTCACCCCATGTGTGGTCAATTCATGATCCCTTTCACAGAAGCTGCTGCCCACCATTAAGTCTCTTATCACAGGGCATTTTTAAATGATGCCATAAAATGCATGTTGAGAATCTTTGGATCTCAAATGTACAGAAATCACATCTAAATGTCAATTCCTGAGTTAAGGAACTGACGATTATGGCAATTTCAGTCTCTATTAATATTTAGTAGACAAGAGATGACGATATTGTTTATGTTATTATGTGTCTGTAGTCTCAACTACTTGTTGAGAAGATTTGTTTGTTTAATATTGGGGCTGTATATTTCTGCCATTATACTGATTTGCTTACTTGAATTAAAGTCGTTCTTTAATTGTTTGGGCTGTATCTATAGTTTGAAATTTAGAACTGTCCCCTGTGTACTATGCACCAAAAATGATGTTTCAATGCATTGTTCAATTACTACACAGCGTCTGTTTGTCTGTAGTGAAGCTGTATGGCTGGGTCCATTTATTTCAATATTCATTATTTTAAATATCCATCTGAATGATGATTAATATATAGAGGCTAATTTTTCAAATTCATTTGTATCTCCTCGGCATTTCTTTGGAATTTGTTCACATTCATGTTTTGGTTTCTGAATTTAAAATAATTTTCCTTTGTTGTAGGATGAGCAGTTCTTAGGTTTTGGCTCAGATGAAGAAGTCAGAGTACGAAGCCCCACAAGGTCTCCTTCAGGTATGGCCAATTAAGCGCATTGTGCCTTGTGCCTTTAGCTTTTGTTTGTTAAGAGACTGGCTTTCCCTTGCCTTCTTTGCATGTAAAGGATGTCTTAAATACTGGGTGGGGGGAGGGGGTTGTACATCCTTCCCTTTCCCTCACACTAAGTAGGAAATGGCTTATGAAATAGACCTCTTTATGGGACTCTTCTCCGTCAGGCCACTTTTGGTTTATTCCTTATTATGCTTCTCTGTGGGGACCACTTGAAGCATGGGAGGTAGATTTCCATGGAATGATTGGATAACCTGGTAGGAAATTGAAGGTAACCTACTGAGAGCAACCTCAGATTTACATATTTTGAATTGTATGGTATTATATATGACTTGAGAATAATTTGGCCATTGTTTTTTACGAAATTTGCTCCACTATAGTCAAAGACCTAAAAACAAAATATTAGCACTGTATGAACTATTTCACTTGATCCTTGAAAGTCTGTATTAAAATAAAACAAAAAATAAAGCAAATTTTTGTCATTGTTGTTCTCACCAAGAAAATATGTAGACTGTCTTGAAATTCTAGACTTACAGAGACAGTTCTTAATGAAAATAACACTTAGTAGCGTGCAGAAAAGAGAGTGCTGTAGATCTTTTGATGGAAAAACATCCTCCATCTGTGCTGCCATTCTGACTTCTTCCATGATTTTCTTTTATGTGGATAGACAATCTAATTAAATATGTGTTTTTGTTCTTTGACATAGACTTAGTTTGTGATGTTTGTTAGCATTTCGGTTATATTTAAGAGTCATCATATGTTATATAGTAATCTAATTCAAACACAATTTGACAGTTTTTCCTTTCCCAAATGGCAGTGGTATTGCCATTCTAGTTGGAAGGAGTTAGCTAGTAGGGTCCCAGTATCTGTGTCATTTAGACAGTAGCAATGTTCTCTTTAATGTGTGGTGAAATCTTAAAACTTCATATCAGAAAGTGATTTTAGAGAATAGCTGGTCTACCCTTCATTTATAAATTGACAAAATGAGGCCCCAAAAATACACGATGAGCAATTTCTTGCAATTGATTTGTGAGTTCTTTGAATGTGTTATGGATTATGGAAGTTGGCGGCAGAACTACTCTTCTCTGTTTAGCTTTTTCTACTTGTCCGCCAAAGCTTCTTTTAAAACTTGGATAGAAGAGGTTTTCAGAATTAATAAAGCCCTATGAGTGGCCAGATTTAAGTCGACCATGATGATAAGGAATCTTGTGATGATGTTATTTCTGGGTAGTTTATTTTGTGAATTCACAACCCTTTCTTGATGGTTTCCTCTTAAGTTTTTTTCTTGGCTGTCAGTCCACCTTGAATTTTGTCTTGCCTTTTTTTTTTTTTTTTTTAACAATCTGGATGTGCTTCATTATTTAAGAAATGAAACATGGTTTCTCTGTTGTCTCTTGATGCATTGCTTTTGTTGTTAAGTAGTATATATTGAGAATGGATTTGTGAATCCTTACTCTATTAAGGGAAGACTCAAGTTAATTGGTGAGGAAAGCACTTATAGTTAGGAAGCTCAACAATGAGACCTTTGTTGGTTTCTGTTCTGTTAGAAGGTGGTTCTATAGTCTAAAATATTCATCATAATGGAATAAATCTCTTGGTGACTGTTAGGGGAGGTTTTAATGTCAGAATAATGTTGAGTCATATAAAACATTAAAAAGCATGAAAGATAAGACATGATAGACTAGGCAACTCTTAATATATTTAGAAAATACAGGTTCACAAAGAATTCTAGGAAGCAGTCTTGTTTTCTTAAGTCTCTTGATAAGTAGCCGATTGAGCTGATTTATAAATTGGCAAATTCCTTTTATTTAGGATAGAAGAAATCTAGTTTGATAAAATGTTAATTTGCTCTTAACATCAATTAAGGTTAAAAGTTTTCTGTAACTTGAGACTAACTAGTTCAAGAACCTGGAGGTGTGGCAATAGATTAATGGGCACATCATTATGTCACATCACTCATTAGTTTACATGCTACTGAGTTCAGTGATCATATTCTGATGTCTCATGAGTGTTTTTCTATTCAGTACAGCTTTCTTAGTTTACTATGGCAAAACAGATTGAACATGTAGGAGGCTGAGCCTTTTCCTATAGAAGTTGGTATGTTATTGATTGAAGAGCACTTTGTTCACATTTATTGAAGAGATGGGATGAGTTACTGTAAACATGTTCTCAAATGCTAATCTTAGTGGTAAGGATATGAAAAAGGTAGTACAGATTTTTTTAAAACATTTTTTTGAATTCAGAAAAAACCTTGCTCACCTAAGCTGCAGGGAAATCAGTTTGTATATTAATTGCTCAGTTGAAAACCTTTTATTATTATATGTTTTTCTATCAAAAAGTAGTTAAATGTTCTCTTTTAGGTGGAATGTTGCTTAGTTGATTTCTTTGAGGCAAGTTTTTGGGGAAAAGAAACTAAGCACAATTAAGATGTTTTATTGACTCATTAGACCCAAGTAAAGTTCAGTACAAAGTGACTTGTGCTAAATTATATTCAGCTTAGTTAAAACCTGAACTACAAAGCTAAATATGTGCTCTTCATTGTTTAATTTCTATACACAGTTAAAACTAGTCCTCGAAAACCTCGCGGAAGACCTAGAAGTGGCTCTGACCGAAATTCAGCTATCCTCTCAGATCCATCTGTGTTTTCCCCACTAAGTAAATCAGAGACCAAATCTGGAGATAAGATCAAGAAGAAAGATTCTAAAAGTTTAGAAAAAAAGAGAGGAAGACCTCCCACCTTCCCTGGAGTAAAAATCAAAATAACACATGGAAAGGACATTTCAGAGTTACCAAAGGGAAACAAAGAAGATAGCCTGAAAAAAATTAAACGGACTCCTTCTGCTACATTTCAGCAAGCCACAAAGATTAAAAAATTAAGAGCAGGTAAACTCTCTCCTCTCAAGTCTAAGTTTAAGACAGGGAAGCTTCAAATAGGAAGGAAGGGGGTACAGATTGTACGACGGCGAGGAAGGCCTCCATCAACAGAAAGGATAAAGACCCCTTCAGGTCTCCTCATTAACTCTGAACTGGAAAAGCCCCAGAAGGTCAGGAAAGACAAGGAAGGAACACCTCCACTCACAAAAGAAGAGAAGACAGTAGTCAGACAAAGCCCTCGAAGGATTAAGCCAGTTAGGATTATTCCTTCTTCTAAAAGGACAGATGCAACAATTGCTAAGCAGCTCTTGCAGAGGGCAAAAAAGGGGGCTCAAAAGAAAATTGAAAAAGAAGCAGCTCAGCTGCAAGGAAGAAAGGTGAAGACACAGGTCAAAAATATTCGACAGTTCATTATGCCTGTTGTTAGTGCCATCTCCTCACGGATCATTAAAACCCCTCGGCGGTTTATAGAAGATGAGGATTATGACCCTCCCATTAAAATTGCCCGACTAGAGTCTACACCAAATAGTAGATTCAGTGCCACATCCTGTGGATCGTCTGAAAAATCAAGTGCAGCTTCTCAGCACTCCTCTCAAATGTCTTCAGACTCCTCTCGCTCTAGTAGCCCCAGTGTTGATACCTCCACAGACTCTCAGGCCTCTGAGGAGATTCAGGTACTTCCTGAAGACCGGAGCGACACCCCCGAAGTTCATACTCCACTGCCTATTTCCCAACCCCCAGAAAACGATAGTAATGATAGAAGAAGCAGAAGGTATTCAGTGTCGGAGAGAAGTTTTGGATCTAGAACAACGAAAAAAATATCAACTCTCCAAAGTGCCCCCCAGCAGCAGACCTCTTCTTCTCCACCTCCACCTCTCCTTACTCCTCCCCCACCATTGCAGCCAGCCTCCAGTATCTCTGACCACACACCTTGGCTTATGCCTCCAACAATCCCTTTAGCGTCACCATTTTTGCCTGCTTCTGCTGCTCCCATGCAAGGGAAGCGAAAATCTATTTTGCGAGAACCGACATTTAGGTGGACTTCTTTAAAGCATTCTAGGTCAGAGCCACAATACTTTTCCTCAGCAAAGTATGCCAAAGAAGGTCTTATTCGCAAACCAATATTTGATAATTTCCGACCTCCTCCACTAACTCCTGAGGATGTTGGCTTCGCATCTGGTTTTTCTACGTCTGGTACTGCTGCTTCAGCCCGGTTGTTTTCACCACTCCATTCTGGAACAAGGTTTGATATGCACAAAAGGAGCCCTCTTTTGAGAGCTCCAAGATTTACTCCAAGTGAGGCTCACTCTAGAATATTTGAGTCTGTAACCTTGCCTAGTAATCGAACTTCTGCTGGAACATCTTCAGGAGTATCTAACAGAAAAAGGAAAAGAAAAGTGTTTAGCCCTATTCGATCTGAACCAAGATCTCCGTCTCACTCCATGAGGACAAGAAGTGGAAGGCTTAGTACCTCTGAGCTATCACCTCTCACCCCACCGTCTTCTGTCTCTTCCTCCTTAAGCATATCTGTTAGTCCTCTTGCCACTAGTGCCTTAAACCCAACTTTTACTTTTCCTTCTCATTCCCTGACTCAGTCTGGGGAATCTGCAGAGAAAAACCAGAGACCAAGAAAGCAGACTAGTGCTCCAGCAGAGCCGTTTTCATCCAGCAGCCCTTCTCCTCTCTTCCCCTGGTTTACCCCAGGCTCTCAGACTGAAAGAGGGAAAAATAAAGACAAGGCCCCTGAGGAGCTGTCCAAAGATCGAGATGCTGACAAGAACATGGAGAAGGACAAGAGTAGAGAGAGAGACCGGGAGAGAGAGAAGGAGAATAAGCGGGAGTCAAGGAAAGAGAAAAGGAAAAAGGGATCAGAAATTCAGAGTAGTTCTGCTTTGTATCCTGTGGGTAGGGTTTCCAAAGAGAAGGTTGTTGGTGAAGATGTTGCCACTTCATCTTCTGCCAAAAAAGCAACAGGGCGGAAGAAGTCTTCATCACTTGATTCTGGAACTGATACTGCTTCTGTGACTCTTGGGGATACAACAGCTGTCAAAACCAAAATACTTATAAAGAGAGGGAGAGGAAATCTGGAGAAAACCAACTTGGACCTCGGCCCAACTGCCCCATCCCTGGAGAAGGAGAAAACCCACTGCCTTTCCACTCCTTCATCTAGCACTGTTAAACATTCCACTTCCTCCATAGGCTCCATGTTGGCTCAGGCAGACAAGCTTCCAATGACTGACAAGAGGGTTGCCAGCCTCCTAAAAAAGGCCAAAGCCCAGCTCTGCAAGATTGAGAAGAGTAAGAGTCTTAAACAAACTGACCAGCCCAAAGCACAGGTACTCTTTTCCATCTTGACTGTTAAAATCAACAGAATATTGAATCCCTTCTAGAAGCAAGTTTTAGGTTAAGTGTTGCAATTACATCCAGTTATGGGAATCAGGAGCAGGGTAGAGGAAGTTCAGAGGCATTTTGCAATGGTCCTTTAAGGACTGGTAGGATTTTGATGGGTAGAAAATGATACAGGAGAACATTCTAAAAAGAGGGAACAATGTGGGTGGAAAAACACTTCAGGAATGGTGAATAGCTGGACTGGTACCGGTACATGCAGGAAAGTGGTGAAGTAAGACTGAAAAGTAGGCTGGGGCCATACTACAGAGAATGCTCAGTTGTTTGTACTTAATGGGTTTGGTGTCATGGAATCTCTGACTTAATTTTGAAGGTTTCTTTTTTGTAGTCAAATCGTTTTCGTTGTTTACTATAGAAAATGGAGGCTGGGGTGGGGTGAGGTATATTCTCATCCTCTGAGTAGTGAGTGATTAGAGCAATAGATAATAGGTGTTTGCAGAATACATATGAGAAGCACTTGGCCTTAAGTTGTGGGACAGAAAACTGTAAAACTGAGTTAGTTAAGATGATGACACACATTTTTATAAAGAACAGCATTTTTTTTAATACAGTAAGTTTTGCACTGTTCTCTTCTGAGAAAACCTACTGATCTTTAGGTTCTTTTTAAAAATTGTCGTGTAGTCGTAGATGCGCATTTGTGCCAACACATCAAGTTAGGTTACAATGAACACAAACTTAGGTTTTTAATAGTATTCAACCTAGGGCCATATTTCAGTAG
Organism: Rhinolophus sinicus; assembly: GCF_057876585.1. Classification (NCBI taxonomy): domain Eukaryota; kingdom Metazoa; phylum Chordata; class Mammalia; order Chiroptera; family Rhinolophidae; genus Rhinolophus; species Rhinolophus sinicus. Next base: position 101,495,154 of record NC_142514.1, on the reverse strand, counting down.
TTCTGCCAGTTGAGAGTTCTACCAGGGACTTAATTCTGACACCATTTTGGATGTGTTTCGGTTAGCCTCCTGGTGGTAAGAGCAGTGACTCTTTAAAATGTGAGACGTTTCTGTTTGGAGCCATGGCCTTTGGTACTTCCATTTGTAGGCTGTTTCCCCTACTTCTCTGTTGATCAGGGAAATATAAGAAATAGTCTATGGTTGGATAAGCCCTATTTACACCAGACCGAACTTTTTGGTAATATAAACTGGCAACTTGAATTTTGAGGGGAATTTTCAAGAAGTAGTGTAATTGGGAAGAGAGTCTTAGTTGATTTCTGCTTTTTAATTAGAAGTGCTTTTTAGAAGTCCTTTTTTTTTCTGTCAATTTTAGGATACAGAAGTAGTTGATTTCCATACATTGATGTGGCTTATCAGCTGGAAATAACTAGATTTCCAGTTATTTCCTTGTATGTGTTGATTCTAGATTGAAAGTTAATCAAAAGTACCTTAGCTGCTTTTAATTATATTTTAACCATATATTGTTGTTATTGTTTGTGTTTGGCTTGCCTCATATTTAGGGTCAAGAAAGTGATTCATCAGAGACCTCTGTGCGAGGACCCCGGATTAAACATGTCTGCAGAAGAGCTGCTGTTGCCCTTGGCCGAAAACGAGCTGTGTTTCCTGATGACATGCCCACCCTGAGTGCCTTACCATGGGAAGAACGAGAAAAGATTTTGTCTTCCATGGGGAATGATGGTAGGTCGGGGCTGTCAACCTTGAAGTCTCCGCAGACATTTGATTTGTTTTCTGATCATTCTTGGGATGCCTAGTGGGCTCTTCTTAGCATTGTGTGTGAGTGTGGGTCACCCCAAAAATAGATGGCCAGGGGGGAGTAAATGCACAAGGATTTTATTAGAGGAGATGCCTGTGAGTGGAAATGGGGAAGGAGCCGGGGAAAACTGGGAGAGCTGTCAGGCTGTGTTGCAAGTCTGACTCTAATGAAGGAGGGACAGGATCTTTGGGCAGAATCTCCTTAAACTGCCACGCCGCGTAAGAAGGTTTGGCAAAGCTGTCTTTGAGCAAAAGTTGACTGTCAAAGGAGTCTTGTGTCTCAAGAATAGGTCTACCTTAGTAGCCCTGCCACGCTCAGTCACTGCCTGGCAGCAAGTCCCCTGGTAAGTATGGACTCTGTACCACTGGATTTCTGAGCGTGGCAGCTGGGGCCCTCAATCAGTTATGCAAGGATAGTGAGGCACATTCTCGTGGTAGCCATATAGTTCTAAATGCTGGGTGAATGGCTGCTCATATAAAATTTAGAGGTTTCGAGAATCTTCAGAAGCATTCAATTCATATTCTTGAATTTTAGGTTAGACTGTTTTGTTGTCCGCATTTGGATTTCTGCTTTCCTCAAGCTGCAAGTTCCCAGGCATTTAAAAACATAGAAATAATTATTTAAACAGGCTCCAAGTTCTGTATGTATGTTTTTATTATAATGTATTTCTTTTTCAGAGTCCCAATTAAAAAATTTGAATGTATATGATAATATAAATGGATTGTAAGAATCTTTGCCTTTCCTCCTAAGAAGGAATTAGCTGTTCATTTCCTTAGAACTGATGGCACATTTCTTTAACAGACAAGTCATCAATTGCTGGCTCAGAAGATGCTGAACCTCTTGCCCCACCCATCAAGCCGATTAAACCTGTCACCAGAAACAAGGCACCTCAGGAACCTCCAGTAAAGAAAGGACGGCGATCGAGGCGGTGTGGGCAGTGTCCTGGCTGCCAGGTGCCTGAGGACTGTGGTGTTTGTACTAATTGCTTAGACAAGCCCAAGTTTGGTGGCCGCAATATAAAGAAGCAGTGCTGCAAGTGAGTGGGCCTCTTATTCTGAGGTGTTGATCTCAGCCATGACGGCTCTTTATTTGTGCTTGGTTTGTTGCAGAGATGGATCAGAAAACTGAATGCGGTTGGACTGAGATCTTGAGTTGCAATATTAGTTGCGGGGTTGGATTTTGTTATGTGGCCAGGTTTGGGCTGTGCTTAAATAAATACTCTGGCACAAGGCTGTCCAATAGAATGCTCTGCAATGGTGGGAATGTTCTGTATCTGCTCAATTCAATGTGATAGCCATTAGCCAAATGTAGCTATTGAGCACTTGAACTGTGGTTAGTGACTGAGGAACTACATTTTTTATTTCATTTAATTTTAATAATTTAAATAGCCACATGTGCCTAGTGGCTGCCATATCAGCACAGCTCTGGAGAGTTTCTACTTGAAAACTGACAAATTTAGGTATAATATTTATTAGGTCAACTGAAATTACCTCTATATTTATGGCATTCAGGAAATATTGGTTGTATCTTATATTTATATATATATATATATATATGTATATATATGTATATATATACATATATATATATGTCTCTGCTGTCTAACAAAATACTTTCATGCATGTGGAATTTTTTTTATTGTATTTTTTTTTTATTAGTTTGACGTGTACAAAACAATGTAATAGTTAGACATTTACACACCTCACAAAGTGATAACTCCCCCTTCCCCAGTCTCCTACCCCTCTGGCATTGTATACAGCTGTTACAGTTCCTTTGACTCTATTCTGCATATGGGACTTTTGATACGGAAGTTTTAATTACCTTTTCTCCCTCCCTTCTTCTAAGTCAGTTTGCGGAAGCACTTTCTGCCCTCTGGGATAATTTGTTTAAAATGGATCAAGAAAGTTGCACAAACAGAAATTTTCGTGATTGAGCATCTCATAAAGTACCTGGCATAAGCAATAGATATTATTTATCAACAGATACTTTCTGAATGAATGAATAACATGAAAGCGATTTATGTGAAACATAGTTGGAAGAAATGCTGCATTACTTACTTTTGGGGAGGCCATTTCTAGGAGACATTAAGTAGTTCTGTGCTTTGGTTTAGTCTAGCCTTAAGTAAGAATCTTGTTTCAGTCCCTTTAAAGGAGTGAGAATTCACAGATCAGCAGAAAGGTACATGATACCAAGATAAAATTATACGAAATTTAGGGGTTGAAATGGATTCAGTTCGATTTTAAACTTCAAATTGAGTTTGAGTTTCATTAAATTGAAGGGTGAAATCTGTATCAAAGCCCTGACATAGACCTATAGCATTGTAGTAGCAGACAGAAGACTTGATGGGTAATTTTAGTCCATCTTGTATCCAGGTTATTATATGAGCACTAATCTCATAAGGGAGCAGAACTGATCTGATGACAAGAAATATCGACTGATCATTTTGTGTGTGATGCTAGTCAGTAGTAGGTTACAAGAAATTGCAGTCTTATTTCAAAAATAACTTGATATTTGATCCTTTTAGGTCCTAAAGGTAGGTAAAATTGTTGATCGAAGAACTCAGGGGCTCAGATTTAACCTGAGTAACGAGCAGTCTTTTTTCAATTCTCATAATGAACCTGCATAATGGTTCACTGATTCTTGCAGACAAATTAACACTTGTTCCAATTGCTTCTCTTCTAAATGTCATTTACTTTATGGTATACCTTGTTATCCTAGGATGAGAAAATGTCAGAATCTACAGTGGATGCCTTCCAAAGCCTATCTTCAGAAGCAAGCAAAAGGTAATGTTGTAAAAAGATCTTTCCCAAAATGCTTCCTTTTTAAATGCCATATAGTTTTGTACACCTAGTGTAAAGAGAGTACTAGTGTTGTTTTGTTTGGTTTGGTTTTTAAGTACTGCTCATTTCCAGGTAGTTGATTGTTGTCGAAGCTGGGCAGTAGGTACATTGAGGTTCATTTTATTACTCCCTTTATCTTGGAGTATGTTTGAAAATTTCCATAATAAAACTTTTAAATTCATATAAAAATTATACTTTGTTCCATTTCTTAGAGCAACAAAAGTACCTATTTTACCTGGCCAAGTAGGCATTAACTTTCTTGAGCCTTTCAGTGTCAACTTTAGCTCTAGGAAACTGAGAATAAGATTGTTACATTCCTATACTCCTATTTTAAATGAAGTTTTTCTCACTTATGATAAACAATCATGTTATTTTCCCTAGCTGTGAAAAAGAAAGAGAAAAAATCTAAGACCACTGAAAAGAAAGAGAGCAGTATTGTGAAGAACTTGGTGGACTCTAGTCAGAAACCTACCCCATCAGCAAGAGAGGATCCTGCCCCTAAGAAAAGCAATAGTGAACCTCCTCCGCGAAAGCCCGAGGAAAAGAGCGAAGAAGGGAATGCCTCTGCCCCAGGACCTGAATCCAAACAAGTTACCACTCCAACTTCCAGGAAGTCCAGTAAGCAGGTCTCCCAGCCAGCCCCAGTCGTCCCCCCACAGCCACCTAGCACAGCACCACCAAGAAAAGACGTTCCCAAGACTGCTCCCGGTGAGCCCAAGAAAAAGCAGCCTCCACCAGCAGCAGAATCAGGTGAGTGAGGAAGACGAGAAGGAGCTCCTGAACCAGAACTGCCAGCAAAGCACTGATGTCTTAAACAACATTTGGAAAACTGAAATGTAGATTTTTAAGTCTTCGGTTCAAGAAAATTAGCTCTCTTTTAACCATTATATAATAATAAATAGAAGCAAAAAACCAGTTAAATTGGAGATACTGTCTTAATTTCCTATTTAAAGCCTGGAGTTTAAATAGTTTTGTTTTTTTTCTAAAACCTCTTTCTTCACAGGCCAATCGGTCCTAAAGTAGTCATTGCTATTTAGCATTAACTGTAAGTTTAGTAGCATCTGACTGCAATTTATTTTGAATTCTTTAGGTCCAGAGCAAAGCAAGCAGAAAAAAGTGGCTCCTCGCCCAAGTATTCCTGTAAAGCAAAAACCAAAAGAAAAGGTGAGAGATTTGTTTCTCTGCCATTTCTTCAAGGATGCCATTTCCTCTGTTCTGTAGGAAAATAGCCTTATTCTTGACTTTTACATGATCGAGTGAATGAAACTGCATTTTTGCTTCTATATAGATGGCAGTGGAATTTCTTAAAATTAACAAACTTTAGGTTTGGGCTTTAGCTTATATCTTTTTTTGTCTCTTTCCCCTACTTTGTGGCCCTGTGTGCTTATACTTAGGCTGCTGGCCACTCAGCAAAATAGATTTTTGCTCTCAACAGCCTTTAGCAATATTTGTCTATAACAATCACCCTTCCCTATGCCCACTATTTTTATTATGTGGAGAGAGAGATCTTTAAGAATGTTCTAGCTCTTTCCACCATTTTTCTGTGCCACCATAATGGTGTACATGTACATCTTGGCTGATGCTCTCAAGAGCATCAACAATGCCATAAAGAGATGCAAACACTAGGTTCTTACTAGGCCACGTACCAAAGTCATCATCCGGTTTCTAACTGTGATGAAGAAGTATGATTACATTGGCAAATTTGAAATCACTGATGATCACAGAGCTGGGAAAATTGTTGTGAACTTCATAGGCAGGTTAAACAAGTGTGGAATGATCAGCCTAGATTTGATGTGCAACTTCAAGATTTAGGGCAGAATAATCTGCCCCTGTCCCATCACTTTGGTTTCATTGTGCTGAGAACCTCTGCAGGCATCATGGACCACAAAGAAGTAAGACAAAAACACAGAGGGGAAATCCTGGGATTCTTTTTTTAGGGATGTAATACATACGTACAAATAAAATGCCTCAATGGAAAAAAAATCTTCTGAAGATTACTTCTCTTTCTACAGGATACTTGTGTTGGAAACATGTTTTCCAGATCTATTAATAAGATTTGTCATTTGCATTATTTTCTGTGGCAAAAGTGAAGGCAAGTAGGGTGTGGTTTTGTTCTTTATCTTCTATCCCTGTAGGAAAAACCACCTCCAGTCAATAAGCAGGAGAACACAGGCACTTTGAACATCCTCAGCACTCTCTCCAATGGCAATAGTTCTAAGCAAAAAATCCCAGCAGATGGCGTCCATAGGATCAGAGTGGACTTTAAGGTAAACGTGCTTAGTGACCACATAGTATACTGAGTGTCATGGACTTTAAATCAAGAAAATGATGTTTACCGACGGTATTAAAAGAGGAAATTAAGCACTAAGCGGGGGGATGAAAAAGAACTACCATTATTAGCAGATGGGTTTGGGTATGTGAGAGCTTTGGTCACTGTGGGAGCAGAGGCATTGGAATATTCCTGCCCATCCTGAGTAATAAAGTGCTTTTAGAGGAGAGCAGTATGTGAGGAAATAATTCTTCCACCTGGGAATTATCAAATGCTGATTGCTCGAATCAGCGAAAGTCTGAGAGAAACAGGAATCCCAGTATATCTTTGCATTATAGTTAACATGAATTGAGCCAATAGGTGAGCCTTTTAACAGTTTGTAGCTGAGATTAAAAATTTTTTAAAGTAGCAGTTATTTTGAACTCGTTGAAATTAAATACTCGACATTCAGGTGTCACTATAATTTTACCTTTTTTACCCTTATTTTCAACCCAAAGTTATTTCTTTGTAAAACTTTCATAAATGATTTTTCTCTCTCTCCACAGGAGGATTGTGAAGCAGAAAATGTGTGGGAGATGGGAGGCTTGGGAATCTTGACCTCTGTTCCTATAACACCCAGGGTGGTTTGTTTTCTCTGTGCCAGTAGTGGGCATGTAGAGGTAAGATATCCTGCTTCTTGGTGCCCTAGAAAGTATAATGGTACATTATTTTGCTGTGATGAAAAAAATTATTATATTCTGTTTTGTTGGTATGTAGCAGCAGGTACTATCCCCTGTTTAAACTAGCTAATGAAATGCTTTTGAAGTTTTTTAGAGATTTCAGGAAGAAATCTGCTTCTTACTAGATTAGCAAAGTTAGTGAGGGAAAATTTTAGTAGTCCAGTTTCTTAAACCTACCATTTATTAGCGTTCTGATTTTTCTGCTAGATACGCAAACATGGAAAAAAAGATGTCGTGTTCTTCAGGAAAGAGATGCTTTTGATGGTTGTTTTATATTGAATATCAAAACCCCCACGTCTCTAAAGAGCTCTTAGCAAATTAATAAGGAAAAAGGAGCCAACACCCAGGAAAAAAATAAGCTTAAGAACAGGAATATGTGGTTCACAAAATGAGAAATCAAAACATGGTGAGAGGGGGCAGTAAGCCTTCTGATGACCAAAAACTGGAAATTAAAAGCATGATAAAAAGGATCATGTAGAAATGGGGGCTCTGTTGGTGGAAATCTAAATTAGTTACAGTCTTTCTTTTTGAGGGTTGTTTGGAAATAAATACCTATTTTTAAAATGGATATACCCTCTAACCCAGCAATTGCACTCATCTTAAGGATATAATTAGATAAATCAGCGTATATGTATGTATATGTGTATGTATATATGTGTGTGTATATAATACATATATAATAAACCCATCTACATATGTATACATGTAATCAACAGAAGTGTTTCAGTATTGTTTATGCTGCTGTTGCTTTAGATATCATTGAAACTATTAAGAATATTCAGTCTACAAGTGCCAGGGGTCTGCTGTATCTCTTTTCCTACATAATCTAATGCTTTGCATCCACACATAGGCTACCCATAGGAATAATTTATGCACCATTTCTTCAACGTCTGTGATAAAACAGGTTGGTTTTTTTTTCAGAGTATAATTGCTCTAATTTAAGTTGTGTAGTTCTGCACAGCAACCCCACAGAATTCCTAAAAACTGAATTACAGAATGACTAGCCCACGGCCCTCATTACACTTCTATAGCATAACCAGTGCCTGATAATTTCTTCCTCCATCTGATTTTTTTAAAAAAATTTTTGTTGACATGATTTTAGATTCACAGAAAAGTTACAAGAGTAGTACAAAGAATTCCCATATCGCTCCCCTTCACCCAGAGTTCCCAAATGTTAACATTTTTCATGTGCTTTATCTTTTTCTATATTTCTATTTTACAAAATAAATAATACGCACACATTTTTATATGTAGACACAGTTTTTCCTAAAAATTTGAGAGCAAGTTGCAGACATATGCCCTTTTACCTCTAAATATTTTACTGTTTATTTCCTAACGCCAAGGACAAGGACATGCTTACATAGCCACGGTGTAATTATCAAAATCAGTCAGTTAACATTGGTACATTACTATTGTCTCTGCTATGGACCTTGTTTAGGTTTGACCAGTTGTCCCAATAATTCTTTTATGGCAAAAGAAAATTCTGGGTCATCCTCATTCGAATTTTTAAAAATTCCTACATCCACATGAAAATAACTCATTTCTAAAATTAGACATGGTAAGGATAAACCAGCGCTCACAGTTGTTTAGAATATTGTAGAAAACCTTTAAAACCCTCCCTATTTCTCCCTACCCCACTCTTTTACAGTCTCACAGTTCTTTGTTTATACCTCTATTACAGCACTTATTAGCACATTCTATGAAATCTTGGATTATTTTGTTACTTTATAATTCTAATACTGTTCCCACTTTAGTCCTCTGAATCTCTTGCGGTGTCCAATAATTGTGCTTTTTAAAAACACAGTCATTGCTTAATGAATATATATTAAATAAAATACAGATACCACCGTACTCCTAAAGCCCAAAGTATGTAAGTAGGATTTGGTTGATATTTCTACATGTTACTTTACATTAACTTTTATGTTTCCATCTTACCCCTAGTTTGTGTATTGCCAAGTCTGTTGTGAGCCCTTCCACAAGTTTTGTTTAGAGGAGAACGAGCGCCCTCTGGAGGACCAGCTGGAAAATTGGTGTTGTCGTCGCTGCAAGTTCTGTCATGTTTGTGGAAGACAGCATCAGGCCACAAAAGTAAAAATCTAAGCAATACAACTACTTAGAGTATTATTCTTTGTCTCCACTTCTACCTTTTAATTTGGGATTTCGTATCTATATTTTTTCTCTTGGCTTAGTTTGACTATTTAATTGGGTATAATCAATTGCCTATTTTTGTGTTTTAATTTTGGGACTATAACAGAACACATAGCAAAATCCTTAAAATAAATCTACCTTATAAGAATATTCATCACTGAGTGCCTTTGGCAGGAAATAAATCCCTGTGCTTTGAGAGTAAATAATTTATGAGGAAATTTAAACTGTTCTAATGATGTGCTATACTTGAAGATAAAGTAGTAGGTGTTTAGTGAAAGTGATGTTATACCCACCTTTTTGCCTTTATATTTTCTTACAGCAGCTGCTGGAATGTAATAAGTGCCGAAATAGCTATCACCCTGAGTGCCTGGGACCCAACTATCCTACCAAACCCACGAAGAAAAAGAAAGTTTGGGTGAGTACACACATTATAGTGTTCCAAAGAGAATTGTCTTGGGACTGTGGGCGTGCACAACTTGGGATGGGAATATCCTTGCTTGAGGATGTCTGTGTAACATTTTTTTTTGCCTCATTTGTAAAAGCTTCCCAGTAGAGAATCAACTCTAGACATTTGTGACCTTTTTAAATAAGAAGCGATACTAAAAATAAGAAATTCTATTGAATTTCTTTTCTTCTTTTCCAGATCTGTACAAAGTGTGTTCGCTGCAAGAGCTGTGGATCCACAACTCCAGGCAAAGGGTGGGATGCACAGTGGTCTCACGATTTCTCCCTGTGCCATGATTGTGCCAAACTCTTTGCTAAAGGTACCTCATAAAAGTCAGTTTTGTCAACTTTTAGATGTTATACTTTAGATGTTTTAGAGGTAAACTGAGCACTCTAGTGAAATAACATCAAATGTCTTACCCATTTTATTGAGGGTACCATTTAAACACATTTACTAAGTTCCTGGCCTTGCTCTTTCCTTTACACAGAGAATTACAGCAACTGGAAATGTTTTATTAGCTTATATGAGAAGAACTCAAGTGACTTTTTATAATAACCACAAAGAAATGCTCTGAGCCAGTATTTCCCAAAGTGAGGTGCATAGATATTTATTTGATTGTTTCAGAAATGATTTTAAGTGGTACTGAGTCAAACATTTTAGTAGTTATGCTAAGAAAAAATTATAACTAATACATTAAACTCATTATTTTACTGACTTAGGATAATAATCATATTTAAAAGTTCACTATTGAAGTTATTTAAAATAAGCAAATCAATATCAAGTCTGTTAAGTAAAAAAAATAGAGGTTCTTCATGGATAAAGTGAATTGATGAAGGTTGTACATGGCGCAGAATTTTAGGAAGCTGTAAGCTCTACTGTAAAAGCACTAGGAATAAGGAAAAGTGTAGAATAATTTTTACTCCCATATCCTCACCTCTTTTTAAAAATTTAAACATCTTCGGAAAGTTTAAGAGATCAAGTTCTCTCTTCCATTCTTCTCTTATGTTATCTATAAAATCTACCTCATGACCTTTAAAAATGGGTCTAAAGAAGCTAACTAGTGGCATATTCTAAGAGATCAGAATAATTTTGACACTTTATATATATGGGAACATTCCTTAGATTCATGCTGGCACGTGTAAGTAGTTTTAGAAGAAGAATCTAGTGGCTTGCATTTTAGATTAGGTTGGCATATGTAAGTCAGGAGCCTTAGAGTCGTTGGTGTGTGAACCAAAGCACTGCTGAAAACTTGGCTTTGCTTTCAGGAAACTTCTGCCCTCTCTGTGACAAGTGTTACGATGATGATGACTATGAGAGTAAGATGATGCAATGTGGGAAATGTGATCGCTGGGTCCATTCCAAATGTGAGAATCTTTCAGGTACAGAAGGTTGGAGTCTTTTTATTACAGTTTCCTTCTTTCTTGGTACAGCTACATTTACAGCCCCCAAATTACTATAAATGTAAAAATATGGTAGTGTTGTTATTTAAAGTCTTTTTAAAAAAATTTTTTGGGTCTCTAGAATAAACGACATTGTGTTAAGTTTTTGCTCATTTATCTTGAACATTTCCTCGTGAAATGTTTACTTGCTGTCCTTTGTTGGTAATCCACTCATTGCCCAATAACCAAATCTTGGATTAGTATTAACAGTGTCCCCTTGGAGACTAGTATGTGTGAGTTCCTAGGGGATGTTAGAGTCTTAATATTGTTCCTAACATTTGCTTTACATTAAGTTCAGTGAAATAGTTTCCTCTTCTCCCTCTCTCCCACTCTTCAAAGCACCTCTTCATTGTAGGTTTTTGTTTTCCTAGATGAGATGTATGAGATTCTGTCTAATCTGCCAGAAAGTGTGGCCTACACCTGTGTGAACTGTACTGAACGGCACCCTGCAGAGTGGCGACTGGCCCTTGAAAAAGAACTACAGATATCTTTGAAGCAAGTTCTGACAGCCTTGTTGAACTCGCGGACCACCAGCCACTTGCTACGCTACCGACAGGTAGGTCCAAGTCTCATTTTGTTTTCTGAGAGTTTGTTCTTAGGTGGTTTTTACCTAGTAACAGAATGTTTTTTGTTTGGTTGGGTGCTGGTGTTTTTTTGTTTTTGTTTGTTTGGTGTTTTTTTCCTCTATTCTTCATTTAATTTTGTAAAGTTTCTTGTTTTGGCCTTAAACCATTAAGAACATTTTTAGAACCAAGGGTAGGACCTTCTTTGGAGTAAGAAATAGGAAGGGGCCACGTCTTCAGAGGCTTTGGCCCTTATACTGGAAGGCTATGGGGAGCCAATAAAGGACTTCACCCAGAAGAGTAACCTGATGAGAGTTGCTTTTTAGAAAAGAAAATGATTCAGACTGGAGAGAGGGGAAGGGTTGAAGGGGGGACTGAACCTAGAGGCAGGAGCAGTGGTTAGGAGGCAGTTACAGTGATCTAGGTAATAGAGAGAACAGTAGCCTAATCTGAGATCCCTAGGGTTCCTCAGGGCATAATTTGAAAGCCACTACTTTTTGTCTATATAAGTTGTAAACTATGCTTCCCTAAGTAGTCATCGGGAACACAAGGTATAATGTTGGAAGAACCACATGGATAACTTGAACTCAGTTAGGCTGCTGCTTTATCTTTTTAGTAGAGCTCCGATTTTTGAGTAGGTAAATTAGCTGCCATCTATTTCTTACTCTAAAGCAACTGGATAGTTTCTATTGCTTCATCCTAGGTTTGGAAATTATCAAGCAAAGCTCTTAAGTTAACCTGGCTGAGCTATTATATTAGATAACTGGCTCCTTTTAACTTTCCTTTTCTGTTTTTGGAGAAATCTCTTATTTTCATGTTCTTTAGGTTTTATAAGTACCATCTTTATTAATTTTAATAGTGTTTGCATAGATGTCTCATTTTCATTGTTAGATAAAAGAAACATATTTTTCCTGGCAACAGGCTGCCAAGCCTCCAGACTTAAATCCTGAGACAGAGGAGAGCATACCTTCCCGTAGCTCCCCAGAGGGACCTGATCCCCCAGTGCTTACTGAAGTCAGCAAGCAGGAAGATCAGCAGCCTTTAGATTTGGAAGGAGTGAAAAGGAAAATGGACCAAGGGAACTACACATCTGTGGTATGTCTCTACAGCAAACTACCAAAATTTCAATTGCCAGTTCAGCTTCCTTGGTTCTTTTAGAGGATGAGACTGGTTGTAAGCATTAAAAGATGATGTGTATTATATTTAGAAATGTCATGTGGCTTTTAGTACCTAAAAATATGTCAGTTGTTTTAGCTCTGTTTCAGAAGATATGATATGATAGGGAAGATAGTGTCTGAAAATGGTTTTTTAAATTTGGCTTTCATCTGAGTTCTCTGAAAATTATTTTTATATTAAAAATTATGGGGAAATGGTAAATGATAAAAATGTAAAGTTAATTGGTTTGCCCCTTTTGAGATAACGTCTGAATAACATGTCCATATAGGGTATTCATTTTTAGATAGATGACTTTTAATTTTATGGTTTTAAAACTATATAGAAAATGATCATCTGTTAACTCATGGTCCACATTTGTTATTCAGTTGTTTCTTCATTTTAGCCTAAATAAAAAATTGTGGCCCTGTTTGGGTGACTTACCATGATACAGCTAATTTATTTGCATTCTTGCCTTATTAGCCGTGTATCTCTTGACTGCCACAAGTTAATTGTGAACTAAATCTCAGACTCCTCCTCTAATTAGAAATTACACTGTATTAAAATAAGGTGTTAGTTTTCTTTCGGATCTCTGTGCTGGATGACTTAGGAGGGAAGAGGAAGTGATTTTGAGAGTACACTGTTTTATAAATAATTAATTCTTGTTTTTTGTATACAGTTGGAGTTCAGTGATGATATCGTGAAGATCATTCAAGCAGCCATTAATTCAGATGGAGGCCAGCCAGAGATTAAAAAAGCCAACAGCATGGTCAAGTCCTTCTTTATCCGGGTGAATGATATTAATTGTTCGTGTTTTTAATGCTTATCTATGGGTAATTACCCCATGAACAGAACAGACTTATTTACATTTTGATTTGCCATGTGTATAAAACATCTTTTGGTTTAATTTGTTTCTCCGATTCTTTGAGAGGAAGTTGGTGAGGTTGCCAGAGTGGATGGATCTTTCCCTTGGTGGCCTGACATCATCCTCATAGAGACAGAGAAGCTGATGTGAAGTTGTTGGTTTTTATGCGGTTTCCAAGTGAATGTTCACACGCTTACATTTTGTTTCTTTGTTTTTTTCTATTAGCAAATGGAACGTGTTTTTCCATGGTTCAGTGTCAAAAAGTCCAGGTTTTGGGAGCCAAATAAAGTATCAAACAAGTAAGTAAATTCTGTAGTACTTTTTCTCCTCATCAGCTAGAAATCTGACCATTCTTATATTTCTAGATTAAGTTTTCTTTAGACTAGGTTTTAAATTTTTAAAAAGTCAGTTGAAGTGCCTTTTCAGTGCTGACTTAGAGACAACATTCATACTACACATTGCTACCGTAATTCAATTCAACTTCGAAAAGTAATACATAGATAACATCTCTTAAAATGTGTATACGTTTTTTTGGCACCCCGGTATATAATCCAGTAATTGGGCTTGTTGTAATTGTGTTCTATTTTATTCAGTTCAGATGGTGTTGTCTACCTCTCTTGATTCTCCATATTTAACCTTAAATTTTTATTCCACTAAATTCTTTTAATTCTGTGTGATAAAGTTATCATTTGTTTCGGGGAGTTTAACCAAGAGTTATACATTGAAGTTATATTTTTAAAAATAATGTATTTAGGCAGTTTCCAAATTCTGTGACTTGCTCTTATATTCTGTGACTGGCTTGTGCATGGGGCCAAGACCTGATGATAGCAAGAATTTGATTATTTTGTATAGTTCTGGGTATATTGAAGGAGTTCAATAAATACTTGTTGAATCAATTATTTTCAGCAGTGGGATGTTACCAAACGCAGTGCTTCCACCTTCACTTGACCATAATTATGCTCAGTGGCAGGAGCGAGAGGAAAACAGCCACACTGAGCAGCCTCCTTTAATGAAGAAAATCATTCCAGCTCCCAAACCCAAAGGGCCTGGAGAACCAGACTCCCCAACTCCTCTACTTCCTCCTACACCACCGATTTTGAGTAAGGCACCAGATGAAGTCATTAGCCAGTTCTCTCTAGATGCAAATATTGACTTTGTGAATCTAAATTTAATATACTTGCATATTGGAAAGATTTTCAGGTCATCCTTAAATGTAATCAAGTTATTATTTTTGCTTCACTTGGAATGTTAACAAGGAATTGATATAAATACTCTAATGTAACAGATGGTGAGATAGATTAACTTTTCGAACACTTTTTGAAAGTGTTTATTTTATAGGCTATAGGGTATTTAAGCTGAATTGTTTTCTTTTGTCCTCAAAGTCAGAAATAGTATTGCCAGTTTTAACTGGATGTCTTTTGGGTTTCCAAGGTACTGATAGGAGTCGAGAAGATAGTCCAGAACTGAACCCACCCCCAGGCATAGAAGATAATAGACAATGTGCATTATGTTTGATGTATGGTGATGACAGTGCTAATGTAAGTACCTTGGCACATGAGGCCCTACTTATTAGATGCCCATAATAAACTCTTTGTCCTTTGTGTCTAAACTTGATGACTGGGTGCCGTTTATTTAATGAATGTTTGTTGCTTAGTTTGTGGCACTTGGGTTTTTTTCTATAACTGACTTAGTTGATTTAAAAGATGATTTGCCTTAAATTAACCTGCTGATGGCTAGTAATTTCTTCAGGATGTTTCTCTAAAAGATTTTATGAAAGTCAATAAAATACAAGTTGCATATTAAATAGCTTGTATTTAATGTAACATAGAAAGGTTAGTTAAGATCCTCAGTTCTGGCAGGCTGCCTGGATCCATTTCTGTGCTTTACTGCTTACTTGTTGACGTTGGCAAGGAGCTTAAGTTCTCTGACCCTGTTTCATCTTTAAAATGAGGATAAAAATAGTACTTACCTCAGAATGGTTATGAGGATTAAAGGAAATAATGTATGTAAAGCCTTATTTAGTGTCTGGCATATAGTAAGCTTACAATAAAAAAAGTTTTTTAATGCAAACTCAGAGAACTGGCTTTGAAATACAGTTTTTAAAAAGTCAGTGCACTTTTGTAAACTTACCACATAGTCATAGTGCTTACTTTTAAATTCTGTGGTTATAAAATATTTCCAGTCTGTGGAAAAGGTAGTCAGAAAGGAGAGAGGTGGAAACAGAAACATTGAAAAAGGATTTGTGATCTTTGTATGTATCCTTAAGTTAAAGAATTTTAGTTAAAGGATTTTAATTGCTTTATTGAAGTTGTCTTGACTGAAGTAAAGCTAATACCAAGGAAAACCTTTGACATTATGTTCTTTAAAGACAGAAGAAATGTCTTTATTTCATAGGATGCTGGCCGTTTGCTATACATTGGCCAGAATGAGTGGACACATGTAAATTGCGCTTTGTGGTCAGCAGAAGT
Organism: Rhinolophus sinicus; assembly: GCF_057876585.1. NCBI lineage: Eukaryota > Metazoa > Chordata > Mammalia > Chiroptera > Rhinolophidae > Rhinolophus > Rhinolophus sinicus. The sequence goes on along the minus strand of NC_142514.1, from coordinate 101,479,432 downwards.
GTTTGAAGATGACGATGGATCACTTAAGAATGTGCATATGGCTGTGATCAGGGGCAAGCAGTTGGTAAGAACTTGTGGGCAAGTGTTATGGAAGAGTTTCCATTCATCTCAGTTTCCAGATGTTCTTTCTGTGGCTAAATGCTGCCTTCACTGGTGTTTTCCTTAGTGCCTTTAGAGTGGTCAGCCGATAACAAATATTGCTATACACTATAGGCCGATTGTTATTCTGACCCTTTGAGGATGGGTGCAAAAGGGAAAAACAGTCTTCCTTGGAGAGGAGCCCAGATTGTGAATATGACAGAATAAGATGGTGACATGTGGGCTAGTCAAAGGAAATTTTTGAGTCATGAAAACCATCTGTTAAGCCTAGTAACTAGAGAACCATTATGTTTCTGACTAGTATAATCTTTCTGGAACTGAGTTCTTTTGGATATAATAGCTTTCTAGCAAGATGATGTTTTTAGCATTGATCTTTAAAGTTTCATTTTCTCTAAATTATTATGCATCCTAGAAGAGAAACTATGTTTTGGTCCAAGTTCTAAATCAAATTATAATATTTATTTTATTTTGTTTTTTAATAATATTTAAATTTAGTAGTTATAGGGCTCCACGGACATTTGGAAAGAGAAGATTTGTAGAGGAGGCTTTATGGCTCATATTAATTTCTCTGTATTGATAATCTGTATTCAGCAGATTATCAATAAACAAAATGAATTGTAGGAAACCCAGAATGGGGTGACTCTATAGAGGAGATGGAAAATGGCTTAAAACTTCTGAAAGTCTGACTAGGACTATTCTTTCTGGATTGTTAGAGATGTGAATTCTGCCAAAAGCCAGGAGCCACGGTGGGTTGCTGCCTCACATCCTGCACCAGCAACTATCACTTCATGTGTTCCCGAGCCAAGAACTGTGTTTTTCTGGATGATAAAAAAGTATATTGCCAACGACATCGGGATTTGATCAAAGGCGAGGTGAGAGAGCTTTAGTTGCTTTTTGAATTTCCTAGGAATTCAAGGAAAATAGGCTAAATATAGCAAGCCATTTGATAAACTTTGTGTTACTTTCCTACTAGGTGTTCCTAGAATCTCCTCCTTTTAGGAGAACTACAGAAGTCCTGCTAGTGAAACAGAAGGGTGATTTTGAGATATGCTCTATACTTTCCCTTTGAAAGAGTTAATATCAGGAGTATAATTTGTAAAGGGACAGCCTATTAACCACTACCCTGGGTTTTCATTTAAGGTGGTTCCTGAGAATGGATTTGAAGTTTTTAGAAGAGTGTTTGTGGACTTTGAAGGAATCAGCTTGAGAAGGAAGTTTCTTAATGGCTTGGAACCAGAAAATATCCACATGATGATTGGTATGACATGGACCTTCGCTGTTGCGGGAGGCTGGATGTATCATTGGGGTTCTTTCTAGGATCTGCTTATGAAGTGATTATATATATCTCATTATCTCCTCTAATTAAGTGCTTCTTTCCTTGGCCAGGCTCCATGACAATTGACTGCTTAGGAATTCTGAATGATCTCTCTGATTGTGAAGATAAGCTCTTTCCTATCGGATATCAGTAAGTAGCACAGTCAAGAGTATACAGCAACCCCCACAACTTGAGCACCCTGAAGCACGTCATTAAATATAGAGCCATACTTGTTATCTACTTTTAACTGCTATTAAAAATTAACTACATTTTTTGCTACTTCTCTCAGAACTAAAGTATCATTTTATGTCAGCTAAATCCTGTTATGGATGAGAAGTATTGAATAATGTTGTGATAAGTTTGCTCGGTGACAGATGATTACTAGAATTAGTGGGATGATCACATTGTAAGGTATAAAAATGTCAAGTCCCTCTATTGTACACCTGAAACTAATGTAACTAATATAATATTATATACCAACTGTACTTAAATAAAAAATATTTCAAAATCATTTCTACATAAAACCTAGACAGAAAACACAAGGTCAGTCTCTGAAGATTCTATTAAATTCCATTCATCTGGATTCAAAAGTCCAGGTTGTTGTCATGGATCATACATACCTCATGCCTCTGTCCTCAATTTTACATTTTATAGGTCCTTCTAAAAATGTAAACTCCCACAATAATAATCAGATTCTGTAGTAAGAATTTATAATTTTTCCTACGTGAAGTAAATTGTTTGAATTTCTAGCAAGCTGGCAAGATAAATTTAAAATTCCTTTTTTGTCTCTCCCCCTTAAGAGTCTCATTTCGCTATAGGTACTCCAACTTATTCTGCATTCCAATTCTGACAACACATTCTATACTCCACGTTTTAGTTGGCAGCTGTTTGTATAAACTAGGCTCCATCAGCATCCAGAAAATTTGAAACAGTTTCATTTCCTTTGTCTCAAAGGAAGCACCTCAGGTTTGCTCTTTCCTCACTTTGTACACACTGTGGGGCAGTACTCCCTTCCTGAAGGCCAATAACTATTTCTTGTAGTAGTTGGTATTTTTGTTTCTCCGCGTTTTAGGATATTTTATTATTTGTGTCCCCTGCTCACAAAAATTTGATGCTATTTTCTGAGAGGCTAAGAAAAACCAAGGCCTCCAAAAAGCTTGGAACACCCTAACTAGGGAAATCTATAATAAGAATCCATGAAACAAAGCTAAATTCTATAAATCAAGGAGACCAGGAGTCTAAGATGAGAAGAGATTTTGACAAATGTTCATCTCTGCTTCTGTGCTCTCATTTCTGGTGATTTTTACAAATCTGTTTGCTAGATGTTCCAGGGTATACTGGAGCACCACAGATGCTCGCAAGCGCTGTGTGTATACGTGCAAGATAGTAGAATGCCGTCCTCCAGTTGTAGAGCCAGATATCAACAGCACTGTTGAACATGATGAAAACAGGACCATTGCGCATAGTCCAACATCTTTTACAGGTTAGTCTTTATTCAAGATGGGACTTGAATTAAATTTGGGGGAGTACTAGAGTTGAAGTGTGGGAAAAAGTCATTTCTTTGGGAGGTCTCATTTGTTTCTATTTTGATATTTACTGAATAGCTGGCTTTTTATTGGTTCACTTGTTTGATATTTTAATTGGACTTTTTTAAGTAAAGGTTTTTATATCTTACCACAGAAATTTCATCTAAAGAAAGTCAAAACACAGCTGAAATTGTAAGTCCTCCATCACCAGACCGACCTCATCATATGCAAACTTCCGGTTCCTGTTTTTATCATGTCATCTCAAAGGTCCCGAGGATTCGAACACCCAGTTATTCTCCAACACAGAGATCTCCTGGCTGTCGGCCATTGCCCTCTGCAGGTAAAGGACTTCATTGACCCCAAGTAGGTCAGGTCAAAGATGAATTTAAAATTCTTTCAGGCAACTTTATATTAGTGACTTTTGCTAATTGAAAAATCTTGATTTTCAGTTTATCTATCTATCTATCTATCTATCTATCTATCTATCTATCTATCTATAACCAAGTCATTGAAGCCAATGACTGCCACACATTTGTTCTATCATACACTTTTTTACTTTTTCTTTCTTGTTTAGGAAGTCCTACTCCAACCACCCATGAGATAGTCACAGTGGGTGATCCTTTACTCTCCTCTGGACTTCGAAGCATTGGCTCCAGGCGTCACAGTACTTCTTCCTTGTCACCTCAGCGGTCTAAACTCCGGATAATGTCTCCAATGAGAACTGGGAGTACTTACTCCAAGAATAGTGTTTCCTCAGTCTCTGCCCTAGGGACCGCTGCAGATCTTGAGTCAAGTGCCAAAGCAGTCGATCATGCCTTAGGGCCACTGAATTCAAATACTAATTTAGGGCAAAACACTTCCAGCTCTTCAAATTTGCAAAGGACAGTCGTTACTATGGTCACTAAAACTACTCACTTGGATGGATCTTCATCTTCAGAAATGAAGCATTCCAGTGCTTCAGACTTGGCATCCAAGAGCTCTTCTTTGAAAGGAGAGAAGACCAAAGTGCTGAGTTCCAAGAGTTCAGAGGGACCTGCACATAATGTGGCTTACCCTGGCATTCCTAAGCTGGCCCCCCAGGTCCCTAATACAACATCTGGAGAACTAAATGTTAGTAAAATCAGCACTTTTGCTGAACTCTCTTCAGTATCATTTTCTTCTAAAGAAGCTCTCTCCTTCCCACCACTCCATTTAAGAGGGCAAAGAAATGATCGAGACCAACATACAGATTCTAACCAATCAGTAAACCCCTCTCCCGATGAAGACACTGAAGTCAAAACCTTGAAGCTGGCTGGAATGAGCAGCAGATCATCTATTACAAATGAGCATGTGGGACCGAGTTCCAGAGACAGGAGACAGAAAGGGAAAAAATCTTGTAAAGAGACTTTCAAAGAAAAGCATTCCAGTAAGTCTTTTTTGGAACCTGGTCAGGTGATAACTGGTGAGGAAGGAAACCTAAAGCCAGAGTTTGTTGATGAAGTTTTGACTCCTGAGTTTATGGGGCAACGACCATGTAATAATGTTTCTTCTGATAAGATCGGGGACAAAGTCCTTTCTATTCCAGGAGTCCCCAAAGCTCTATCCATGCAAGTAGAAGGCTCTGCCAAGGAATTACAGACACCCCGGAAACGCACAGTCAAAGTAACACTGACACCTCTAAAAATGGAGAATGAGAATCAGTCCAAGAGTACCCTGAAGGACAGTAGTCCTGTTTCCCCTTTGCAAATAGATTCAGCATCTCCAACAGAACCAGTTTCAGCCTCTGAAAGTCCAGGAGATGGTGCAGTGACCCAACCAAGCCCCAATAATACCTCATCCCAGGATTCTCAGAGTAACAACTATCAGAATCTTCCAGTACAGGACAGAAATCTAATGCTTCCAGAGGGCCCCAAACCTCAGGAGGATGGGTCTTTCAAGAGGAGATATCCTCGTCGCAGTGCCCGGGCACGTTCTAATATGTTCTTTGGGCTTACCCCACTCTATGGGGTAAGATCCTATGGTGAAGAAGACATTCCGTTCTATAGCAGCTCAACTGGGAAGAAACGAGGCAAGAGATCAGCTGAAGGACAGGTGGATGGGGCTGATGACTTAAGCACTTCAGATGAAGATGACTTATATTATTACAATTTCACCAGAACAGTGATTTCTTCAGGGGCAGAGGAACGGCTGGCATCCCATAACTTGTTTCGGGAGGAGGAACAGTGTGATCTTCCCAAAATTTCACAGTTGGATGGTGTTGATGATGGGACAGAGAGCGATACTAGTGTCACAGCCACAACAAGAAAAAGCAGCCAGATTCCAAAAAGAAATGGTAAAGAAAATGGAACAGAGAACTTAAAGATTGATCGACCTGAAGATGATGGTGAAAAAGAACATGTCATTAAGAGTTCTGTTGGCCACAAAAATGAGCCAAAGATGGATAATTGCCACTCTGTAAACAGAGTTAAGACTCAAGGACAGGATTCCTTGGAAGCTCAGCTCAGCTCATTGGAGTCAAGTCGCAGAGTCCACACAAGCACCCCCTCGGACAAAAATTTACTGGACACCTATAACACTGAGCTCCTAAAATCTGACTCAGATAATAACAATAGTGATGACTGTGGCAATATCCTGCCCTCAGACATTATGGACTTTGTACTAAAGAATACTCCATCCATGCAGGCGCTGGGTGAGAGCCCAGAGTCCTCTTCTTCAGAACTTCTTAATCTTGGGGAAGGTTTAGGTCTTGATAGTAATCGTGAAAAAGACATGGGTCTTTTTGAAGTGTTTTCTCAACAGCTGCCGACAACGGAACCTGTCGATAGTAGTGTCTCTTCCTCTATCTCAGCAGAGGAGCAATTTGAGTTGCCTTTAGAGCTACCATCTGATCTCTCTGTCCTGACCACCCGGAGTCCCACTGTCCCTAGCCAGAATCCCAGTAGACTTGCTGTAATCTCAGACTCAGCAGAGAAGAGAGTAGCCATCACGGAAAAATCTGTGGCTGCCTCTGAAAGTGACCCGGCGCTGCTGAGTCCAGGAGTAGATCCAACGCCTGAAGGCCACATGACTCCTGACCATTTTATCCAAGGACACATGGATGCAGACCACATCTCCAGCCCTCCTTGTGGTTCAGTGGAGCAAGGTCATGGCAACAATCAGGATTTAACTAGAAACAGTGGCACCCCTGGCCTCCAGGTACCTGTTTCCCCTACTGTTCCTATCCAGAACCAGAAATATGTGCCCAATTCTACTGATAGTCCTGGCCCTTCTCAGATTTCTAATGCAGCTGTCCAGACCACTCCACCCCACCTGAAACCAGCCACTGAGAAACTCATTGTTGTTAACCAGAACATGCAGCCACTTTACGTTCTCCAAACTCTTCCAAATGGAGTGACCCAAAAAATCCAATTGACCTCTTCTGTTAGTTCTACACCCAATGTGATGGAGACAAATACTTCAGTATTGGGGCCCATGGGCAGTGGTCTCACCCTAACCACAGGACTAAATCCAAGCTTGCCAGCTTCTCAATCTTTGTTCCCTCCTGCTAGCAAAGGATTGCTCCCCATGCCTCATCACCAGCACTTACATTCCTTCCCTGCAGCTACTCAAAGTAGTTTCCCACCTAACATCAGCAGTCCTCCTTCAGGCCTACTTATTGGGGTTCAGCCTCCAGATCCCCAGCTTTTGGTTTCAGAAGCCAGCCAGAGGACAGACCTCAGTACCACAGTAGCCACTCCATCCTCTGGACTCAAGAAAAGACCCATATCTCGTCTACAGACCCGAAAGAATAAAAAACTTGCTCCCTCTAGTACCCCTTCAAACATTGCCCCTTCTGATGTGGTTCCTAATATGACATTGATTAACTTCACACCCTCCCAGCTTCCAAATCATCCCAATCTGTTAGATTTGGGGTCACTTAATACTTCATCTCACCGAACTGTCCCCAACATTATAAAAAGGTCTAAATCTGGCATGTATTTTGAACAGGCACCCCTGTTACCACAGAGTGTGGGAGGAACTGCTGCCACAGCAGTGGGCACATCAACAATAAGCCAGGATACTGGCCACCTCACATCAGGGCCTGTGGCTGGCTTGGCATCTGGTTCCTCCGTCTTGAATGTTGTATCCATGCAAACTACAACAGCCCCTACAAGCAGTGCATCAGTACCAGGACATGTCTCATTAACCAACCCGAGGTTGCTGGGTACCCCAGATATTGGCTCAATAAGCAATCTTTTAATCAAAGCTAACCCCCAGAGCCTGGGCATTCAGGACCAGCCTGTGGCTTTGCTGCCAAGTTCAGGAATGTTTCCACAACTGGGGACATCACAGACTCCTTCTACTGCTACAATGACAGCAGCGTCTGGCATCTGTGTCCTCCCCTCTACTCAGACTATGGGCATAGCAGCTACTTCACCTTCTGGGGAAGCAGAAGAACACTATCAGCTTCAGCACGTGAACCAGCTCCTTGCCAGCAAAACTGTGATTCTCTCTTCCCAGCGTGATCTTGATGCTGCTTCAGGGACCCAGGGATCCAACTTTACCCAGACAGTAGATGCTCCTAATAGCATGGGGCTAGAGCAGAATAAGGCTTTATCCTCAGCTGGGCCAGCCAGTTCATCCTCTCCTGGGGTTTCTCCATCCTCTGGACAGCAGTCAGCAAGCCCCTCAGTGCCGGCTCCCACTAAACCCAAACCAAAAATCAAGCGGATTCAGCTGCCTGTGGACAAAGGGAATGGCAAGAAACACAAAGTTTCCCATTTGCGGACCAGTTCTTCTGAAGTACACATTCCAGACCAAGAAGCCAACACGACATCCCTGACCTCAGTCACAGGGTGAGAGATCCATCACTTGGCTGTGCTGCATCTGTGGGATCTGTGCTCTGGATCAGAGGCTGTTGAAGTGGTAGCTTCTGGGAGGGACACTTCTCTGCCAGGTTGCAGTGGGCGGGGGTTTTCTGGGGTTTGACTTGGTTTTTGTTTTCTTTCCCTCAACACTGGTGATTTATAGAGCAAAATTCAGTTTCATCCATGGGCAGCTGGTCTTGGATGGAAGCACATCTCTACTCTTTGCTCTGATTTAAAACAGTGCTGCTGTGCTCCTGTTTTTTTTTGTTGTTTTTTTGCTGAGAGTTAGGATACTAAGGGTTGATTATTTCTGTATGGCAGGCAAGGCCACCTGTTGTAGATGGAGTCCTTCAAAAATATTATCATTGACATGACATACATAATGTGCATAAGTGCACCCGTGTAGTCACTATTCAGACCAAGATATAAAAACATTTCTAGTGTTCCAGGAGGTTCCCTCGTGTCCCCACAAGGTCACCACTATCTAACCTATGTTACCACAGGTTGGTTTTCCTAGGTCATAGATTTTATTATGTCATTTCCTTAGACTGACCTTCACATTTGGTATATATTTACTGGTGGTTTTTTCCTTGAAAAGATACAAATGATTCTGTTTTAGGACTCCAGGAGCAGAGGCTGAGCAGCAGGATACAGCTAGTGTGGAACAGTCAGCACAAAAAGAGTGTGGGCAGCCTGCAGGGTAAGCATAAAAATTAGTTCTCTAAGATTAAGTTGTCAGTTCTGTCACCTCATTTAAAAAATAGTTCTTCCTGATTTGTATTGATTTTTGTTGCCACAGTTTTGTTTTATTTATTTTTTTAGTGGCAATAACACATGCTTGTTAAAAAAAGAAAAATACCCAGCATGGAATTGTTTAAATAGTGGATAATGGTTCCCTATTTGTCCTGCCTAACCTCTTCCTAATCTATTCCTTAGAAGCAACCATTGCTAATAATTTGTTTTCATCCATGCAGACATTTCTATACAGTGCAGATATACATGGTGTATGTAAGAATATGTATATACTTTTTTACATAAAATGAATAATGCTGTACATACTGTTCTGTACTTGGTTTTATCACTTGTATTGTGTACACATTTCTGTGCCAGTATATATACACATATGTATACACATATGTGTATATATGTATATATATATAGGTGCACTTCATTTTTTTAATGGCTGCCTCCAGTTGGATCTACAATAATTGGTGCAGATCTGTAATAATAAATCTGTAATAATTTAACTAGCCCCTATTGATACACATTTAGGTTGTTTCCAAGATTTATTTAATTTTTAAAATTGAAAATTGGTGGTGGTGACTAGCTCATGCAGCTTAATTTTGTTTTTAGTTAAAACAGCTAAGTTAAGCAGCTCTTAAGTAACTCCAGAACTGCTTCTAACAAGTGTTCTTTCTTTTTTTTTTCTTCACCAATATTAAGGGTATGAGAAAAAAATTAGGACACAATCTACAACTTCAAAAGCAGAAATGTTCCCAATTGGGAAAGAATCCCATAAAAGACAGTTGTATGTTATGTTCCGTGCGGTAGTGTGGTGATGCTGCTTACTCAGCAGGTTCTGCACACAGCGCCCGGGGGTGCATTTCTGGTAGCTGTTTCGTATAATTGGCACAGCTGTCCGGCTGATTATGGACAGTTTTTATCTTTGAATTGAAGAACTAGTTGATGTTACATCTCATGTTTGGTGTTTTTTGTTGTTGTTGGTGGTGGTGTTGTTTTATTCAGGCAAGTGGCTGTTCTTCCTGAGATTCAGACAACACAAAATCCAGCAAACGAACAAGAAAGTACAGGTATGTGGGTGGGTAACAGGTTAGCATCAGAATGTCAAAGCCAAAATACTATGAAAATCAGATACATTACCTACTGATTTTCTAGATTTAAATAAATAAATAAATATTAAGTTCCAAAGAAGTTAAGTGATTCGCCAGAGTTGTAGACTGAGACTCAGAGCATCTATCTCTTGGTCCCATGCTCTTGCACTGCATATTCTGTGATCATCTGTCAACTAAAGGACCCAAGACTAAAACTTACAAATACTCTTCTGCTCTACTTACTTTATAGCAGTGTGATTTAAATAGTGATAAGCTGACTTCACCCCTTAGTTGTCACTGAAGAAAACCAAGAACGATTTTTGTCATACTAAAAGATAGCCAAATTTTGGTTATGACACCAGATCCATCTCCATAGCATTTTCCATCTGTCCTAATGAATTGGATCAGTAAACAACTACACTTTAAGATTAGAGAGCTCTGTATATAAGGCTGTGCCCATTTCTATTGAGGAGACTTCCCAAAAGAGAACTAGGTTGAGAATATATATAGGCATAGCATAATATTTGGCATATAATCACATTCTGCTGACTTGCTGCTTCCTCAGGAGGATGGATACATCTCTATGTAAGAAGGCAGTAAGTAAGGGCTGATAGTGCAGACTGGAGCCAGATGGGTTGAAATCCCAGCTTTACCACTTACTAGCTGCATGAACTTGGGCTGCTTAACCTGTCTCTACCTCAGTTTTCTCACCTTTAAAATGTCGATAATAATAACACCTACCTCACTGAACTGTTGGGAGGTTTATATGAATACATAAGGAATTCCTAAAAGAGTGTCTTATGCATAGTGTTTCATACATATTAACCATTATTATTTTTAACTTTGACCTTATTGAGGGCAGTTACTTAACTGAAAAACTATCAAATTGTCATACCAGAAACTACCACAGAAACAACATGAGTTTATGTTAAAAAAAAGAAAAATTTTAGTTTTAGTCATTTTTAGCTATGACCTAGATAGCAAGCTGCTCTACCTCTTTGAGACTCAGTTTTATTATCTGTAAATGGGAATAATTACCAACTATGGAATGTTGTTAGGCTTAGAGGTAAACGTATGTCAAGTCAGTGCTCAGTAAGCGCTTGCTGTTGCAACCACTTTGTCCCCTCTTTGTTCCTCACAGAACCTAAAACAGTGGAAGAAGAAGAAAGTAATTTCAGCTCTCCACTGATGCTTTGGCTTCAGCAAGAACAGAAGCGGAAGGAAAGCATTGCTGAGAAAAAGCCCAAGAAAGGACTTGTTTTTGAAATTTCAAGTGATGATGGCTTCCAGATCTGTGCAGAAAGTATTGAAGGTGAGGTTAAATTAGGTTGACCCACCAGCACAGGCCTTGTTGCAGCTAGATCTGCATTTTCTATATATTTGTACCACTTATATGGGCTGTTTTGTGCGTGCTATTGTGGAAGATACTCAGAGGCATTATACATTTAACTTGTCCTTAGGAAGTTGGTGTTGTTGAGAAATAGTTCATAATTTATGTGAAAAGTTAATGATACACACTGTGCTTTTTAAGATTGCACACACCCTCGCAGGGCACATGAGCACCCTCTGCTTATCTCTCTCGCTTTGTCTTACACCACTTCCTTGTGCTATTTAAATGCTATTCTCACCTTTGTCCCTTCACACAATTCTTCCTCCTGCCTGGAATGCTCTTCTATTCTCATTCACCTGGTGAACTCCAGCTCATCCTTCAAGATTCAGCCCAGGAAATCTTCTCTGACTTTCTGAGACAGATAAGCAGTCCCACTCCCTCCTTTCTGCCACTTTTAGATTCTTCAGTGTGTCTCTCTCATAGCTTAAAATTTATTTTGTAAATATTTGTTTACTCTTATGTCTTACTCAACAGGGAGCATCCGATAAGGGCTTGAATTTTATTTTCTTATTCATCTTTGTACCCTAAGAACATAGGTGTTCATTAGCTGTTGCAGGACTAGTGAATATTCTGTAGGCAATAAGTACTAGAAGAATTTGAAGGAAAGAAAGATCACTGTGGGTCAGTTTGGGTTATACAAAAACCAATGAAGATGAATAGAATAGAAGATTTTTTAAAAAGCAGAGATAATAGAATTTGGGTGAGGCAAAGAGAAGGCAGAGGGCTTTCTAAGAAGGTATGTAAGCAAAGTTAGCAAGACAGATTTGCATTTGGTGCATTTAGAGTAGTGTCAGGTGGGAATATGATGCTGAAATCCCTGTGAGAGATGTGGTGAGAGAGGAAATTGGGAAGGTGGATTGGGCACAGGTTTTGGAGGGCCTTCAGTGCCAAACCATGAGGCCTTTAAGATTTGGGAGAGTGTAATAAAAGCAGAAATGCAGGAAACGTAATGTGGTAGCTCCATATAAGATAGATTGAGTTGGAGACACTAGGAGGCAAGAGGTCACTAATGAGACTATTGCTACAGTAGAGTTGTCAGGTAGTAATAAAGCCTATTTCTAGTAGGAAAAGAAAGGAAAGAAGAATGGACATACTTATGACTGTGGATATGGAGAAGAGAGAGAAAAGTCAAAGATGACTGAAGATTCGGGCCCTGGGTGACTAAAAAAAAAGATACGTAAGGAGAACAAAGAAATAACTAGGTTGAGTGTATGAGTTCCACATAACACATACTGAGTGTGGAGGAGTAGTAAGAAATTCAACAAAGAGTAAGAGATATCAGAATCTTAGGTTAGACCTGGAAGGGATTGTAAAGGTTTTCTAGTTACACCCCTTAATTTTAAGGAACTGAGAATTTACGATCGCCCCACACTCCTGGTTAAATTGTTAATGCTAGTATTATGTTGGTTGAGGATACAGGGAACAGAATTAATATCAAATATTCAGGATTGGGACCCAGACTACCATCAAGGGATGTGAATGCTTTGGGGATTCAGGGGTCATTTTCAGAAGGTATGACTCTTCTTACTGCTTCTGTATCCTTTCTAACAGAAAAAACACTGCTGGGTAGTGCACCTTCCCAGCTTGTTATGCACCGAACTGATTTAAACTAACAAAACAAAATGTTCTGGCAGGATGTGTTTTCACGCTGTAGAGATACTAAACACAGTGCTTGTGCACACCATTGGTGTTGAGATGTTTGCTTGAATGTTTTATTTCCTCACAGATGCCTGGAAGTCATTGACAGACAAAGTCCAGGAAGCTCGATCAAATGCCCGCCTAAAGCAGCTCTCATTTGCAGGTAATGGCTAGAGCAGTCATTTTATTTCTCTCAGACTGATAACTTGTTGGTTTAAGTTACAGTGTTGATTTTACAAAAAAAAAAAAAAAAATCAACCTTTTTTTAAAATAATTTTTCACAGCTTTATTGCGATATAATCCTTATACCGTACAGTTCACCCATTTAAAAAAAGGCATACGATTCAGTGGCTTTTAGTATATTCAAAGAGTTGTGCAACCATCACTTCTATATAATTCCGGAACATTTTCATTATCCCTAAAAGAAACCTCTTACCCATTAGCAGTCATTTCTCAGCTGCATCGCCTGGCAACCACTAATGTTTCTGTCTCTGTGGATTTGCCTGTACATTTCATATAAATGGAATCATATACTATCTGGCCCTTTGTGACTGGCTTTTTTTCATTTAACATAATGCTTTTAAGACTTCTCTCTGCTATAACAGTGCATCCGTACTTCATTCCTTTTTTTTAACAAATGAATTTTTTTATTGTAAAATACACATGACATAAAATTTATCATCTTAACCATTTTTAAGTGTACAGTTCAGTGATGTTAAATACATTCACATTGTGGTGCAACCATCACCACCATATCCATCCCTATAGCTCTTCTTCATCTTGTGAAACCGAAATTCTATGCCCATTAAACAGTAACTCTCCATTCTCCCTCTCATTCTCGCTCCTGGCAACCACCATTATACTTTTTATCTTTAAGATTTTTGACTACCTCAAATTAGTGGAATCATACAGTATGTGTCTCTTTATGAGTGGCTTATTTCACTTAGCATGTCCTAAAGGTTCATCCATGTTGTAGCATATGCTTCCTTTGTAAGACTGAATAATAGTCACTGTATGTATAGTTCATATTTTGCTTATCCATTGATCGTCGATGGACACTTGGGTTGCTTCTTTGTTTCAACTATTGTGAATAATTTTGCTATGACAAGTATCTCTTTGAGAACCTGCTTTTAATTCTTTTGGGGGTTATATATACCCAGAGGTGGAATTGCTGGATCATACAGTAATTCTTTTTTTTTTTTTTTAATAATTTTTTGTTAGTTTCAGGTGTACAAACCAGCGTAATAGTTATATGTTTAAATCCCTCATAAAGTGATAACCCACCCCCCAAGCTACTACCCCTCTGACATATATTAGCTGCTACAATACCATCGACTATCTTCCCTATGTTGCACTCCACATCCCATGGCTATATATACCTATATATTTAGTTATAGTTGACACTCAATATTACTCTACTTCAGCTCTTCAGGTGTATAGTGCATTGATTGGTCAGGCATCTACAGTGTATGACGTGATCACCTGATAAGTCCAGTGTCCATCTGGCATCTCACATGATCTTCACAACATTGTTGATTATATTCCCCACACTGTATTTTTTTTTTTTTTAAGATTTTATTGGGGAAGAGGAACAGGACTTTATTGGGGAACAGTGTGTACTTCCAGGACTTTTTCCAAGTCAAGTTGTTGTCTTTTCAATCTTAGTTGTGGAGGGTGCAGCTCAGCTCCAGGTCCAGTTGCCATTGTTAGTTGCAGGGGGTGGAGCCCACGATCCCTTGCGGGAGTCAAGGAGCTGAACCCGCAACCTTGTGGTTGACAGCCTGCTTCAACCAACTGAGCCATCTGGCCACCCGGGAGCTGAGCGTCAACTCATTGACTTCATTCTAGTTGTGGAGGGCGCAGCTCGCTGTCCTACGTGGAAATGGAACCGGCAGCCCCGTTGCCCAGAGCTCGCGCTCTAACCAACTGAGCCAACTGTCTGCCCCTCCCCATACTATATTAACTATCAATTTGTATTTCTTAATGCCTTCACCTTTTTCACCCTGCTCCCAACCCCATTCCCATCTATCACCCTGATCGATCTAGTACCTATCTGGAACCTTACCTAGTTATTACAATTTTATTGACTGTATTCCTTATGCTGTACCCTACATCCCCATGACTACTGTGTAACAACCAATTTGTACTTCTTAATCCCTGCCCTTTCACCCAACTTTAGCCCCCCTCCCATCTTAAAGAAGTCCCTCTAAGATTCCTTGTAATACTGGTTTGGTGGTGATGAACTCCTTCAGCTTTTTCTTGTCTGGGAAGCTCCTTATCTGTCCTTCAATTCTGAATGACAGCCTTGCTGGGTAGAGCAATCTTGGTTGTATGTCGTTGCTTTTCATCATTTGGAATATTTCCTGCCACTCCCTTCTTGCCTGCAACCTTTCTGTTGAGAAATCAGCTGACAGTCTTATGGGGGCTCCTTTGTAGGTCACTAACTGCTTCTCTCTAGCTGCTTTTAAGATTCTCTCTTTGTATTTAACCTTTGGCATTTTAATTATGATGTGTCTTGGTGTTGGCCTGTTTGGGTTTGTCTTGTTTGGGATTGTTTCTGCTTCCTGGGCTTGTATGTTTTTATCCTTCACCAGGTTAGGGAAGTTTTCTGTCATTATCTCTTCAAATAGGTTTTCAATTCCTTGCTCTCTCTCTTCCCCATCTGGTACCCCTACAATGCGAATGTTGGTACACTTGATATTGTCCCAGAGGCCCCTTAAACTCTCCTCAATTTGGGGGATTCTTTTTTTTTTGTTGTTCTGGTTGGGAGTTTTCTGCTGCCTTACTTCTACATCGCTGGTTGGATCCTCTGCTTCATCTGATCTACAGTTAATTCCCTGTAATATATTCCCTTCGTTTCCATTATTGGATCTTTTATTTCTGAATGATTCTTTTTTATGGTTTCCATCTCCATTTCTATGCTTTCTCTCTCTCTGTTGAAGTTCTCCCTGAGATCACTGAGCATTCTTATAATCAGTGTTTGGAACTCTGCATCTGATAGATTGTTTATCTCCATTTCACTTAGTTCTTTTTCTGGAGCTTTGTTCTGTTCTTTCATTTGGGACATGTTTCTTTGTCTCCCCATTTTGGCTGCCTCCCTGTTTCTTTCTATGTATTAGGTAGGACTGCTACGTTTTCTGGTCTTAGCAGAGTGGCCTTATGTAGTAGGTGTGCTGTGGGGTTCAGTGGCACAGTATTACTGGTCACCTGAGCCAGGTGCTCCAGGTGTGTCCCTTATGTGGGTTGTGTGTGCCCTCCTCTTGTAGTTGAGCCTTGGTTGATAACTGCACATTAGTGTGAGGGACTGACCGTTGGGCTCACCAGTTGTGAGGACTGGCCTTGACTTCAGTGGAAGAGTTGTTGTGCAGGGGCTGATCCTACAGAGCAGGATCTGACTCAGCAGGTCTCTGGTGCCTGCCCAATCTGCCCTGTGGGTGTGTTGTACTTGGAGGCGGCTGGGTGATGCTCCAGCTCGGTTTGAAGCTGGCCACTGGGGGTGCCAGCCCCAGGACAACCTTGGAGGGGATGCACTGTAGGTCTACTTCAGCCTCAGCCCGTGCCCCACTCATGGCTACCCTGCAGGAGCCAGAAAGAAATCTGCAGGTGGCTGCCGCCTGTGCTGTGCTTGGAGGCGCCTTGAGAGGCCAAGCCACAAACCAACGCTGGCTTCCGCTAGTGCCGGCTTAGGGGCTGTTCAGCCAGATACAGGACACGCTCAAGCCAGATCCTGCTTGTCCAGGTTCCGCCAACTTTTGAGAGACCCTAGGGAAGTCTGCAGCTTGAGCCAAGGCAGGTGGTCTGCACTAAAAAGCCACTGAAAGCAGCCTGTGTGTGCCTAAAAGTTGGGTGGGTCCAGGTCTCAGAAGGGGGAGGGCTCAATAAAGAAAGAGTGACCTCCTCCAGCACTCCCATCGAGGAGAAAGCTGCCTCTCTGGCCCCCATCCCAAACCAGAGAACTCAATTTCGCACCATTCCCCCCCACCCTTCCCCGCCTTTCCAGCTGATGCCATAGCGCTGGAGCTCAGAGTGAGTGATTCCATTGGTGGGTAGGTCTGTGCCCGATCCCTTTAAGAAGAGCGCCTGTGAGTGCAGCTGCAGTCTTCCTCAGTCACAATCTCCGCTGGTTTTCACAACCAGAAATTATGGTGACTTCTCTCCCCAGCACTGGAACCCTAGACTGGGGTGAGGCTGGTATCTCTCACTCCTTTAGGGGATGGGCGGGGTCCCCACAGCCAAAATAGCCCTCCCGATCTTTAATGGTCACTCATAGGTGTGGGACCAGCCCATTCTGCATCTCTGACCCTCCTACCAGTCTGGCCGTGGCTTCTGCAAGTCCTTAGCTGAAAGGCTTCAGTTCAGCTTGATTTTAGGCGAGTCTCAGTAATGGTTATTTTGTAGATTAGTTGGAAATTTTGATGTGGTTGTAAGAGAAGGTAAACACAGCATTTACCTACTGCACCAACTTGGTTGTCTGGTAATTCTGTTTTTTAATACTTTAAGGAACCATCATATATTTTCCACAATAGCTGTAGCATTTTACATCTCTACCAATGGTGGACAAGTGTTGCATTTTATCTACATTCTTGCCAACACTTGCTGTTTTCTGGGTTTTTTGATAGTAGCCATCCTAATGGTATAAGGTGGTATCTTGTAGTTTTCTATTTATATGCCAAATGATTAATGATATTGCACATCTTTTCATGTGTTAATTGGTCATTTGTATATCTTTGGAGATATGTTTATTCAAGTGTTTTGCCTATTTCTAAATCGGGTTGTTTGTTTTTTAGAAGTTTTCTATATATTTCTATACGTAAAATTCTACTCCTGGAGGAAACCAACATTTTGACTCAGTGTTCTCAGCCTCAAATTGAATACCCTAGCCCTTTCTGTTTGCCAGTGGGACAGAGATTTCTTTGGTTTATCCATGTCTTTCACTGCCTTGTGGAATGGTAGTAAGAAACCATGAGCTCTGGAAGAGACGCCTGACTTCAAGCTCTATTTCTGCCCTGTTGCTATCAGTATTACATGGGATGCAAGTTAATTAACTTCTCTGAGTCTCGATATCCTTATCTATAAAGTGGGAACGTTAATGCAACCTTCAAAATTTGCTGTGAAGATTAATTAAAATAATGAACCAGACATTATTGGCAGCTATTTATTTATATATAGCTATTTATTACATATACATAAGTGTTTATTTATATATTCTAATATACCTAATGTGCCACATTAAGGCCATTATCCTTACTGAAGGGATTTGAGACAAAATTGAGAGAAATTATTGAATACTAGCTTTTTTTTTTCCCCCAAGTGTGTTTTTCCAGGACCCATCAGCTCCAAGTCAAGTAGTTGTTTCAATCTAGTTGTGGATGGCGCAGCTCACAGTGGCCCATGTGGGGATTGAACCGGCAACCTTGGTGTTACGAGCACCGCACTCTAACCAACTGAGCTAACCGGCCACCACAATACTAGCATTTTTTTGATAGTGTCTTTTGGAACACAGAATTTTTTAATTGTCATGAAGTCCAATTTGTCGGTTTTTTCTTTTGTTAACTGTGCCTTTGGTGTCATGTCCAAGAAATCATTGCCAAATCCAGCGTTGTGAAGATTTTGTCCCATGTTTTCTTCTAAGAGTTTTATAGTTTTAGGTCTTACATTTAGGTCCTTGATCCATTCTGAGTTAATTCTTATATATGGGGGTAGGTAAGGATCCAACTTCATTCTTTTGCATGTGGATATCCAGTTTTCCCAGCACCATTTTTTGAAAATACTGGCTTTCCCCATTGAATGCTCTTGTCACCCTTAGCAAAAATCATTTGACCATATGTGTGAGGGTTTATTACTGGTCTCTTTATTCTATTCTATTGGTCTACATGTCTGTCTTTATGCCCTTAGCACACTGTTTTGATTACTGTAGCTTTGTTGTTAGTTTTGAAATCCGGAAGTATGAGTCCTCCAGTTTTGTTCTTCTATTTCAAGATTGTTTTGGCTATTTGGGGTTCTCGTGAGATTGCGTATGAATTTTAGAATGAGTTCTATTTCTGCAAAAGAAATCATTGGGATTTTCATAGGGATTCCATTGAATCGGTAGATCACTTTGGGTAGTATTGACATTTTAACAATATTAAGGCTTCCAATTCATGAACTTGGGATGAGTTTCCATTTATTTATGTCTTTTTAAAATTTCTGTCAGCAATGTTTTGTGTTTTTCGTTGTATGAGTCTTTCACTTCCTTGATTAAGTACTTTTCTCTTTGTGATGCTATTGTAAGTGGAATTTGTTTTTGAAATTTTCTTTTCAGATTGTTCATTATTTGTATATAGAAATGCAACTGATTTTTGTGTGTTGACTTTATATCCTGCTACTTTGCTTAATTTATTTATTTGTGCTGATAGTTATTTTGTGGACTCGGGGGTTTTCTGCATGTAACATAATATCTGCAAACTGATAATCTTACTTTTTCGTTTCCAATTTGGGTGCCTTTTATTTCTTTTTCCTACCTAGTTGCTCTCACTAGAACTTCCAGTACTATGTTGAATAAAAGTGATGAAAGCAGGCATCCTTTCCTTGTTCGTGATCTTAGAGAAAAAGCTTTCAATCTTTCGCCATTGAGTATGATATTCATTGGGTTTTCATATATGGTTTTTATTAGTATTTTGTTCCTTTATATTGACAAATATTCCATTATGTGTTACACCATATATGTTTTATTCATTCAACTGATGGACATTTGAGTTTTTTTCCATCTTCTGACTATGATGAATAGTGTTGCCATGAATATTCACGTGCAAGTTTTTGTATAGACATGTTTTTATTTTTCTTGGGTATATACCTAAGAGTGGAATTGCTGGGTCACAATGGTAGCTACGTTTAGTATTTGGAGGAACTGCCAAATAGTTTTCCCAACGTGGCTGCACCTTTTTACATTTCCACCAACAATGTACAATGGTTCCAATATCCACTTCCTTGCCAATACTTGTTATTGTGGTTCTTTTTTTATTACATACATCTTAGTGAGTGTGAAATGGTATCTTATTGTGGTTTTGTTATACCTTCTTTATAAAGTTGAACGTTTCTCATGGCTATTAGACTTCAAATTAAATTTAGGCAGTGTGAAAACATCATTAATATAGTTGTTTCAAGTGAACATTAAAGATTTTAATTAATCTAAGGTAGAAACCTTCCATTGACTCTGTATTTTTCATATCTAGCTATGTCTCTAACCACCTTTCAGATTGGTCCTGGAAAGGAAGTGAATGAGTACTTAGAGGAATTTAACTTTATCTGGAATGTTTTTGTTTTAAGAAAAGGAGGGGAAAATATTTGAAGCGTATATTAGAAAATGTTAACATTTGTTTAGTTTAAGTGGCAGTTACATGTGTAGCTATTATAATAACCTGTGTACTTTTCTGTGTTTTAAATTTTTTAGAATTTTTTTTTTTTTTTTTTTAGTTAAAAAAAAAGAGCAAAGGACACCACAGGCGTTTTATCCCCTCAAAATCCGAATGGCCAATAACAACGGAAAGATACTCACTCTCACTCATAATTTTTTAAATGCGTATTAAAACATTAACTATCATCACCTTGATAAACAAAGATTTGGAATTTGGAGATAATATAAAGATGGAGGAGATGGGCTGTCTCTTACATTACTAATACAACTACATATTTGGAGGAACGGTTAAATAATAGTTACCAAATTTTCAAGTCACATGACCTTCCATCCAACAATTCCACTTCTAGGAAATTATCCTATAGGTTGTCTCAACCAAATCATAAAAAATGTATAAGGATAGTCATTCCCACATGTGGTAGCAGAAAATGGGAAGCAACCCAATATTCCTCATTAGGGGACTTTAGAAAGAGCACCAAAGTAAATTGATTGAAAAGACTAGTTATAACAGTGTGTATCTGGTATGATCGTGATTCCTTTTATATATATATTTATATAAAAATTAATGTAAGACCGGGTCTTATATAATATAATTAATATAATATAATACCGGGTCTTACATTAATTTTTGCTCCAAAAGATGCATTAGAGCTGACTGTCCGGCTAGGTGTTATTTTCAGGGAAAACATGGTATCTGTTCCAGATGCAAAGGTGAGTAAGACATGATTCCTATTTTCAAGAAGTATCTAAGGCAAACAGGCAGGTGCACAACAAGCTTTCCTTTAAAAACCAAACTGCCTTTCTCACTCAGTAGGTTTATTCAGCTATTCCCATACCCTCATATCACATGCCAACAATTGAACCCATTTTTCTTAACCATCTCCCATATCTTGGGTCAGAAAAATCCAGTAAATCTTGACGTCCTTCCTTTCTCGCATCATTCACATCCTAGTGGACACTGCTGTTGATTCTACCCCAAAAGTATAAGTCATATTCCTTTCTTCTCTGTCCTTCCTCAGGCATAACCTTTGTTATTCTCTAACCTGTAATATTAATAAGACTTATAACTGGTCCCTGAATTTCCCATCTCTCCTCCTTATAGTGAATCACCAGTGTCACCAGAGGTACCTCAAAAGATTCTTAATGTTGCCTACTAATTGTGGAAAACAATTTCAATCCTTATATTTGTAATTAGTAAATATTTACTAAACACCTGTAATGTGCCTGGCACCATGTTAAACACATAGGATATAATTGCTGAGTAGAAGCAGACTCAGTCCTACTCTGCTGAGGGTTCCAGTCTGTGGATACCTTCCTTACATGAGAAGGTCCAGTTCACCCTGCCTCATCTGTTCAGCATCAGGTCTCAGCATTTTCCTCACCCCATAAGAGTCCTTGTTCTGTAGCCAGATTACACTGTTTACTGGTTCAGATCCATTAGTGTGCCTTAAAGTGTGGTCTGTAGACATGACTCACAACCTCTGGGCTTGGAGGTGAGAAAGCTGAATATTTAACACATACCTCAAATAAGTCTTATTACTTATATTACATGTGCCTTCACATTAGCGTACCATGGTTCATGCAGTTCCCTATACTAGGAATGGCCTATTTCCCTCTGTCTTCTCCTGCACCCCAAAACCCTTGTTTGCTTGACAAACTCCCGTTAATCCTTCAAGACCCTGCTCAAAGTTACCGCTTTTCTTTAGCATTTGTTGACCATTCTCTATACCTATTGCCTTATCACTTAGGATGCGTTTGGCCTCAAATTTCAGAAACCCCAATTCTTTACTGATTTAAACAGGAAGATGATTTATCATCTTACATAACAAAGTCCTTTGGCAGCACAGACATCAGGATTGACTGTTAAGGGAGTTTGCAATGTCATAAAGATCTAGAATCTTTCCTTCTTTCCACTTTGCTGTCAGTGGTAAAGCTTCATCTTCAGGCTGATAGCAAATGACTGCAGCAGTTCCTAGGGTCATAGTCAGTCATGGCAGTGTTCAGAGGAGGGGCTTTGTGTTAGCAAGAAGTGGGCTTCTCTCATCTCACACACCAGAATTTGGTACCGTGTCTATTCCTAAGTCACTGCCAAGGGGACTGGGATTCCCGGGGTTGGCTTAGACTAATCATCGGGTGTGGAATGGGTGCTAAGGGTTAACCATAGTCACCACTGTGTTCCCCGGTCCAACATGTGTCTGTTGTTTTCCATTTCCACTGCTCTCACCTTGTCCTTGCCCTCATGACCTTATATTCTAGTGGCAGATACAAGAACTCTAAAAAAAGATAAAATGGGGTAATGAAAATAGTGACACAAAGGTAGGTAGTTGGTGGCAGGGAGCCTCTTCTAGATATAGTGATCAGAAAAGGAATCTTCTTGAAGAGGAGACATTAAAGCTGAAACCTGAGTGATGATAAGAAGCCAGTCTTGCAACAGTTAGAATAAAAATCCTCATTGTGGGAGAAAGAGCAGATGAAAAAGCCCTGAAGTGGGGATACCTTTGTGTGTTTTTTGTGTGTCTCTTCCATGAAATAAAAACTCTGTGAATACAGGTACCTTGCCTGCCTTGTTTACCTCTATTCCCGAGGTTCTGTCTGGCACAGTGGAGAGATGGAAAGAACATATGGGATATAGTAAGTGCTCAGTAAATATTTGTTGAACGAATAAGTGAATCCCCCGCAACAGAATAGATTGTTTCCTTTTGAAAGTTCCCACAGTACTTTATGCTCTACCTTTATTTTATTTGGATACTTTCACATTGTATGGTTTGTGTACATATCTGCCTCTCTCTGCCAACGGTTCCATGAGAACATACATTATTCATCTTTGTTTTCCCATTGTTGACACAGTACCTAATCTCATTGTAAGCCCTCCTGTGAATGTATAGTTGAACACTCAGCCTTAGTATTAAAATGAACTTTTTGTGAAAATATACTTAGGTATGTTTTTCCATGTCTTTTTCTACCTAGGAATCCGCAGCAATCTAAAACTCCTAGGAGAAAAATCGGGGTGGGTGGTGGGGTGGGATCTGTTGTATAGGAAAAAAATTGTTTGCCATTGTCTTGCATGGCTTAAGCTCTTACGTTGTAGACTTGTACTACATACTTAGGTTGAGTTCTAATTGGAAAACAGTTGTGGTCATAAGAATGTTGCTTATCTGGAGACTTGACTTTCTACTTGCCGCTGAAACCAAATTATCTATCTTTGAAATTTTCTAAATGAAACAGAAATTACACATCTAATAAAAACTTTCCTGGGCAGCCGGATGGCTCAGTTGGTTAGAGCGGGAGCTCTTAACAACAAGGTTGCTGGCTCAATTCCTGCAAGGGATGGTGGGCTGGGCCCCCTACAACTAGATTGAAGGACAACAACTTGGAGCTTATGGGCCCTGGAGAAACACACTGTTCCCCAATATACCCCACTAAAAATAAACAATAAAAATAGAAAAACTTTCCCCTCTCCTAAAAAATTACCTAAGACATAGAAGAATTTCAAAATGTGGACAGCAAACAACAATAACAAATTAAATAGTAGATAAGATCCCACCTCCCAGAAGTAACTATTGTTAATATTTAAACATGGATATCCTTCCAGAAATGGCATGTGGTCCCCATGTTATACTATGGTTACATCTCTAAATATGCTTCATGACATAAACTGTATGTCTGTTGGAATTGTATCGGTAATCCTAACACAATTACTCCTATGAAGTACATGTCTTGTCTACAACAGACACCATTATTGTTTTGGTATCTGGTAATAATATCAGAAACAATATTTATAGATACTGAAATCATATTAATGAAATAATAGTGTTTACTTAATAAAATGATAAAGAACATTAGCTATTTGTTAGTTTCAAGAGTGTGGCAGTTGTTACTGTGCCCCCATCTTTTAATGAAAGAAGCCAGTCCTTTTAGAAAGTCTTTTATTGTCTGTGCCAGCTGGCTTATGTAAATGTTTTTCTAAAATAAAGAGAAATAAATGCTCATTAATGGCATGAAACTATTGAGTAAAACAAAGCAGCTATTGAGGGTGTAACTCCATACATTCACTATAACAACACAAAAGAGAGTTCTGTGTTAGAGGTTTACTAACATTCCTTTTACATTTTAGTGAGGTACCTGTGTGAATATGAGCTTACAGAACCCAGCTACTCCATTACCTGTAAACAAAAATGGGATCATAGTCGGAGTTATATAATCCAAGATTCAAATCTTGTTACACTAGCTATGTGACCTTGGATGTGGTATTTAAATTCTCTGAACCTAAGTTTAGTTAATATTAACATTGTGGTAACTCCTGCCTCTTGTGGTCATTAGAACCATGAAATGGAATAATACATATAGCATTTTTGTGTACATACGGAACATAGAAAATAGTCCATAGTTTGGTGGCTTGCTTTTTTCACCTAATCAGTCACAAATGTTTTCCATTATTGATAGATCTGTATCTGCATCATTTTAATGACCACCGAATGCTAATTGCTGGATAGTCTTTAATATGACTCACCCTTGAGCAGAGTCACTCCCTAGCATGGGCATTTCTTTAGTACTGTGCAGTTCTCTCGGCTGCACTCCTCACAGCCCTGGTGCCTTTCATCCTATAGGTGTTAACGGTGTGAGGATGCTGGGGATTCTGCACGATGCAGTTGTGTTCCTGATTGAGCAGCTCTCAGGTGCCAAGCACTGTAGGAATTACAAATTCCGTTTCCACAAACCAGAGGAGGCCAATGAACCACCCCTGAACCCTCACGGTTCAGCGAGGGCTGAAGTCCACCTGAGGCAAGTTCCATTCTTTTCTATAAGAAGTTTTGGATCCCGATTTATTATTTATTATATATTTTCCCATATAGCCTTTGACATTTCCGGTGTTTATGCTGTCTTTCACTGCTTCTATTAAAGCATCTCTCTAAATATATTCTAATCCTTTGGCTCCAGGAAGTCAGCATTTGACATGTTTAACTTCCTGGCCTCTAAACATCGGCAGCCTCCTGAATACAACCCCAACGATGAGGAAGAGGAGGAGGTACAGTTGAAGTCAGCTCGGTAAGTCTTGAGTGAAGAAGGGTCATTCAAAATATTTCTTGCTTTCCTCTACTCCAGTTCTTCAGGGCACTGTGCAGTTTTGCTGGGATCAGAATTTCCTGGGTAACATTTAAGAAGACTAAAACATAGTTTGTATTAACGTAGCAGTAGCTGTCTGGCAAAAAAGAGAAGACTCTGTTATAGATGAGAAATTCAAACAACTGTAAAATGTATATTTTCTTTTCCTTTGACCGTAGTATACTCTGTCAACTCCACTGTGGTGATCATGGTCAGAAAGTACTCTGAATTAAAATAGGCCTGATTTTATAAGGTATTTGTTATGTTTGGCATTGAACAAATAAAGCAATGTAGTCATATTCTCTAGGAACCTTTGATCCAACACTCAAAACTGATGCTTTCTTGCGGAGAGTTAATTAACAATGTGCCTTGTCCCTTTAGGAGGGCAACTAGTATGGATCTGCCAATGCCCATGCGTTTCCGGCACTTAAAAAAGACTTCTAAGGAGGCGGTTGGTGTCTACAGGTATGGCTAGAAATTCTAGAGAGAATTACAGAAAACTAATGATGTTTTTCAAAATCAAAGTGACCAAATGCTGGAGTGACCTCCTACATTCAGTAAGTGAGGTTTTATAGATATTATTAATTGAACCTCATGTCCTGGGATCCTGCAGTTCTTGTGTTTAACAAGGAATTTAACACAGTAAGCATTACAATGTTGCTACTTCTATTGAGCTACAGAATGGAGACATTTTTAATCATTGTAAATTTGTTATAACAATTAATATACCCAAATCATTCGGGTCCAGAGTATTTTTTGTTTATTTTCTTTAAGTGTCTATCTCTGTTGGGGGAATAACAGACCAGGAGATTTTATTCATGTATTCATATAACTAACTTTATTGCAAAATTTGTGGTGAATCTCTTGTCTATCTTTATGTCCTAGGTCTCCCATCCATGGTCGGGGTCTTTTTTGTAAGCGAAACATTGATGCAGGCGAGATGGTGATTGAATATGCTGGCAATGTCATCCGTTCCATCCAGACTGACAAGCGAGAAAAGTATTATGACAGCAAGGTGAGTCTCACACTTTCACTCTCCCAGTTCTTTTATTGTAGAAAGTGGTCATCAACTATAAATAGGATCCCTAGATAAAAAAAAATAGTGTATCTTATTGATTCAAAGACTGTTTTTTAAAAACATTTTAACATTTCTGAAATTTGTGGCGAGCCCAGTAAAAGTTCATAATCCACTCTAAGGATTAATACAAAAAGATACTCTTGGAAGGTTTGTCTGAGTGGATCCCAAGATCAACGGTACATACCAAGACAATTTTTAGGTTCTGTTTCCTGCGGAGACATTAAAAACCAATAGTCTAGTCCCTGTAATCTAGGAATTCATCATAGAAGCATCTTGAGAGATGGGAGAAATCTCGAAATTTTACTAGAAGAAACTTTGTTCCTCAGCAGCTATAAGTCACATCCAAAAATGGTTGGGAAATATTCTCAAGCCTGAGCTGTAATAAATAACAGGTTGTTCTCCATTCTCCTTCACATATAGGGCATAGGTTGCTACATGTTTCGAATTGATGACTCAGAGGTAGTGGATGCCACCATGCATGGAAATGCTGCACGCTTCATCAATCACTCCTGTGAGCCGAACTGCTACTCTCGGGTCATCAATATCGATGGACAGAAGCACATTGTCATCTTTGCCATGCGCAAGATCTACCGAGGGGAGGAACTTACTTATGACTATAAGTTCCCCATTGAGGATGCCAGCAACAAGCTACCCTGCAACTGTGGCGCCAAGAAATGCCGGAAGTTCCTAAACTGAAGCTGCTCTGCTCCCCCCAGTGTTAGTACTAGGACCCAGGGCCATCCAAAGAAACACTGAAGGCCTCTGCCAGCAGCTAGGTGTTCCAGGATTGAGTGAGCACAGTTGAGGGGCCTCCATGATGGCTGAGGTCCTTTATGTCCCATATTCACATTATACATGTGATCATAGTCCTGGAGAGATGAGGTCTCAAAGAAAATATGTGTGATCAACTTTCTACTGGGGCCCCTCTGACTATATGCCGTTAAAAAGTGGGAAATGGGGTCCCTAGCAGACTTTCCTGGAAGAAGCCTATTGAGGGTTAGTTATGTGGGGAGATTGGGCCTGAGCATCTCCTCAGAAAAAAGTTGCCATCCATGCCTTGGCCCTTTCCCAGGCCTGTAAGCAAGGGGTCAGGCAGAGGCCCAAATAGAGGGTTTGGTTGGATACCTGGTAGTTTGCCAGCCGGGCCCAGCCTGTCGCCGTCTGTTGAACAAGCCAAGAAGGTCTGGTGGTTTTCCCTCCTATCCTCCCACTTGCGAGTTCACTTCTGGTTGGGAGATAGGATACTTAGCCCCCTTGGTGTCAAAAGGCTGTCCTGGGGTTTTGCCAGTGAGTTACCAAACACTGAGCCTGTGGGCTTGAAGCAAGCGGGGTGTTACATTATCCCCACAGCCTTATCTCAGCCAATTACCTTTCTTGACAATAGGAGCGCTTCCCTCTGAATTCCTTTTCTTCACTCCACTTTGTTTTCCCCCTTCATCCCACTGCTTTCCCATCCTTTCTGGGTAGTAGGAGAAAAGGACTCACTGCCCAAGGACACTCCCTGTTGGGCACAGCATGTGCCGACAGAGACGTCCCCTGAGCCTGTAAGCACTCCCAGTGGGGAAGAAGGCAGGAGCCAGTGGCCATAACCAGACAGAATTTGGAGAAGTTTTCATAAAGCTCCACGAAGAGTTTTAAAGAAATATATGTAGCATGATTTTTAAGAAGAGGAAAAGATTATTTAAATAGGATTTGAATCATGCAACAACCAGAGTATCACAACCAGGATGACCCCTGGGCCCCATTCCTAGGACATGGTAACTTTATTTTCCCATTGTTAAGTCATAGGAAGACTTAATTTTTAAATGGTCGGTGTCCAGTTGAAGGCACAACACTAATCAGATTTCAAGGCCCAAAACTTGGGGACTAGACCACCTTGTATTGAGGGAACTCTGCCACCTACACAAAATGCATGGATAAAGTAAATTAAATGACACTACTGCCCTGATTACTCCTTAGGATGTGGTCAAAACAGCATCAAATGTTTCTTCTCTTCCTTCCCCCAAGACAGTGTCCTGAACCTGTTAAATTAAGTCATTGGATTTTACTCTGTTCTGTTTACAGTTTACTATTTAAGGTTTTATAAATGTAAATATATTTTGTATATTTTTCTATGAGAAGCACTTCATAGGGAGAAGCACTTATGACAAGGCTATTTTTTAAACCGCGGTATTATCCTAATTTAAAAGAAGATCAGTTTTTAATATTTTTTATTTTCATAGGATGAAGTTAGAGAAAATATTCAGCTGTACACACAAAGTCTGGTTTTACCTGCCCAACTTCCCCCTGGAAGGTGTACTTTTTGTTGTTTAATGTGTAGCTTGTTTGTGCCCTGTTGACCTCAACGTTTCCTGGGTTTGCTCTTTGACAATAAATGGAAAAGGAAGGTCACCCAACTCCATTGGGCTACTCCCCTTCTTCCTATATCAAAGCTCCTCAAAAGGCCGTAGTAGTATCTTGACAGCAATTTCTCTTCCTCTTTCCTGCACTGTCTCTCCTTTCTGGCTCAAGCTCAGAGTGGTGAGAGGTGATAATCTACTTTACCCTCATCTTTCCTACTTCAGAGTTAGCAACCAAATTGAATGGCAGCCTGACATTTTTCATCACCATCTGCCTCATAGATCGCCTCGTTCCTTTTTCCTCTGCCCACCAAGTCCTCAAACCTGCAAAGAACCCGTGGATCCCCCTGTGTCCTCTTTTGGGGCAGCCTGTTGAAACTGAAGCACAGTCTGACCACTCACAATAAAGCAGATTTTTTTCTCTGCCCCTTTTGGCCACAAGGATTTCAGAGCAGTGTGGTCCAGTAGAGGGCGGGCACGCTGTTCTTGCTGCAAGAAGCCCATTCCTATGGAAGTCTAGCAAAGCAATACTACTCTGCCCCGGGACTCACGGCTCTGCTGTGCCTTCCATCCTGGGCTCCCTGTTCTGTGACCTTAAGAACTCTGTCTGGTGGCTTTGCTGGAACATTGTCACTATTTTCATTGTCGTGCAGGGAGCCCAGCACTGTGGCCAGGATGGCAGAGCCTTCCTCGTCATCATGGAGAAGTGCCAGCAGGGGACTGGGGAAAAGCACTCGACCCAGACCTCACCTCCCTTCCTCCTCTTGCCCATGAACAAGACACAGTGGCCCTAGGGGTTCCACTAGTGTCTAGTTTCCTTTATTATTGCACTGTGTGAGGGTTTTTTGTAAATCCTTTTATTCCTTTTTTTTTTTTTTTTTTTAAAGAAAAATACCTTAAGCTGCATTTGTTACTAAAATGATTAATGCACTGATGGGTCATGAATTCATCTTGAGAAAGACCCAAAGGCCAGTCAGGGAGTGGGGAAACTCAGCTAAACAGACCTAGATACTGCCCTGCTAGGCCATGCTGTACTGTGAGCCCCCTCCTCATTCTCTTTCTACCAATCAAACTCCAGGCCAAGGGAGGAGCCCACATCTTTCCTTCTCTTGCCAGCTGCAGATGGTTTGCCTTGCCTTTCCACTCCCTAATTGTAACCACAGAAATGAGAAACTCCTCTTACAGCTCAGCCTGAGTCCATTGCCAAAATTCAGCGTACCTGCCAGCAACTTGGGAATCACCTAAGGTTTCCCTACCAGAGGGGAAGAAGGCAACAAATGGCATAGCTATCTCCAAAACACATCTGAGTTTGTTTTCAAAGTGACCTAAGCCTCCGCACAAAAGTGCAGACTGAGGAACTGTGGTGGGTCATTACCAAGAATCCCCCAAGGGGCACCCCAAATCCCTAAGGAGTAACAGCTGCAAACCTGGTCAGTTCTCAGTAAGAGAGCCAGCTTCCTTACAGCTTTGCTGCTAGAACCTGTTGTGGCTGCATTTCCTGGTGGCCAGTGACAACTGTGTAACCAGAATAGCTGCATGGCGCTGACCTTTTGGCCGGAACATGGTCCCTTGGCTCCCTCTGTTCAACTATCCACCACCTCCAGCACAACCCCTCCTGTTTTTTAGACCAATAACAAGAATTAAGGGGAAGCCCTGGCAGCTATCTGTTTTCAACCAGACTCCTTTGCCAGGATCCAGTGCACCACCCTGCTTGCCTGCTACCCATCCACCCCCCACACATACACACCGGCCAATGCAGTGAGCACCATGCAGCTCCCTTGATTGAAAAAAAGACAACAAAACAAAAAATCTTTTGATGAATGTATCTTTCTAAAGGACTGATGTTCAATCAAATACCTGAAAATACTAAAGGTCAAGACCTTGTGAGATGTTAACTTTTAAGTTTGATTTGGGTTTTTTTAAAAATAGAAATCAAAATTGGGTTTTGTTTTTAAGGAAAAGCGGGTCATTGCAAAGGGCTGGGTGTAATTTTGTTTCATTTCCTTCATTTTAAAGCAATACAAGGTTATTGAGCAGATGGTTTTGTGCCGAATCATGAATACCAGTCAAGTCTCACTCTGAAAACTTGCAACTTTTTTGTTTTGGTTTTCAAATAAATATAAATATGATATATATAGGAACTAATATAGTAATGCACCATGTAACAAAGCCTAGCTCAGTCCATGGCTTTTAATTCTCTTAACACTATAGATAAGGATTGTTACAGTTGTTAGTAGTGGCAGGAAAATGTCAGTCTGGCACTCCTCTGATCCTCCAAAATGGGGGAACCCAAACCATTAGAGGGGATGGCAGAACAAGGCCATTCCTAGGGTCAGAGAGAAATGCAGAAATGGTGTCACCTGGATTTTTTTCTGCCCGTGAATGTTGCCAGGCAGTACCTGTACTCCTCGTTTCTCTGTTTTTGGTTATGAATGTTGGGGTTACCACCTGCATTTAGGGGAAAATTGTGTTCTGTGCTTTTCTGGTATCTTGTTCCGAGGTACTCTAGTTCTGTCTTTCAACCAAGAAAATAGACTTGTGGTGTTTCTTTTATTGAACTTTTAACAGTCTCTTTAGTAAATACAGGTAGTTGAATAATTGTTTCAAAAGCTCAACAGATGACAAGCTTCTTTTCTAGAAATAAGACATTTCTTGACAACTTTATCATGTATAACAGATCTTTTGGGTTTGTTTTTGTTCTTTTTTTTTTTTCCTTGTGTTCTTCCAAGCTTCTGGTTAAAGGAAAAGAGGAAAAAAAAAAAAAAGGAAAAAAAGTGTCTCAAGTCCATCAGTGTTAACTCCCTGTGACAGGGATGAAGGAAAATACTTTAATAGTTCAAAAAATAATAATGCTGAAAGCTCTCTACGAAAGACTGAATGTAAAAGTAAAAAGTGTACATAGTTGTAAAAACAAAAAAGGAGTTTTTAAACATGTTTATTTTCTATGCACTTTTTTTTATTTAAGTGATAGTTTAATTAATAAACATGTCAAGTTTATTGCTGCATATGATGGAGCCTTTTTTGGCTTTGCCTGGGGTGAGAAACGGGGGAGGGGCACAGCCTGTAATCTGATTACCAAGTACCTTCCTCAGTCCTTTATCTTAAGGTGGAATCAAGTCATTTCTCATTGCCTTCTTTCAGGCCTCACTCCACTCTGGCTTTCGTAACCATATTTTCTTCCCTTATTCATCAGTGACGTATGTTCAGGACTTAATTAATTCTGGATATGAGTAAGGGGTCAAGAAGACAAAAGAACAGTTCCTTTACCACCTACATATCCTCTCCTTTATCCACAGGTGGTCAAGCAGTGGCTTCTAGCGATTTTCTGCCAATCCATGAATATAATAAAAACAGTTCAGGGAGAACTTGGGACAGCACCCTCTCTTTGCTCCATTCCACCTTAAGGCAGAAACTGGATTATTTACTGTTTCTCCTAGGACAGGAGTAGGGGTGGGGAGGCAGTTGAGAAATACGTGTAAATGTTCTACCAAGCTAGGGTCACTAACCCCAGGGTAAACGGGTTGAGTTTACAACCACAAGAATGGAAGACACTCATGGGGGACAGTCCTCAAACAGCCTCCTCCCACTAGGTCCAATTGGCTGTGAGGCTCAACTCCCACCCCTTCTTTCTCCCATTTCTCATCCTGAGTCACCTTTTTGGATTTTGGAGTTGAGCACTATGGGGACTCTAAATGATCAGGCAGTGTTACAAGCCATCTTCAATCCTGACACCCCATTTGGAGACGTTGGGTTGGACCTGGGAGAGGAAGCTGAGAAGGAAGAAGTTGATGAAGGTTGAGTATTTGACCTTGGAGTATAGCTCTCCAAGGTGGCTGGTCTGCAAGCCTCCCTGGGGTGGCAGAGGAAGGTGGTATTACAAGGTCTCCTGTTTGTTCCATAACCCTTGGGTGATGATTGAGATTGGAATCAGAGAGGTTGGCTGATCCTTAGTGCACTGACAAGGGGCTGGCAAAAGTCACTGCCAAAAGGAGAAAGCCAGGGTTTGTCTCAGTCCTTCAGCCCTCACACCTCTGAACTTAACTCACCACTTAATTCTCCCCATGATCCAAGCTTAACTGTTGGCGGGGAGCAGGGTGATATTAAACTCTCACATCTCTGCCACAAGAGTGTATCACCCCTCACAGAATGGAAGACAGGAAGAGGGCAGGGCATGGCTCAGTTGAATGGTTCCAACCTAAGCAGTGTTACATACCATTACAAGCCAAGCACTGGGCTGATCCTTCCATAGTGCACTCATTGCTTTTCCATGGGTCCCTAATGGAGACTGATGTCCCTACAGGGAGTTTTTGATAGCCTGTTTCTAAAGGAGTGAAGGCTAAGCTTTACTGAGACTTTAGACTGAAAAGCTGAGGGATACATGGGAAGTGATTTTCATGACCTGGGTATGTCATGGTGGCCTTTGTGTTAGAGGCGGTGTAGTGGAACAAAATGGGGACAGATTAAGGAGCCAAAAAGACCTGGGTTCAAATTCAAGATGTGCAACTTATGGGCTGTGTGACCTTGAGCAACTCTTTTAGCTATAGGCTACGGAGATTGAGCTTTATTCTCCTTAATGAGCCGCCAACCAAGGTCCCTTTCCCAGGTCACTTTGGGATTCAGGCATTGCTAACTTTCAGCCGAGGTGACTTCAGCTCCCCCTACCCCAAATAACGCATCTGACTCCTGTGACCCATATCCCAGCCCAGTCAGCTCTGGCTCAAGTCCCAGGTTTTCAAAGCCAGGGGTGGTTTTTGCTTCTTGCTCCCAACCACACACCTATCCCCTCTTGGCTCCCTCCCTGCCCCAGACGGAGTTTTCCCTCAAGCACAGTTGGAGCAGTCCAAGGCCCTGGAGCTACAGGGGGTGATAGCAGCAGAAGCTGGCAACCTCAGCACAGCCCTGGAGAGATTTGGCCAAGCCATCAACCTGCTGCCGGAGAGGGCCTCAGCCTACAACAATCGAGCCCAGGCCCGGCGTCTCCAGGGAGATGTGGCAGGTGAGGAGAGATGCCCTGGAGCCTGTGCAGAAGGGGCCCTGGAGTGCACAGGCCAGAGATGAAGTGGTTGTGGGGCTGGGGCATGGGGAGTCACTAAACCCCTCTGGAAGATTCCTTACCTGCTACATAGGCGTTCTTACCTAGGAGAGACATTGTGGGCCCTGCTAATCTCTTGGGGCTATTGTGAAAGTCAGAATAGACCGTTTCATTTATTTATTTAACAAACATTTAATGAGTGTCTACTATTGTAGCAGTGGGCCAGGTGCTGAGGACACAAAGATAAGTATATCTACTTATAGCAACTACTATGTGCCAGGCACTAAACACTTCACATGTAAGATGTAGTAACTCATTTAACTCATACAACCCTGAAAGGTATGTACTATTGTTAGCTCCATTTTACAGATGAAGAAATTGAAGCAGGAAGGTTAAGCAGTCTGCTCCTCTCGTAGCTGACAAGTGGCGAGCTGGGATTTGAACCAGGTGGTAGGGCTCCAGTGTGTGCTCTTACTCCCCATGATACTGCTGCTCAAGCTCACAGTCTAGTGGGTAGGACAGACACATAATTATGATACCACCATAAGAAGTGACAGGGATCTGTTCCTGAAGGGTGAGTTTTGAAGGATGAGTAGGAGTTAGCTGGATGGAGCTGAGTAAGTGGAGAAGGAACAGCCTGTGGAGAGCTAGAGGACATGAAAGTTATAGGGATCCACAGGCTGGGGTGGAAGGGTGGAGTAGAGCCTCGAGGTAAATGAGAATCAACTAAAGGGTTTTAACTGGGGAGTGACTGGATCAAACCTGCTGCATTCAGGTTACTCCAGCTGGGGACGGGACAATGGGACAAAGGAAGCCGCTAGGAACCAGAGAGCAGGCCAATAAGGGTTGTAAACCACTCAAGCCTAGTAGGGAACCACCAGACTTAAGACTCTCGGTGGCACAGATGCTCTGGGGATCAGGAATGCTAGGCTGAGGAGTCTGGTTTCCATTCTGGGAACAGGAGAGAAGCCCAAGGTCCCCTTTTCCAGGCTTGTCTGCCACCTGATTCCAGAAGGGCAGGGCTGTAAAGGTCGCTGGGGACAGCCTGCAGACCAAAACCCAGAGAGGATTAGAGACAATTCGCCTGAAGAGGCTTTCAATTCCTCCAGACCAACTCCTCTGAGGGAAGCCTGAGAAATGTTGTCATCAGAGAGCTTCCCAAAAGTCCAGGCCCATGTGTAGTGGGAGCATAGCCCTGCTGGGTTCTGGGGATCAAAACAGAGACAGAACAGGGAAGATCATCCTTACTCTAGAATGACAATGGAGCTCCCCACGCACCCTGACAGGCTCTTCAGACTAGAGAATGTGAGTGAAATGAAAGAGCCCAGAAGAAATGCAGCTCCGTGGGACCCCACAGTAAATACCAGCGGGCTACTTGAGGTTGAGTTCAGATGCCTAACCCCAGTATTTTATGAGGACAATAAAAATTAAAATAGGGCAGGCCAGCTCTGGCTCCAAGACCTCCTTCAAAGAAAATTAGATACAAAATAAAGATTATGGAAATAACGAATGAGAAAAGGCAGTCAGTGAAGAAAACAGGTGAGAAAAGCTGTTTTAAATCACACAGTGGAAAAGAGAAAAACCTCCAAAAGAAAAAGAGAAATGAACTTTATTGTATTTGTAAGAAACAGTTGTCAGTTAATTATAATTTTTCTGGACTCTGGAATTCAATTAGTCACCTGGTGGTACATGGTAGATGTTTAATAACATTAAGTATGGGTTAAATTGCCTGCTACATGCCGGCAACGGGCCAGATTCATGAACATCGTGACCGTGCAAAATCCTCCCAGCAACCTTCATGTTTTGGTGTGGGGCAAGGCGAGACCTGGACTTGAGTCCCAGCTCTGCCTGCCACTAACTGGCTATGCAGCCAAGGCATATCTTGCCAACTCTTCCAGTCTTCAGCTGGAATATGGAGAATAACAATACCTACCTCTAGGATCAAGTGCAGGAGGGCTGTAAATGGCTGAGCCCCCGGGCCCCAATTCTGAGCCCGGATTCTGTGCTCGCTCGTCCCGCAGGAGCCCTGGAAGACCTGGAGCGCGCCGTGACGCTGAGCCGCGGCCGGGGCCGCGCCGCCCGCCAGGGCTTCGTGCAGCGTGGGCTCTTGGCGCGACTGCAAGGCCGGGACGACGACGCCCGCAGGGACTTCGAGCGGGCGGCGCGGCTGGGCAGCCCTTTCGCGCGGCGCCAGCTGGTGCTGCTTAACCCGTACGCCGCACTGTGCAACCGCATGCTGGCAGACATGATGGGGCAGTTGCGATGCCCCCGTGACGGGCACTGAGCCGTCCCGGGGGACAGGGAGGGGCGGGTCCTGAACCAATAAAGCTATCGGCTCGCCCAGACTCCCGCCTGTGTCTGCGTCCCACCGCCGTCCTCGCGGGCGCAGGGCGCTCAGGGATTCCCTACGCCGGAGGCCGTCGGTGCGTGGGGCACTGCCGCGTGGTCGGGCATTGATTGGCCTTGCCTGGCTTAGCCCCGCCCCTGCAGGGCTCTGCAGTGTTTGTCAGACCTGAGCAGTTGCTGTGGCTGCGCTCTGGGTGGGAGACAGGTGAGCCGCCCCCGACTGCGGCGCGGGGAAGCTTGGGGGGTCCCAGCCGGCCGCATCACCTCTTCCTCAGCCCATGTCCGCCTGAGCAACCAGAAGGACGGGAAAGGGGGGTAGGGCGAGAGATGGGGGCAGGAGGAATGGTGCAAGAGAGACACGGGGTCTGGAGAAGGACGATCTCTTTCGGGGAGGGGCAATATCAGCCTGTGAGCGTCTGGGCCTAGGGTGGGCTGCACGGTTGCCAGTTGTTTCTGTGTATCTGCGGGGGGGGTGTCTGTCCGCTAGAGTCAGAGCTCAGTTCCGCGCCCGCAGGGTACACAGGTACACGTACGCGCTGGGTGGATTTGGGCTTGGCTTTTCGCGTCCTTGCCTACATTTCTGGGTCAGTCTACATTTTTGTTTCTGGAGAGTCAATTTCCTGGAGGAATCACCAAGCTGGCCTGATCTCACCTGACTAACGTCGAGGCTCACCCCGGTCTCGCCAGCGTGGGGCTCAGGCCGGGGCCACCATGGCGCAGCCTTCACGCCCAGCTCCACTCTCGCACACGCTGCTGCTCCTGCCAGCCGTTCTGAGCTCAGGTACACCCGCCCTCTTCATCCCTTGGCCAAGCACTTCAAGAGCCAAATCCCCTTCTCTCCCTTCGTTTCCTGCACCTTCTGTCTGGATACCCACTTCAGGCCCCAGTCACCAGAGCTGGGTTCCCCTCACCCACCTACCCAAGATCTAGCCAGTCCCTGGTGAGAGAACCCAGATTTTCTGTTCTTGGCTGCCCCTCTGTAACTGGACTTCATACTGGTCACAGAACAGTACCAAGCCTACCTCAGAAACCCCTGCTGCGTTCCAGGTTGGGGGGAGTTGGCGCCACGAATTGATGGCCAGGCCTGGGCTGAGCGGGCACTTCGGGAGAATGAACGCCACGCCTTCACCTGCCGAGTGGCAGGGGGGCCTGGCACCCCGCAACTGGCCTGGTACCTGGATGGTCAGCTGCAGGAGGCCAGCACCTCAAGACTGCTGAGTGTGGGAGGAGAGGCCTTCTCTGGAGGCACCAGCACCTTCACTGTCATTGCCCAGCGGGCCCAGCATGAGCTCAACTGCTCTGTGCAGGATCCAGGCAGTGGCCGGCCAGCCAACGCCTCCGTCATCCTCAATGTGCAATGTGAGTATCCCTGAGGTGGGCAGGGAGACAGGTTCTCTGCCCGGGCACCCCCAACAGCCACCTGGTTGGTGGTCTGATAGGACATTTAACAAACATTTAAGCACTTTCCGAATATTAATTCACTTTAATCCTCACAGTAATCCTATGAGGTAATTACTGTTGTTATCCCCATTTTACAAATGAGAAAACAGGCACAGAGAAGTTAAGCAATCTGGTAGAGGTCATACAGCTGGTAAGTAGCAGAGCCAGGATTCAAGTCTGGACATTTTAGCTCTAGTGTGTTTATACTCTTGATCACCACACAGTGCTGCCTATAAGCTGGACCCAGCCATCCTATTTCCCAATGTCCCCTCAAGGAGAGGTCCCTTCTGGGTTTGGGAAGAAAGGTCAAGGAGTATGAGGAGCTATGGTGAGAGCATATTGGCCTCTGCTTTGTACCAGTTAAGCCAGAGATTGCTCAGGTTGGAGCCAAGTACCAGGAAGCTCAGGACCAGGGCCTCCTCGTTGTCCTTTTTGCCCTGGTGCGTGCCAACCCGCCTGCCAGTGTGACCTGGATCGACCAGAATGGGCCAGTGACTGTCAACACTTCCAACTTCCTGCTGCTGGATGCCCAGAACTACCCCTGGCTCACCAACCACACTGTGCAGCTGCAGCTCCGAAGCCTAGCATACAACCTATCCGTGGTAGCCACCAATGATGTGGGTGTCACCAGTGCCTCGCTTCCAGCCCCAGGTGAGCACTGCCACTAATGGGCCCAGCAAAGCCCCTGGTGGGTGTGGAATCTTAGTATAGAAATGGGAGGATTGTTGCCCCCTGAGTGAGGCTTGTGAATGAGCTGTCCCCAGCTGCCTTGGGCAAGGAGGACAGAGGACCTGTGACATCTCAGAGTTGGGGGCCCTGCCCCCTCAGAACCTAACCAAAGGATGACCTGCAGGACTCCTGGCCACCCGGGTGGAAGTGCCACTGCTTGGCATTGTTGTGGCTGGAGGGCTTGCCCTGGGCACCCTGGTGGCGTTCAGCACCTTGGTGGCCTGCCTGGTCTGCAGGAAAGAGAAGACCAAAGGTAGGGCCAAAGCGGTGTGGGGCAGAGGGTGGCTGGGGAGTGGAGATGAGGTCAGGGGTGAGCAGCAGGACAGCAAGTAGGGCTGGGCAGAACAAGTCATCTCTGACAAGTGTTCACGGGTGTGCCCATGGGTAAATCATGTGCATCCGAGGTGGCAGGACTGTGCACTGGGAACAATACCCCTGGTCCCAGAGCCAGGGCTGGGCATTTGAGAAACTCCTTGCATGAGGGTCCTGGGTCTGAAAGGACAGGAGGCGCAGAGCCCAGGTTGGTGGGCACACTGAGAACAGTGGTATGGTTTCTTTCTCCTCAGGCCCCTCCCGGCGCCCGT
This sequence comes from Rhinolophus sinicus, assembly GCF_057876585.1. NCBI lineage: Eukaryota > Metazoa > Chordata > Mammalia > Chiroptera > Rhinolophidae > Rhinolophus > Rhinolophus sinicus. The sequence continues at coordinate 101,440,762 of NC_142514.1, read as the reverse complement.
CTCTGATCTCTAGGTAACTCTGGGGCTGGGTGAATGGGCTTAATAGAGATGCAGCATGGGGACAGGTGGGAAAGTGCAGTTGCTGGTAGTTCTGGAATGGGCCTGAAAGCAGGGATCGGGGCCTGCTGGAACCAGGATGTATCCCAGGATTTGTCTGCCCCATAGTGACTCCAACAATGTGAAACTCAACAACATGCGCCTGCCACGGGAGAACTTGTCCCTCCCATCCAACCTTCAGCTCAACAACCTCACTCCGGATCCCAGAGGTACATCCAGGACCCTCTGTTTGCCCCTGCTTTATCTTCAGAGGTGCCTCTGAGAAAAAAAGAGACCTTGGTTCTTAGGACAGGCACAGCCCACCAGGCACACTTCTCGTCCTGCGCATCATCTCCTTTGTCACCCAACAGGGAAACCAGCAGACCAGCAGGTGGCTCGGAACAACAGCCAGCCAGAACTTCTGGACCTAGAGCCCGGCGGCCTCCTCACCAGCCAAGGTACCCTCCTCCTGTGCTCACCAGCCCTTGTGTTTATGCCTCTGAGTCCCCAGGGACAGAGATGGGTCTCCCAACTTCCAAGGATAAGGGTTACCGACTCCTGGGCCTCTCTGACCCTACAGGTTTCATCCGTCTCCCAGTGCTGGGCTACATCTATCGAGTATCCAGCGTGAGCAGTGATGAGATCTGGCTCTGAGCTGAGGGCGAGACGGAGGGTGCCATGGCCTCTGGGCACCCTCGTACTCTTCAAAGGCATCCTCTGCCTGGCCATGTTGCCAACAGGAGGCCATGCCACTGCCACTTTTGCTTGCCCTCTGGTTGGGGTGCCCTCTCTGTCATCCACCTGATGGTTCATTGGGATCCGACTCTCAGGAGCATAGGTATCCTTGGCAAGGCTGCTGGCTAGACCCAAGCCCTTGTTCTAACTCAGGTGGGGGTCCTGCATGTTATACTCATGTCCAGTCAGCTAGAGCTCTTGGCCCAGGTGTTTAGAGGTCATCCAGCACGTAAGTGTGGCATGGCCCTGTTGGCTTGGGCCTGCTCTGTGCCCTCCAGCAGTACTCAGCACCTTGTACAGCAGGCGTGGGGGCATGCCTGCTTGTGGGACAAGGAGGGTCCTGTACATCTTGGATTTCCTTCCCGTGCTATGCAACTTGGTTCCCTCAGGGAAAATTTAGGACCTCGCTAGCTTTATAGAACCAAACTGCCCTTGCCCAGGGGCATTGGCCAAGCACAAACTAGTCCCTTTTGCGCATACCTCTGCCCTTTCTTTGCCGCCTCTGTCCCCACCTTCTCTTGGGCACTAGACTTCTCCACTGGCCCAGCCCCTGGTGGAGTTAGTGCCTGGTGTTAACACAAATAAGAGGGAAAAGAGGGAGGTGAGAAGTCTGGTGGCTTCTAGGACAGCATGTAGCTATGCTTCATTTTTTTACACTGTTAGTAATTCCCCGGGGGCGGGGGGGGGGCGTGAGTGAGGGCCTCAGGGCCCTCTCTGTGGCTTCCCCAAGTCTGGTCTTCCTGTGATTCACTGAATGCCCTGAGCTCTCTGCATTGGTGGTTTCCTTCTCAACATGTCTCCCCTGCCGTGGGACCGACCCCAGCCCTGACCAACCTCTGACTGCCCCCCTGACCAACCCATTCTTCCTGTCCCACCCTTTGTTCTTCAGGGGATGGTCATAGTGGCACTTAATTCAACAGTGTGGGAAGCTTTAGGGGGACATGGAGAAATAGGGAGACCACATACCCCAAAATGACCTAAGGACACTTTACAAAGCATCATGAAAATGACTGCAAATTAACATAGTGTGGAGTATATTTTTCATTGTTATCTAGTTTTATAATTTTTCTCATGTTACTGCCTAGGACAGTGCTGAGCACACAGTAAATTCAATAAACTTGAGGGAGTGAATGTTACATGTGTTTCATTCCTTCAAATATGTTTCTTAATGAGATCTTTTAAATCACACAGTAGACAAAATACAGCAAACACCTGTGTACCACCACTCAACTCTTGAATCTTAACATTTTACTTTATTTGCTTTAAATCTTTTATTTTTAAAAATAAGTAATATTATTTCTTTAACTACACTGTTCCCAGGGGTGAGGATGGCATTTTCTATTTCAAGAATGCCCATGGGATCATAGATATACCCAGGGACTGAGTCTACCTTGGTCAATATCACTTGGCAATCTCCTCCCTCAGGACTGTGGCTAAGCCACACTGAGCCTCTTTGCCCTGACCAAGGGTACAGAAGGCTCAGACTAAGCTGTGATTTTTCTGGGGGGAAAAAAAAAATTCTGGGCGATCATAAGGGCAGATTTATAGTCTCCCTTTTTTAGTGACAGATTGGCTTGGCTTGCATAGCTCTGGGTTTTCCAGCCACGTCCTTTCCTCGTCTCTCTTTTATTCAGTATTTTCCTCCATGGAAGTGGCTAAGGCTGCCCCAGCCTCCTGAGAGGATCTTAGTTCCAACCTCTATTGATTTTGTTTGTAAGCTCCTTCATGGCTCCAGAACTTTTAGCAACCAGCCAATTCTGTTGACCTCCACTATTCCTTTTGGTAGGTCCTAGGGCCCCTTCCTTGATGGTTCTTTGGCAAGGCTACAAGTTCTGCATGCTTTCCTCTCAGCTGCATTCAAGGTCTTACTTTAGCAGAAAGATTTGCTCCCTGGCAAATCTCTCATCCTTGCAAGTGTTTGCTAAGAAATGGACTTTCAAACTGGTGTCCCAATTCTCCATACATGTCCCTTAGATCAGAGAGTCCTTGTACCTTTGTTGAGTCACACACTCCTTGGAGAATGTGACAAAAGTTAACTCTCTGAGAAAATGCAGACTGAAAAACCCCTGCTCATTATGCGAGTCAAAGCCCATCAAATTATAACATGGATGAACCTTGAAAACACTATGCTAAATAAAAGAAGCCAAACCCAAAAGACCACATATTCTATGCCTCCATTTATATCAAATTCCCAAAACAGGCAAATCTACAGACACAATAGACTAATAGGAACTTGTGAAAATTAATGTTCAACTTTGTGCATTGCTGGTGGGTATGTAAAGTGGTGCAGCCACTGTGGAAGACAGTATAGCATTTCCTCAAAAAGTTACATGATTCAGCAATTTTACTTCTTATCATAGGTTTATTCCCCAAAGTATTCAAAGCAGGGACTCACACAGTTATTTGTACACCAATACTAGTAGCAGCGTTATTTACAATAGCCAAAATGTGGAAACAACCCAAATGTACGTTAACATGTGAATGGATAAAGAAAACGTAGTATATACATACAATGGAATATTATTCAGCCTTTTAAAAAGGAAGGAAATTCTGACATATGCTACAACACGGATGAACCTTGACAACATTATGCTAAGTGAAATAAGCCAGACACCAAAAGACAAACCTTGTATGATTCCACTGACGTGGTACCTAGAATAGGCAAACTCTGAAGACAGAAGATAGAAGTTACCAGGAGCTGGGTGGAGAGGAAGGGAGAGGCAGGAGGTATTGTTTAATGGCTACAGTTTCAATTTAGGATAACAAAAAAGTTCTGAAGCTAGATAGTGGTGATGGTTGCACAACAATGTAAATGTACTTAATGCCACTGCACTGTACACTTAAAAGTGGTTAAATGGTAAATTTCATTTTATGTATATTTTACTTTGTATTTAAATTTTGATTACTTATTCAATCTTCTTACTACTTACAGGTCTTTCAAATTTTCTACTTTGTCAGTCTTGGTAGGTTTTGTGTTTCTAGGAATTTTGTCATTTTATCTAGGTTATCCAATTTGTTGGCTACAATTATTCATAGTACTCTCTAATCCTTTTATTTCTATAGAATTGATAGTAATATCCCCACTTTCATTTCTGATTTTAGTTATTTGAGTTTTGTCTTTTTTTCTTTCTTAGACAACTTGGCTAAAGGCGTTTCAATTTTGTTAATCATTTTGAAGAACCAACTTTTGGTTTTGTCAATTTTCTCTATTGTTTTTCTGTTATCTATTTTATTTTCATTTGCTCTAATCTTTACTATTTCCTTCCTCTGCTAGCTATGGGTTGTTTGTCCTTTTTCTAGTTCCTAAGATTGTAAAGTTAGATTGTTAATTTGAGGTGTTTTGTTTTTTTTTTAAAGATTTTATTGGGGAAGGGGAACAGGACTTTTTTGGGGAACAGTGTGTACTTCCAGGACTGTTTTTTCCAAGTCAAGTTGTTGTCCTTTCAGTCTTAGTTGTGGAGGGTGCAGCTCAGCGCCAGGTCCAGTTGCCGTTGCTAGTTGCAGGGGGCACAGCCCACCATCCCTTGTGGGAGCCGAACCAGCAACTTTGAGGTTGAGAGGACACGCTCCATCCGGGAGCTCAGCGGCAGCTCAGCTCAAGGTGCCGTGTTCAATCTTAGTTGCAGGGGGCGGAGCCCACCATCCCTTGCAGGACTCAAAGAGTTGAACTGGCAACCTTGTGGTTGAGAGCCCACTGGCCCATGTGGGAATCGAACCGGCAGCCTTCAGAGTTAGGAGCGTGGAGCTCTAACCGCCTGAGCCACTGGGCCAGCCCGAGGTGTTTGTTTTTTTTGTTTTTGTTTTAATGTAAGCATTTATAGCTCAAAATTTCCCTCTGAGCAATGCTTTTGCTGCATCCCATAAGTTTTGGTGTGTTGTATTTTTGTTTTCATTTATCCCTAAGTATTTTCTAATTTCCCTTGTGATTTCTTCTTTGACCCATTGGTGAAGAGTGTATTGTTTAATTTCCACGAATTTGTGGATATTTGAGTTTTCCTTCTGTTGATTTCTAACTTCATTCCATTGTGGTCTGAGAAGATACTTTGTATATCTGTCTTTGTAAATCTACTGAGACTTGATTTGTGACCTAACATATGTTCTGTCCCAGAAAATGTCCCACATGCACTTGAGAGGAATGTGTACCCTGTGTTGTTGGGTAGAGTGTTGTGTATATGTCTGTTAGATCCAGTTGTTTATTGTGTTGTTCAAACCCTCTATTTCCTTACTAACCATCTGTCTTGTTCTATCAATTATTGAGAGTGGGGTACTGAAGTGTCCAACATTACTGTAGAACTGTATTTTTTCTTTCAATTCTGTCAACTTTTTATATCTTCTGAGGGTCTGTTATTAGGTGTGTAAATGTTTATAATTGTTATACCTTCTTGCTATATTGCATCTTCTTTTTGTAAGTTTCCTATTATTTCACGGATGTGGAATCCTCTTATCTCTCTGTAACAAATTTGTCTGCATATTGAAATAATCTGAGGAGTTTCTTAAAATGTGGATTCTGATATCCCACCTCCAGATATTGTGATTTAATTAGCCTGGTATGTTCACTGGAATAGGAAACTTTTCTTTTTTTAATTAAAGTTTATTGGGGTGACAATTGTTAGTAAAGTTACATAGATTTCAGGTGTACATTCAGGTGTAATTCTGTATTACATCATGTATATATCACATTGTATGTTCACCACTCAGAGTCAGTTCTCTGTCCATCACCATATATTGGATCCCCTTTACCTTCATCTACGACCCCTTCCCCCCTTACCCTCTGGTAACCACTAAACTATTGTCTGTGTCTATGGGTTTTTGTTTCTTCATTTGTTTGTCTTGTTCTTTTGTTGTTTTCAGTTTTATATACCACATATCAGTGAAATCATATGGTTCTCAACTTTTTCTGTCTGACTTATTTAGCTCAGCATAATAATCTCAAGATCCATCCATGTCGCATAGAAACTTTTCTTTAAAAGATCTCCAGTTGAACCATCAACAAAACTAAAAGACAACCTACTGAATGGAAGAATATATTTGTAAATGATACATCTGAAAAAGGGTTAATATCCAAAAAATATAAAGAACTCATACAATTTAACACCAAAAAACCCCCAAACAATCCAATTTAAAAATGGGCATAGGTGGGGGCAACCTGTTGGCTCAGTTGGTTAGAGTGCAGTGCTTATAACACCAAGATCACTGGTTCGATTCCCACATGGGCCAGTGAGCTGCGCCCTCCACAACTATATTGAAAACGACTTGACTTGGAGTTGATGGGTCCTGAAAAAATACACTGTTCCCCAATAAAATTTTAAAAAATGGGCATAGGACCTAGTTAGACATTACTGCCAAGAGGACACACAGATGACCAACAGGCATATAAAAAGATGCTCAACATCACTAATCATCAGGGAAATGAAGATTAAAACCACAAAGAGATACCACCTCACACATGTCAGAATGGCTGTCATCAATAAATCAACAAACACGTGTTGGCGCGGATGTGGAGAAAAGGGAATCCTTGTGCTGTTGGTGGGATTGCAAATCAGTGCAGCCACTATGGAAAACAATTTGGTGGTTCCTCAAAAAAATTAAAAATAGTGCTGCCATACAATCCAGTAATTCTGCTTCTGGGTATTCATCTGAACGAAACAAAAACACTAATTTGAGAAGATATATGCATGCCCACGTTCATTGCAGCATTACTAGTAATAGCGAAGATATGGAAGCATCCTAGATGTCCATCAAGAGATGATTGGATAAAGAAGATGTGGTACATGTATACAATGGAATATTACTCAGCCATAAAAATTTAAATCTTGCCATTTGAGACAATATGAATGGACCTAGAGGGTATTATGCTAAGTGAGATAAGTCAGAGAAAGACAAATACCATATGATCTCATATGTGGAATCTAAAAAAACTAAATAAAACAGAAAAAGACCCATAGATACAGAGAATAAGCTGATGGTTGCCAAAGGGGAAGGGGTGGGGAGATAGGGATAAAAATATCTTCAGTTGATTCTAACATGCAACCAAGTTTGAGAACTGCTCTATGAATATTGTATTTCATTTTTCAAATCTTGCCTGCTTTGTTTCTGATTTCCTTTGTTCTGTCAGTTTTAGTCTCTATTTTTCTGGCTTTCTTCAAATGTCTGGTGATCTCTGTATGTTCATATTTAAGAACGAGAGTTGCAAGATGGCCAGATGGTTCAGTTGGTTAGAGCGTGAGCTCTCAGCAACAAGGTTGCCCATTCAATTCCCGCATGGAATGGGTGGCTGCGCCCCCTGCAATCTAACTAAGATTGAAAATGGCAACTGGACTTGGAGCTGAGCTGCGCCCTCCACAACTAGATTGAAGGACAACGACTTGGAGCTGATGGGCCCTGGAGAAACACACTGTTTCCCAATATTCCCCAATTAAAAAAAAAAGGTTAAAAAAAATCGAAGAAAGTGATTGTTTAAAAAAAGAAGAAGAATGAGAATTGCAAACATGCATGAATGCACATACACAAGAATGAGATACCAGAAAGTTGATTGGAAGTTGACGGGTAGGTAGGGATATTTGCTTAAAGACTCTGTCAGTATCTGTGGGTCTTTTCTCTTGGGCTGATCAATTTCCCAAAAGAAGACTTCTAATATTGTGCTTTAGAGGTATAAGCCTGAAGAGGGCTGAAGGTCTCACTGCTCATTCCTTCATTTATCCTCTTATTTTAAATATGGCCCCTTATTCCTGTCCTCATAGTTACTTGGTATTCTCATGGCCAGGGCCTCCTTGATTCAAAGGTGACTATCTTCTGTTGGGGTAAGGAGGTGGGCAGCATAGATGGGGACGTTTCTGGGGATCCAATCTTTCTACAAACCTTCAACCAATCTTTCTGTTTTCAGCCACACCCTGCACACATGACACCAGAAATATGAGGTCTGACCATTAAGTTCATGAACTTGCCACCGTGCACTTACATTGGCAGCACTGTACAAACAACTCTGTAAGGTACCATAACCTTGGTACATCAGTGTCTCACAGCTGTGTTCCTGTCGACATGTGGCGGTGTCTTGCTGAGTGGTGTTCATCATTGTTGTGTGTTTTTGTGTGTCGTCGCGAGAATGTCTGAACTTGAATTGGAGGAACGAACAAACATCAAATTTCTTGTTAAACTTGGCAAGAGTGAAAGTGAAATCAGGGACATGTTACTCCAAGTTTATGGGGATAATGCCATTGAAGAAAATGGCAGTGTACAAATGGATTAAACATTTGTCTGAGGGGCAAGAATGCATTACTGATGAGGTCAGTGCGAACTGTAACAAGCAGAAATGATTAAAACATTGCAAAAATTCGTCGAATTGTGCCTCAAAATTATCAGCTGACTGTGAGAAGCATTGCAGACCAAGTAAACATTGATAGAAAAAGTTAGGAAAATCTTAACTGAGAATCTTGGCATGAGAAAGGTGTGTGCAAAAATGGTCCCGAAGGAGCTCTTACATCACGACAACACACCAGCTCACATGGCACTGTCTGTGAGGGAGTTTTTAGCCATTAACAAATAACTGGGGCCGGCCTGGTGGCTCAGGCGGTTAGAGCTCCGTGCTCCTAACTCCGAAGGCTGCTGGTTCGATTCCCACATGGGCCAGTGGGCTCTCAACCACAAGGTTGCCAGTTCAATTCCTCGAGTCCCGCAAGGGATGGTGGGCTCTGCCCCCTGCAACTAAGATTGAACACGGCACCTTGAGCTGAGCTGCCTCCCGGATGGCTCAGTTGTTGGTTGAAGCGTGGGCTCTCAACCACAAGGTTGCCGGTTCGACTCCCGCAAGGGATGGTGGGCTGCGCCCCCTGCAACTAGCAACGGCAACTGGACCTGGAGCTGAGCTGCGCCCTCCACAACTAAGACTGAAAGAACAACAACTTGAAGCCGAACAGAACCCTCCACAACTAAGATTGAAAGGACAACAATTTGACCATTGTTCCCCAATAAAGTCCTGTTCCCCTTCCCCAATAAAATCTTTAAAAAAAAACAAAAAAACAACAAATAACTGTATTGGAACACCCTCCCTACTCACCTGATCTGGCCCCCAATGACTTCTTTCTTTACCCAAAGATAAAGGAAATATTGAAAGGAAGACATTTTTGATGACATTCAGGACATCAAGGGTAATATGACGACACCTCTGATGGCCATTCCAGAAAAAGAGTTCCAAAATTGCTTTGAAGGGTGGACTAGGCGCTGGCATAGGTGCATAGCTTCCCAAGTGGAGGACTTCAAAAGTGACTGTAGTGATATTCAGCAATGAGGTGTGTAGCACGTTTTCTAGGATGAGTTTGCAAACTTGTCAGACCTCGTATCTGGCACTTTTAATTCCTGATCCTTTCCAGTGTCAAGTGGCTTATCAGTTTCTCGGTTCCTCCTTCATAGGCAATCAAATTGCAGGCTTCCCCCCACCCACCCACTAAATCAGTTACCATTTGTCCATCTTCTAAAATTTTGCTATCTAGTCTTTCATTATTTTCTTTCTTACTATCTACCTGTCCTTGCTGGTTTACACCTTTTTTAAAATTTATTCTGGTACTGTCATTTTAGTCAATAAGGTTGAAGGAAGGAAGATGTAAATACTTGTGTTTAATATTTACTTATTTAGAAGTGTTGAGAACCCTTCTAAATAATCAGCAGAGGTGAGGGACACTTCCAGCAAGGAAAAGGTGTAGTTAGAAGAGGAAACTCGTGAGTCATGTGTAGAGCATGGCAAGCATATTGGTTAACATTTGGGAATGATGGAAAATAAGGACTTTTGGGTAGGTAAAGAGTAGCCAAATGGATAGTCTAAAAGGCCACGCTGAAAATGTATACTTAGTAATGTAATTATTATATCTGACATTTTGTGGCACTTAATGTTTATACATATTTTCACCCACAAGACAAAACTAAGAGTTAAGTTAGTGTTTATTATAATTGATTCAGAGCTACTTTAACTGAGGCATAGAAGTTAACTGACCTTTCTTTGGGCCACAGAACAAGCAGCCTACAGGGAGTAACTATAGATTATTGAAGAGGAGAGAGGAGCTCATGATGAAAACTGAAGATGATCCCTGCCGAGTTAATGTGTATGTGCTGACGTAGGGCGAGAAGCTTGAAAGCTCACACATTAAACAGTAAGTTGGGCAGGTAATACAATTTATCCTCATTGTTTGCAGGTTCCATATTTCTGAATTCACTTGCTAAAACTTATTTGTAATCCAAAAGTCAATACTTGCAGTGTTTTCACGATCATTTGCAACCACACTCAGAGCAGTGAAAAATTAGCGTTGCCCAATACCTACTTCCCAGCTGAGGCTGAATAAGGCAACATTCTGCCTTTTGGCTTCAGCTGTCATACTGTAAAGAAACGCCCTTTTCAAGTTCTATTTAATGCCATGTTTCTTACTCGTTGGTGGTATAATGCAGGGTCTCAGCTCCCGCTCCCCGCACAAGAACGCAGGATATGGTGAGGCCAAAAAGGAACACCCACGGAGCCATAGATAAGGGAGTCATATCACTATATTCTCACTGGCGGCTGGTCGAGGCACAAAAAACAAACATCCGCCAGTACCCCAATGAGGAGTCTTCCTGCACCCCAGTCTCACTGGCGGCCGGGCGAGACACAGGAAGTAGGATCCACACGATCCACAATCCACAATCCGCTTGCTAACTTCACTTGCTAGCCGCAATCTGCACTTGCTAGTTTAGCCACGGCAGTTATATCAGTGGCTAATGGCTCACTGGTTACAGCGGATGGCCATCTGATCACAGTTGATGGCCATCTACTACCCGAGCCAGCACCTTTCCACGTGAGGCCGAGAGCCTGGAAACTGCTCTCCTGGCTCTGTCTGCACAGGACACCACCCCTTTAACCTTTCATTTCTTTAGCACCCGTCATTCTTCCTTTTGTTTCTTGAGCCCTTCCAACACTTTTGTAATCAATTTCCCATATTTAACACCCTTTCTTAGAAGTAACTAGCATGGTTTCTGACTTCCTGACTGGAGCTTGGCTGATATAACCTCCAAAATATTTCCCAAATCTGTCCATCTCTACTACTATCACCACTCCCACCCTAATCCAAGGTACAGTTACCTATCACCTTGATTACTGAAATAGCTAGCCCCCCTGAGACCACAACCAGGCAGGTCTGGAGCTAGACAGGCAGGGAGCCTGTAAGGCAGGCAGCATTAACTGGTGAGAGACTGTCATGCAGGGTGCCAAGCGGGGTCTCTGCTCCCGCTCCCCACATAAGAACGCAGGACATGGTGAGGTCAAAAAGGAACACCCACGGAGCCATAGGTAGGGGAGTCATACCACTATATTCTCTCTGGCAGCATCCGCCTCTCTGCAATCCACTCTTCTTAGCTCAGCCACCACCTTCTTGCTAGCCCCCATTTTCTGCTAGAGTAGCCATGGCAGTTACATTAGTGGCCAATGGCTCACTGGTTACAGCTGATGGCCAACTAGCCACAGCTGATGGCCATCCAATCACAGCTGATGGCCATTTACTACCTGAGCCAGCACCTGTCTATGTGAGGTCGAGAGCCTGGAAACTGCTTTCTGGGGCTCTGTCCCCACACTCCACCCCTACAGGCTCTCGCCTCACAATCTACATGACAAGCATGTTCCGCGAGGAGCCTGGAGGTGAATGCAATATCCTGGACACAGCCAGGCTCTCTGGGCACAGCCAGGGTTTCTCAGGGCACCACCAGTACTTCTGGGCACGGCCAGACTTCCTGGACTTCTTAGGGTACCACTAGTTTCCCCGGGCACAGCTAGGATTTCTCAGGGCACCACCAGTACTTCTGGGCACGGCCAGACTTCCTGGACTTCTTAGGGTACCACCAATCTCTCCAGGCATAGCCAGGGTTTCTCAGGGCACTGCCACTCTCTCTGGGCTCAGCCAGACTTCCTGGACTCAGCCAGGGCTCTCAGGGCACTGCCACCCTCTCTGGGCCTCTCAGGGTACCCTGCTGGAACAACAGCGACTCACAATCAAGGTGCTTACATATTCTCGATGGTGGCCAGTCAAGACACAAAAGCAAACATCCGCCAGTTCCACTATATGGTGGTGTGTTCCTAAACAAACAGTCAAGCTGTCCATTAAATTAGGGATGGAAGGCAATTCCCCATAGTCCATAGTCATTCGCCGGGGCTGTCCTGGGGGTGAGGGATGACCTTGACCTCATCCTCATCTCCCACGGAGGACTCAGCAAGCGTTTCCTCCTGGGGACTACAAGTCCTGCATCCGGGCTGCCTGAGCAGGAACTTCCCGGCCCACAGGGCCGCAACGACCTTTGCTTTCTCCGGCCTGTGCTGGTGGGAGAACCATCCACGTCCTCCCACCCCTCCACGGGGGTCCAGCTCTCCGGCAGCTGCTCCTCCTGGTCTTCTAGAGACTGAGTGTTCATACCCACAAACTGCTCCACCGTCCTTCAGAGAGCTTTGGCCGGCACCGTACCCAGCTTACGAAACAGGGCTTTCATACGTGCAAACTGCTCCAGTACATTCTGGATAGCTTCAGCCGACACCACACCCTGCTCGCTGCGCCATTTGTCATGCAGGGTGCCAAGCGGGGTCTCTGCTCCCGCTCCACACATAACACAGGACATGGTGAGGCCAAAAAGGAACACCCACCGAGCCATAGGTAGGGGAGTCATATCACTATATTCTCGCTGGCGGCATCCGCCTCTCTGCAATCCGCTCGTTAGCTCAGCCACCATCTTCTAGCTAGCCCCCCATTTTTTTTGCTAGCGTAGCCACAGCAGTTATATTAGTGGCCAATGGCTCACTGGTTACAGCTGACGGCCAACTAGCCACAGCTGATGGCCATCCAATCACAGTTGATGGCCATTTACTACCTGAGCCAGCACCTGTCTATGTGAGGTCGAGAGCCTGGAAACTGCTTTCTGGGGCTCTGTCCCCACAGAGACCCCCAGAAAAAATAAGTTCCAGGAGAAAAATGATTCCCCTCTACTGCCAATCTTGGAGGACTGGTGTTTGATTTTGTTTCACAAAGTTGATGTGCTTAAACTGCTATTCACTTAATGTCTTACTAGGCCAAGTTCCTTCTCTCTACATTACACTCAGTCTACCTTTTCTCTTTCATTTTATAGAATAGCAGGATATGCTGGATGTTTATGTCATAAGACATGGGGAGCACTCTGTGAAGTATCAGAGTAAAGTTGTGAAAACCAGGAAGTTCTGTTAGTTACCTGGTATACAGATATATTACACAGAACTCCAGGACAGACAGTAAATCACTTTAAGTGTAACTTGACTATTCCCACAGCTGAGAGAAGTCGTGACCTGCACTTGTAGTTGGAAGAAAGGCTGTCACCTTGTGTAACTGTTGGAGACTTGTTTTAGTGTGCCCCAGTTGTACCTAGTGTGCGTCTTATGTCCACTGATTTGAAGACAGAGGACATCTTGAAGGATCCCTTGCTTTAACCACTGTATGAACTGCTTCTAAAACATTTTACTACCTAAATATTTAAAATACGCCATTCATTGCACACAGCCACAAAATACAAATCTTTCCTTTCTATACATGCTAGGATATATGTAAATTATTTTATAGTCTTGTTTTAAATGTCAGTGTTTCTATGATAGTAAACTACACTGTGTCCCCGAAAATAAGACCTAGCAGGATCATCAGCTCTAATGTGTCTTTTGGAGCAAAAATTAATATAAGGCCCGGTAGTTATATTATATAATGTTATATTATTATAAGACACAGTCTTATATTATAGTAGAATAAGACCGGGTCATATTAATTTTTGCTCCAAAAGACACATTAGAACTGATGGTCCAGCTAGGTCTTATTTTCAGGGAAACACAGTATTAGATTCTTTTCCTTTTAAAGTACAGATCTAATCTAAGTATAGATTAAATAGACAGCTCCCTAGTCAGTTATTTTGTAAATTCTTACCTGTTGAATAAAATGTTTAAATACTGCATGTATCTCATGTACAAAGTTGATATACATTATATTCATGTACATAAAATTAAAGATGTTAGATTATATACTGCTTATTACCCCCCCAAAAAAAGAGCAGCAGGATAATCTGAAAGAGTATTTTATTTGTAAAATCTTTGCCAACTAACTTTAAGAATGAAAGAAAACAATTCCATTGTTACCCGAAAAAGAACATCTTTTAAAGTTTCCTCCTAACCTGATCATCCTGGCATCCCAGAAATCCAATTCTTCTCATTCAAGTCCCCAGTGGCAGAGATGCACAATTCCCATGGGAAGAAAATCAGGACAGGCAGAAGCCATGTAACAAGCACGTGCAGTGCTTTCTGGCAGAGAAGGTAAGGTAGTAGGACAAGCTGCGTCACAGGCAAGGACACAAGTGGCTGATGACAATCTCTTCTTCTCAGCTGGGATAGAGGAGCCTGCTCAGCCTTGAAACAGAGTGACCTGGGAGGTGTCTCAGCTGAAGGTTAAAGTCTCTGCATCTCCAGCTTGCGAGGTAGAGTTGGATGGAGGGGAGAATGCTTTCTTGCCTTCAGCTAGAGCTTTAAAATGCTGTGAGGAAAGAGAGGAAGCATGGAGTATTTGGGATATGCTAGTTGCTACATTTTAGCAAGAATTAACCTCTTCACAATACTTTAAGCTTCAATTTTCTCCCAGCTTTACTTCCAAAACAATTCCTTGGTGTTGTCTTTGAAAAACAGCTAGAAATTTGCCCCATCTCCTTCAAAAACGAACCCCTTTATTCCTTCCTTCCTGCTTCCATTCATTAGGCTACTTGGTTCTCCTGTAAGCGTGACGGTCATCTGTAGATCCTTACCTAACCTTGTCTAAAGCCCATATCACCTCTACTTTCCCTGCCTTTAAAAGCCCTACCCGTGCCTGTTTTGCAGCTCTCTTAATTACAGAGAAGGGTAATAGCAACTCTAGGCAGAGACATCCCCACTGTCACAGGACACAACCACAGCAGACTCAGAACAGTGGAGACTGCAGCCATCCTCACTACAGCTTAAGTCAATCTTTAGGGCTAGTCTTACCTGTGAGTTCTTGAATTCCGAGTAGAGGGAAAAGAGCAGGTGGAGGGACTGAATCCGACTCTTGTAGATAGGGATGTCTAGGATGGCTGAAATCAAGAACTCCCATGTGCAGAACCAAACAAAAATCCATGACTTATGGAGCATTTCCATTTAGGAGAGCCAATCCCCTCCCAGATGGCTCGTGTCACTATGGCCTTGGGGGTAAAATACTGGGCAAATACGTCACAGAAGCCCAAATGCCACCCTTGAGTGCTGCCAATAGCACAACTGGCTTACAGTGAAGGCTTTAACTGAGGATGCTATCTTCCCAGAGTAAACAAAGCTTTTCAAAAGCCCACAGTGTGTTTATCCAGAGACGGAGACAAGGATGGGATGGAAGAGCTTACCACAGATCATGTCAACATACTTTGCCAGGCTGCAATCAATCTCTGCCGTGGGCAGGCTCACCTAGGAGAGACATGGGATGGACCAAAGTCAAAAGGCTGAACTCACTCTCTGAAGAAAAAGAGTTCCTAATATAACACATACATGTGAGGGGCTAAGTGGTATTACCCCAAAATCCATATGTTGAAGTCCTAACCCCTAGTCCTAACTTCAGAACATGACTGTATTTGGAGATAGTCTTAAAGGAGATAATTAAGTGAAAAGGAGACCATTAGGGTGGACCCTAATTCAACGTGACTGATATCCTTACAAGAAAAGGAAATTAAGAGTCACACACAGAGGGAAGACCATGTGAAGACATAGGGAGAAGAAGGCCAAGAAGAAAGGTTCTGGAAAAAATCAACTCTGCCGACAACTTTATCTCAGACTTCTAGCCTCCAGAAGTGTGAGAAAATAAAATAAATTTCTGTTATTTAAGCCATCCAGTCTGTGGTACTTTGTTATGGTAGCCCTAGCAAGTAATACAACATGTTTATTTGTTTTTCTCTCATCAGTAAAATGAAATCGGTCATATTAATTAACCACCAAATTAGCAGATGATCTAACAGAACCAAAAGATTTTATAAGTAAAATATACTACCATGCTGTCTTCCTGTGTGAAGAAGAAACTGAAACCAGGTTATGTCTAAATATTGATAGTTACTTAGTATTATAAGGCCTAATGGTCCTTGGACACCAAAGGAACAAAAAAAATGGACATGACATCTCAGGTGACAGACTTTGGATTTAAACAAGTTACATTGTAAGTTTAAAGACCATTAGCTTCTTTAAAAATATTTTGTTCTCTTTTTTACAAAAATAAAGAGCTTATATAGTTCTGTAATTTCCTTTTTTCACTTAACAGCATCATTGATATTTCTCTGTATCAGAGCAAAATAAGGCCAAATAATACTCCACTGTATAATCATTTCACTGAATGGATTTACTACAATCAATTCCCTAATTCCCTAATCAGACATTTTTCCTCAGCTACAGCTTTAAAATGCTGTGAGGAAAGAGATTGTTTTCAAATTCTTTGCTTTTACAATTCCCCAATAAACATGTTAAAAAAAACAAAAAGTCTTCATAGAGCTTATATTTTAGTAGGGAGGGGGGAAAAAAAGTAAAGTACACAGTATGTTAGAAGGTAAGTATTATGGAAGAAAAGCAGGGAAAGAGGGAGGGGAACATGGGGGAGCTGGTGTAATTTTAAATATGGTGGCCAGGAAAGACCTGTTAATCATCATTGCTCAGTTTTCTTTTCTTGATATGTAAGAGTTCTTTGCATGGATAGTAATATATATGTTTAAGTAATTTTTCTCAGTCCATCGCACTTTTAACTTTGTTTACGGTAACTATCACATTTTCCCCATTATAATTTTTTATTTTCCTATTATGCTAAGAAACACCTAACCATACTAACAGTATTAAATATTTCTCCTATTTTTAAAAATAGTACTTGTATAGCTTTATTTTTACATTAACTATTCAATTCATTTGAAATTCACATATGCATATGGTTGAGGCATAGACCTAATTTAATTTTTGTCAAATGGGCAGTCAATGGTCTCATCACAACCCATTCTATCTCCAATTATTTAAAATACTACCTTTCTTATACATGAAATGCCCACATATACATGGATTTGCTTTCAGATTATTACGTGCTGCTAACCTATTTCTATTCCTATGCCAATATACTATTGTTCTATTTACTACAGTTTTACAATGTGTTTCTAATATGTGATAGGCCAAATCCTGCATTATTTTTTCCTATAATTTCCGTGAGTAGACTTAAAAATTGATTCTCTCAGGTAACTTTTATTACCAAATTTTCAATTTCTAAAAATATGCAGTTAAAATCCTAATAGAAATAGCGTTACACTGACATGGTAAATTGGGAAGGACTTACTAGTGCTATGAGATTGAATCCTCCCAGCTAGGAACATGGCTTAACTCCTCATTCATTCAGATCCTGTGTCTGCCCTTCATAAAAGTTTTATAATTTGCTTTAAAAAAAAAAAAAATTTTGCCAATTCCTTATTAAATTTACTCCTGTTTGTTCTTTCCTTTTTTAATTTGAGGTAATTATAAATAGCACATCAGCTTCTTAGAATAGCATAAATATCTCTGTGGAAAAGTAATAATACAGGAAGTACACATGTTCATCAAAAGGTATGTGTTAGAAATTCATAGAAATATTATAGTAATATTCCATAGTAATTTATAATAATCCCAAGCTGGAAACTACCCAAACAGCTACCATAGAATGGATAAATAAATTGTCACATATTCAAACAATGGAATACCATACAGTAATGAGAACAAATGTACAACCACAATGTATGAAACAATATGGATGAATCTCCATATGGATGAACGATATAGATAAGAAATAAGACACAAAAGAGTACCATTACATTTAAATGAAATACAAAATAGGCAAACCTAATCTATGTTGTTAGAAATCAGGGTGGTGTAAATCAGGTTGGGAGATGGGAGCATGAGGGGGCTTCTAGGATGCTAGCAATGTTCTAATTTTATTGGGGAATATTGGGGAACAAAGTGTTTCTCCAGGGACAGTTCCAAATCACTGTCCTTCAATCTAGTTGTGGAGGGCGCAGCTCAGCTCTAAATCCAGTTGCCGCAGGGGGTGCAGCCCACCATCCCACGCAGGAATTGAACCGGCAACCTTGTTGTTGAGAGCTCACACTCTAACCAACTGAGCCATTTGACTGCCCCTCCGGAAGCTCAGCGGCAGCTCGTTGTCTTCAATCTAGTTGTGGAGGGCGCAGCTCACTGGCCCATGTGGGAATCAAACTGGCAACCCTGTTGTTCAGAGTTCAAGCTCTAACCAACTGAGCCATCCGGCCGCCTGCAATGTTCCGTTTTTTGATCTAATGTGTTGATTTACACAGAGGTGTTCAGCTAGTGAAAATTAACACATGTACATTTCTGATTGTGTGTTATACTTCAATTAATGAGTTAATGATAATATGGAAAGAGAGAAAACACTGGGCTCTAGAGTGCATGCCATACTTTCTTAGCTCCTGCTACCTTGAACTCACCTTGCCCAAAAGCTCTTCAAACTCTGGGGACCATTCCTGCATCAGCATGTCAATATCAGGCATGGGCCTAAAGTATAGGGTATATAAAGTATATAAACAAGAAACATGGACAATTGACATCAGCAACCTTTGGATCAGGATATTTAGAATGAAAGGAGGTTCTCAATCTGGCACATTAGGATTTCAGGAGAATACAGACTGGGAAGACCAAACTTACCCAGGCCCTGGGGTTTGGAAAAGCTGGCTAAGTAATAATACCAGATAAATCACAATTTTTATGCCTACAATCTCAGCCAGTAGCTGCCAGGATCCATAGGACCTCAGGTTGATCAAATATGTCCCGAGCTGTTGGGCTGTCTTCTCAGAAGAAATGGGTTCACAGGTGGTGAAGGTTACCATGGGTTTCTGTGGTAAAGAATGTGGTATTTCTTACCTGGTATAGTGCACAGTCGCAGGGGGCTTAGAACGATGTAACTCAGAGATGCTCTCAATCCATGTGTCAATGGCTTTGGGATTCTTTTCTGCATCTTCCAGGCTCTTTACTTTCATATGTTGCTAAAAAAAAAAACACGGGGGGGGTAGACTGGCTGATGGCAGGGAAGTAGCTTTCCTGTTTTTAAAGCGTGACTCATCATATGCTGTTATTTCATACACAAGGTAGCTGATGAGAAGGGATGCCTGATCGCAGCCAATTGAAGATTACGGGAAACCCTGATAAAATTTTCTGGAACCATGGGACAGGGGCAGGTCAATAGGATAAGACTGATCACAATGAGATACCATTTCACACCTACGAGGATGGCTAGAATAAAAAAGACAATAAAAGAGACGACCAAGATGGCACAGTAGGTAAACACTGTGTTTACCTTCTCTCACAACCACATCAAAATTTCCAACTAATCTACAAAATAACCATTATTGAGAATCGCCTAAAATCAAGCTGAACTGAAGCCTTTCAACTAAGAACTTGCAGAAGCCACCTCCAGACTGGTAGGAAGGTCAGAGATGCAGAATGGGCTGGTCCCGCACCCGCTTGTGACCATTAAAGATCGGGAGGGCTATTTCGGCTGTGGGGGTCCCCACCCATTCCCTAAAGGAGTGAGAGATACCAGCCTCACCCCAGCCCAGGGTTCCAGTGCTGGGGAGAGAAGTCCCATAATTTCTGGTTGTGAAAACCAGCGGAGATTGTGACTGAGACTGAGTGCGGCTGCACTCACAGGTGCTCCTCTTGAAGGGACCGGGCATAGACCTACCCACCAACGGAATCACTCACTCTGAGCTCCAGTGCTGGGACATCAACTGGGAAGGTGGCAGGAACAAATGGTGGGGAATTGAGTTGTCTGGTTTCGGATGGGGACAGGAGAGGTGGCTTTCTCCTGAATGGGGTTGCTGGTGGAGGCAATTGTTTTTTTGTTGAGCCCTCCCCCTTCCCGGCGTGTGAACACAGGCAGCTGCCATTTCTGAGACTCTGCTGTTCGTTCACCCTACCCCGGTGATTTTAGACCTGGCCCCATCCAACTTTTGGGGCACACCCAGGCTGCTTTCAGTGCCTTTTTCATGCAAACCACCAGCCTTGGCTCAAGCTGCAGACTTCCCTAGGATCTCTTAAAGGTTCGCAGAACCCAGATAAGCAGCATCTGGCTTGAGCATCTCCTGTACCTCTGGCTGAGCAGCCCTAAGCCGGCACTAGTGGAAGCCAGCCTTGGTTTGTGGCTCGGGCCCTCAAGGCGCTTCCAAACACAGCATGGGAGACAGCCATCTGCAGATTTCTTTCTGGCTACTGCTGGGTAGCCGTAAGTGGGGCACGGGCTGAGGCTGAAGAGGACCTACAGTGCATTCCCTCCAAGGTGATCCTGGGGCTGGCAACCGCAGTGGCCAGCTTAAAAACGAGCTGGAGCATCACCCAGCTGCCTCCAAGTACGACACACCTATGGGGCAGATTGGGCAGGCACCAGAGACCTGCTGAGTCAGATCCTGCTCCATAGGATCAGCCCCTGAACAACAACTCATCCACAGTAGTCAAGACCAGTCCTCACAACTGCTGAGCCCAACGGTCAGTCCCTCACATTGATGTGCAATTATCAATCAAGGCTCAACTACAAGAGGAGGGCACACACAACCCACATAAGGGACACACCTGGAGCACGTGGCTCAGGTGACCAGAAAGACTGTGCCACTGAACCCCACAGCACACCTACTACATAAGGCCACTCTACTAAGACTGGAAGACATAGCAGCCTTACCTAATACATAGAAAGAAACAGGGAGGCAGCCAAAATGGGGAGACAAAGAAACATGTCCCAAATGAAAGAACAGAACAAAGCTCCAGAAAAAGAACTAAGCAAAACAGAGATAAGCAATCTATCAGACACAGAGTTCCAAACACTAGTTATAAGAATGCTCAATGATCTCAGGGAGAACTTCAACAGAGAGATAGAAAGCATAGAAATGGAGATGGAAAACATAAAAAAGAACCATTCAGAAATAAATGATCCTATAATGGAAATGAAGAATATATTACAGACTTTCCGGTCATCAAAATAGCGGTGTGAGGTGAGCCTCTGGAAACGTCCCCTGGAATTTACAACAAATTGAAAAACTATAACTCTACAAAGGACTCCCTGCACAGCAGACAGGCAAGACGAAAAGTCTCACTTCTGAATTCACCTAAAGGTGGGCAAATTGCACGAGCGGGGGAGGAGGGAAGGGAGAAGTATGGACATGGGGCCCCGTGGGCGCAGGACACAGACCTAGCTCAGTGCTCCGAGCTCGCTGCATCCCGGAACTACCACAGCTACGGGAGAGGGAAGAACTGCTTCAGCTCCGTTTATGGCCCACAGGGCTGAGGGGGCAGCATATAACATGGCTGAACCCAACGCTCACGGCAGAGAGCTTGGAGCAAGGACTGAGGGAAGAAGGCTGAAAATGGTGGTGTAGGCCCTAATTGCCACAGATAGTGGAAGCCTTAGGCACTGAGACTAGTCACCCCCTCCTCACCCTCCCAGAGCTTGCCCCGCCCCCACCTGCTGAGTGCTAGAAGCGGAACAGTAGCAGTGTCAGATCAAAAGAACAGAATATTTGCAGTTCTGAGAACTGTGATCCGCAGACACAGATTCGCAGCCCAACTAGTTCCAGCAATAGGGAGGGAGCTGTGGAAGCAGGGCCGACTGTGGTGGTGGTCACCACCATTGCTCTGGACCACCTCTCACAACTCACCCTGCCCCTGGCCCCATCTATCTGGGTGGATCCCTGCAGGGGTAAACATAACTGCTGAAACACACTGGCTCTGAATCTGGTGCAGGAAGAGCTTTGGAACTTCAAAAGCTCTCCGCATCCTGATGGGGACGCAGTGCCCTATGACCCAGGTGAACTGTTAACAGAGGAGAAGCCCGCCTTCCAGGGAACCCCCCATTGTATGAGAAGCTGGAATAGTGCAGAGAAAACATAGCACTACAGTGTGAGAGAGAAAAAAAGGCTGCGGTCGGAGAGAAAATAAAACATTCTACCACAATGTACTGGAAAACAAAAGAAAGACCTCTTCCTATCAACCTGTTGCAGAACCCACTCCTGTAGATGTCTAGGAAGAGAAATGATAAATCATTAATTGCCATGAATAACCAGGCAACAAGACAACTCAGAAAGAAAGTGAAAAGTCTCCAGAAAAGGAAGTAAAATATATGGAAATATGTGACTTAAATGACAGAGAATTCAAGATTGCAGTTCTGAAAAAACTCAATGAGATACAAGAAAACACAGACAGGAAGTTCAGTGAACTCAGAAACACAATCAAAGAAGAGCATGAACATTTTACCAAAGAAATTGAAATTTTAAAAAAGAACCAAATAGAATTTCTGGAGATTAAGAACTCAATAGAAGAAATTAAGAATAAAATAGCCAGCTTAGGTAGTAGAGTTGACAAGATGGAGGAAAGAATCAGTGACATCGAAGATAGAAACCTGGAAATGACACAGATGGAAGAAGAAAGAGACTTGAGACTTAAAAGAAATGAAAGAACTCTACAAGAACTTTCTGACTCCATCAGAAAGAGCAATATAAGAATAATGGGCATACCAGAAGGAGAAGAAAGAGAGAAGGGAACAGAGAGTATATTCAAACAAATAGTTGATGAGAACTTCCCAAACTTGTGGAAAGAAATGGATCCTCGAATCCAAGAAGCAAATAGAACACCTAATTACCTCAAACCCAGCAGGCCTTCTCCAAGGCCCATTGTATTGAAGCTGTCAAAAATCAATGACAAAGAAAGAATCCTCAAGGCAGCCAGGGAAAAGAAGACGGTAACCTACAAAAGCCCATCAGATTATTATCAGATTTCTCAGCAGAAACTCTACAAGCCAGCAGGGAGTGGAACCAAATATTAAAGCTATTGAAAGAGAGAAATTCTGAGCCACGAATAATATACCCAGCAAAGATATCCTTTAGATATGAAGGAGGAATAAAGACCTTTCCAGACATACAGAAACTGAGGGAATTTTCTAATACACGACCTGCACTACAAGAAATACTAAAGGAGGCTATTCGACCACTATCAACAGGGACAATTTGTGGCAACCGAAAGATAAAAAGGGGGAGAATAAAGGCCTGAACCGGAATATGGGAATGGAGAAAGTAGGCATGCTGAAGAAAATGGAATATTCTAAATATCAAACTTTCTTTTACATAAACTTAAGGGTAACCGCTCAAAAAAAATCCAGAACTGAAATATATACTGTAATAAAAGAAGAAACAGAGGGAAACATCATACAATACCAACATAAAGAAATAACAGACAACAATAAAAAGGCAAAAAACAATGGAGACACAGTCTTACCAGAAAACTAAAGATAGAATGATAGGAAATCCTCACATATCAATAATCACCCTAAATGTAAATGGACTGAACTCACCAATAAAAAGGCACAGAGGAGCAGATTGGATAAAAAAACTAAACCCAACTACATGCTGTCTCCAAGAGACATATCTCAGCTACAAGGACAAGCATAGACTCAAAATGAAAGGGTAGAAATTGACACTCCAAGCAAATGGTACCCAGAGAAAATCAAACGTAGCTATACTGATATCAGATGAAACAGACTTCAGAGTGAAAAAGGTAACAAGAAACAAGATGCACATTTCATAATGGTAAAGGGGACTATACAACAAGAAGACATAACAGTCATCAATATTTATGCCCCCAATCAGGGAGCACCGAAATATACCAAGCAACTACTAACAGAACTAAAGGGAGAAATTGACCAAAACACAATTATACTAGGGGACTTAAATACATCATTGACAGCTATGGATAGATCATCCAAACAGAAAATAAATAACGAAATAGCAGCCCTAAATGACACATTAGATGAAATGGACATAATTGACATTTATAGAGCACTTCATCCTAAAACATCAGACTATACATTTTTTTTCGAGTGTACATGGAGCATTCTAAGAATAGACCATATATTGGGACATAAAACTAACCGCAGCAAATTTAAGAAGATTGAAATCATACCAAGCATATTCTCGGATCACAAGGCTTTGGAATTGGATATCAACTGCAAAAAGAAAACAGGAAGAAACACAAATACATGGAGATTAAACAACATACTTTTAAAGAATGACTGGGTCAAAGAAGAAATTAGAGGAGCGATCAAAAGATACATAGAAACAAATGACAATGAAAATACATCCTGCCAAAATTTTTGGGATGCAGCAAAAGCAGTTTTAAGAGAGAAATTTATATCATTAAAGGCCTATCTCAAGAAACAGGAAAAATCCCAAATAAATAACCTCATGTTACACCTTAAAGAACTAGAAAAAGAAGAACAAATGAAACCTAAGGTCAGCAGAAGAAAGGAAATAATAAAAATCAGAGCAGAACTAAATGAAATAGAGAGCATAAAGGCAATAGAAAAAATTAATATGACAAAGAGCTGGTTCTTTGAAAAGATTAACAAAATTGACAAACCCTTGGCTAGACTCACTAAGATAAAAAAAGAGAAGACACTAATTAACAAAATCAGAAATGAAAAACGGGTAGTTTTCACAGATGCCACAGAAATACAAAGGATCATCCAAGAATACTATGAAGGACTATATGCCACCAAATTCAACAACCTAGAAGAAACAGACAAGTTCTTAGAAACATATAGCCTGCCAAGGCTGAACCATGAAGAACTGAAAAATCTAAACAGACCGATCACCAGTAATGAAATTGAATCAGTCATCCACAACCTTCCCAAAAGCAAAAGTCCGGGACCAGATGGCTTCACTAGTGAATTCTACCAAACCTTCAAAGAGGATCTAATACCAATCCTGCTCAAACTCTTCCAAAAAACTGAAGAAGAGACAGTATTCCCTAACTCATTTTATGAGGCCAACATTACCCTGATACCAAAACCTGGTAAAGACAACACGAAAAAGGAGAACTACAGACCAATATCTCTGATGAATACAGATGCAAAAGTCCTAAACAAAATTCTAGCAAATCGAATGCAACAATGCATTAAAAAGATTATTCATCATGACCAAGTGGGGTTCATCCCAGGGGCACAAGGATGGTTCAACATATGCAAATCCATCAATGTGATACATCACATAAATAAAATAAAGGACAAAAATCATATGATTATATCAATTGATGCAGAAAAAGCATTTGACAAGATACAACATCCATTTATGATTAAAACACTTAATAAAATGGGTATAGAAGGAAAATACCTTAACATGGCCATATATGACAAACCCTCAGCTAATCTCATAATTAACGGTGAAAAACTGAAGCCCTCTGCTCTACGTTCAGGAACACAACAGGGCTGTCCCCTATCAACTCTGCTTTTCAACATAGTGTTGGAAGTCCTTGCCAGAGCAATCAGGCAACAGAAGGAAATAAAAGGCATCCAAATTGGGAATGAAGAAGTTAAATTGTCACTCTTTGCAGATGACATGATGCTGTATATAGAAAACCCTAAAGACTCCACCAAAAAGCTATTAGAAACAATCAACGAATACAGTAAAGCTGCCGGCTACAAAATCAACGCACAAAAGTCCATTGCATTCCTATATACTAACAATGAAATCTCAGAAAAAAAGTGAAAATTAAAAAAACAATTCATTTTGTAATTGCAGCAAAAAGAATATAATACCTAGGAATAAACTTAACCAAGGATGTGAAAGACCTATATGCTGAAAAGTATAAGACATTTTTAAAAGAAATTGAAGAAGACACAAAGAGATGGAAAGACATTCCGTGCTCACGGATTAGAAGAATCAACATAGTTAAAATGGCTATATTACCCAAAGCAATATACAGATTCAATGCAAAGAAATAGAACAAAAAATCATCAGATTTGTTTGGAACCACAAAAGACCCTGAATAGCCAAAGCAATCTTAAGAAAAAAGAACAATGTTGGGGGTATCATACTCCCTGACTTTAGCTTGTACTACAGGGCAACAATAATAAAAACAGCATGGTATTGGCAGAAAAACAGACACATAGACCAATGGAATAGAATTGAGAACCCAGAAATAAAACCACATAAATATGGACAGATAATTTTTGACAAAGAAGCAAAAAACATACAATGGAGAAAAGACAGCCTCTTCAATAAATAAAACATACAATGGAGAAAAGACAGCCTCTTCACTAAATGGTGCTGGCAGAACTGGAAAGCGACATGCAAAAGAATGAAACTGGGGCCGGCCCAGTGGCTCAGGTGGTTAGAGCTCCATGCTCCTAAATCCGAAGGCTGCCGGTTTGATTCCCACATGGACCAGAGGGCTCTCAACCATAAGGTTGCCAGTTCAATTCCTCGAGTCCCGCAAGGGATGGTGGGCTCCGCCCCTTGCAACTAAGATTGAATACGGCACCTTGAACTGAACTGCCTCCCGGATGGCTCAGTTGGTTGGAGCGCTGGCTCTCAACCACAAGGTTGTCAGTTCGATTCCTTGAGTCCCTGCAACTAGAAACGGCAACTGGACCTAGAGCTGAGCTGCACCCTCCACAACTAAGACTGAAAGGACAACTTGAAGCTGAACAGCACCCTCCACAACTAAGATCAAAAGGACAACAACTTGACTTGGAAAAGAAAAGTCCTAGAAATACACACTGTTCCCCTTCCCCAATAAAATCTTTAAAAAAAAAAAAGAATGAAACTGGACTGCTATCTGTCACCATGTACCAAAATTAATTCAAAATGGATCAAAGACTTAAGCATAAGACCTGAAACAATGAACTGCATAGAAGAAAACATAGGTACTAAACTTATCAACCTTGGTTTCAAAGAGCATTTTATGAATTTGACTCCAAAGGCAAGGGAAGTAAAAGCTAAAATAAATGAATGGGACTATATCAAACTTAAAAGCTTCTGCACAGCAAAAGAAACCATCAACAAAATAAAGAAGCAACCAACTGAATGGGAGAAGATTTTTGCAAACAGTGCCTCCGATGAGGGGCTAATATCCAAAATACAAGGAACTCATGCAACTCAACAACAACAACAACAAAACAACCCAAGTGAAAAATCGGCAGACGACCTTAAGAGACATTTCTCCAAAGAGGACATACAAATGGCAAATAGACATATGAAAAAATGCTCAACATCACTAATCATCAGAGAAATGCAAATAAAAATCACAATGAGATATCACCTCACCCCAGTCAGAATGGCTATCATCAACAAGACAAATAGTAACAAGTGTTGGAGAGGCTGTGGAGAAAAAGGAAGCCTCATACACTGTTGGTGGGAATGCAGATTGGTGCAGCCGCTATGGAAGGCAGTGTGGAGGTTCCTCAAAAAACTACGAATAGAATTACCATGTGACCCAGCAATCATTCTCCTGGGTATCTACCCAAAAAAATCTGAAAACATTTATGCATAAAGATACGTGTGCTCCAATGTTCATTGCAGCTTTGTTTACGGTGGCCAAGACATGGAAACAACCAAAATGTCTTTCGATAGATGAATGGATAAAGAAGTTGTGGTATATATACACAGTGGAATACTATTCGGCTGCAAGAAAAGATGATATAGGAACATTTGTGACAACATGGATGGATCTTGAGAGTATAATGCTAAGTAAAATAAGTCAGACAGAAAAAACAGAGAACCATATGATTTCACTGATATGTGGTATATAAACCAAAAACAACAAAAGAACAAGACAAACAAATGAGAAACAAAAACTCATAGACACAAACAATTGTTTAGTGGTTACCAGAGGGTAAGGGGGGAGGTGGGTGGAAGATGAGGGTAAGGGGGATTAAATATATGGTGATGGAAAGAGAACTGACTCTGGGTGTGAACACACAATGGGATTTATAGATGATGTGATACAGAATTTTACATCTGAAATCTATGTAATTTTACTAACAATTGTCACCCCAATAAAAAAAAAATATGTTACCGGGAATCAACAGTAGATTAGATGAAGCAGAGGATCCAACTAGCGATGTAGAAGATAAGGTAGCAGAAAACACCCAACCAGAACAGCAAAAATAAAAAAGAATCCAACAAATTGAGGAGAGTTTAAGGGACCTCAGGGACAATATCAAGTGTACCAACATTCGCATTTTAGGGGTACCAGATGGGGAAGAGAGAGAGCAAGGAATTGAAAACCTATTTCAAGACATAATGACAGAAAACTTCCCTAACCTAGTGAAGGCAATGGACGTACAAGCCCAGGAAGCATAGAGAGTCCCAAACAAGATAAATCCAAACAGGCCAACACCAAGACACATCATAATTAAAATGCCAAAGGTTAAATACAAAGAGAGAATCTTAAAAGCAGCAAGAGAAAAGCAGTTAGTTGCCTACAAGGGAGCCCCTGTAAGACTGTCAGCTGATTTCTCAACAGACACTTTGCAGGCAAGAAGGCAGTGGCAGGAAATATTCCAAGTGATGAAAAGCAACGACGTACAATCAAGATTGCTCTACCCAGCAAGGCTGTCAGTTAGAATTGAAGGACAGATAAGAAACTTCCCAGACAAGAAAAAGCTGCGGGAGTTCATCATCACCAAACCAGTATTACAAGGACTCTTACAGGGACTTCTTTAAGATGGGAGGGGGTAAAGGAGGGGTGAAAGGGGAGGGATTAAGAAGTGCAAATTGGTTGTTATACTGTGGTCATGGGGATGTAGGATATACTATAAGGAATACAGTCAATAATATTATAATAATGAGGTAGGTTGCCAAATGGGTACTAGGTCTATCAGGGTGATAGATGGGAATGGGGTTGGAGTCAGGGTGAAAAAGGTGAAGGCATTAAGAAATGCAAATTGATACAGTATGGGGAATAGAATCAACAATGTTGTAAAGCTCATGTAAGGTGCCAGATGGGCACTGGACTTATCAGGGGATCACGTCATAGACTGTAGATGCCTGACCAATGCGCTATACACCTAAATCTGAAGTAGAATAATACTGAATGTCAACTATGACTACATATATAGGTATATATAGTCACAGGATGTGGAGTGCAACATAGGGAAGACAGTCGATGGTATTGTAGCAGCTGTATAAGATGTCAGAGGGGTAGTAGCTTGGGGGTGGGTTGTCACTTTACGAGGGGTTTAAATGTCTATTACGTTGCTTTGCATACCTGAAACTAATAAAAATATAAATTTTAAAAAAGACAATAACAAATGCTGATGAGGATGTGGAGAATTGAAACTCTCATTCATTACTGGTGGGACTGTAAAATGGTTCAGCCACTTTGGAAAATAGTTTGGCAGTTCCTCAAAATATTAAACAGTTTCCATATGGCCCAGCATTCCCACTCCCACATAAGAAAAATAACAATATATGTAAAAAATAACAATATATGTCCATGCAAAAACTTGTATATGTTCACAGCAGCATAATAAAAGTAGAAACAACTGGTGAATGGATAAACAAAATGTTGTGTGTCCATACAATGGAATATTATTCAGCCCTAAGAAAAGAAATGAAGTATTTACCAGGGTCTAGGAGCTGGTGAGAATGAGGAATGGCTACTAAGGGGTACATGGTTTCTTTTTGGAATGAAGTAAATGTTCCTAGATGGTAATGGTTGTACAACTCTGTGAATACACTAAAAATCACTGAGTTGTACAATTTAAAAGGGCGAATTTTATGGTAGGTTAATTATATCTCAATAAAACAGTTATTTAAAAGATAGGACAGTCCTGCAACCACAGTCATCCCTTTTAATAGGCCGTAAGTCAACTGTACAAATACCAGCAAGGCCTCCACTCTGGCCCTCTCCAGCTGGGGACTGTACTAGGCTAGTATCTTACTGTGATGTTGTGTTGTTTGGAATTCTCTGTTAACCAGAGTGAGAGTACTGTAGGGTCTGACTGCTTTGTAGAAGGCTCGTCCAATACCAACAGACCAAGGTTGTCAGGCTTTCCATCAGGACGTGGGACCTGGTTAGGAAAAAGCAAGAATACAGAAAAAATGAGGGACATAAAAAGGCCACACATGTTGTTTCCAATAAACTGAAGAGGAAGAACTCTTCTGGTTCCTCTTTATTACTTACTAGTAACTAGCATGCCTGTATATCATGGTGTACTAAAATCATCTTGAAAAACATACATGATCTATAGGATCTAAATATAAAGCTGAAGTCATGGATAATTAGGAGGCAAATATGACAAATTTTTAACATATAATGAGATAATCAAACAGTACCTAATAGCAATGAATATAATATGGAGTATAGAGAGCAAGGTTAAGAATTCTAATGAAATGAAGATTATATATCCAGGTATCCAATGCTAGTCAAGGTAATTAGTGGAACTGCTAGAGTAATAGAGGGGTCAGAAGAAACACCTAAGGAGTCATTTTTAGGATGTTCTGACTGTACCTTTAGGAATGCATCAATATCCCCGACAGCTGGGATAAAATCAGGAATGAAAGGTTTCAGTTTGTGGTCCAGCTCAATCAACTGAGGTGTATACCTAGGAGATATTGCCAAGGGAAAGTGGAAACAGAAAAACTTACTTTAAGGCTAAAAAAATTCAAGGGAGAATGGCCCTGTTTCAGACTAGAGGTAGGAAAGGGCAAGGTAGGGCCTGGAGGATTATGGTGGGAAGTCCTAAAACTCACCTACTGATATATTGGAAGAGGTCTTTCATCTCAGATGAAACTGGCAAATGCTCATAATCTGCAGGATCATACACCCTGGGGAAAGAAAAATAGGATTCAAGGAGGACAGAGAAGAGTGGATGTTGCTGTGGCCTAGTTCAGCCTGTGTGGTACTCTGACCACAGGGCACATGACTCTGAACCTAGTTTCTGCTCCACTCACATCTGCCTTTCCTGGGTGGTCTGCAAGGTAACTTTGAAATTTATTATAATTAGCTCTCAGTTACCTCTAGCAGTAAAGTACCGCTCAGCTGCAGAAAATCCAAAACATAATTTTAAAAAATTTTAGAATGTAGCCAAATTGTTTCCATTTTTTTCAATGTAAGGGATGAAGAAAAAAGATGGAATGAGATTTTAATTTCTGGCATAAAAACAGTTTGCCAAGAAAAACAGGAATTTTTACCAAGATGTTTTTCACAGTGTTATTTATAAAAGTAAAAAAATTAGAAACAAGTAAAATATCCAAATTTGAGTTAGTTTTAGGTAGTCAAGTTGAATACTACATAGTTATTTTAAAATACTTGTATTGATACATGAAATGTATACAGTAAAAAATAGAACACATATTAACTATAATTACGTAAAATGTAATGAACACTGGCAAAGTATATAAGTGACTAAGAAAGTTATTAATAAGGTTGTTCTAGGGAGAGTTGCTTAACAAAAAATTGAATACCAGGGGTGCCAAAAAAATGTATACACGACTTGTATTCATCTTTTGTTATTGGTATATATTGAGTATCACAATTTTAATAGTTTTTTACTTTTCTTAAAACGCATTTTTCTGGCACCCTCTGTAGATTAATGACTTACAGTTTACATTTCCCCTGATTATAATTTATGGAAGCAGAATATGACCATAAAGTATACTGGGAAGCATGAAGTCAGTCTGGTATTAAACATTTGCCTAATTTACTTCATATCTACCCACAGGTAGATAATCCAAAGATAACTATTTCTATTAGTTTATTTAATAAATGATGCACGCACACAATACAAAATAAAAGATACAAAATGTATACATTGAAAAGTTATGTCTCCCTTCCACCCCTCTGTCCTTGACACCAAGTTCCCCTCCCAAAAGTAATAACTATTATTATTTTCTAGTGTATCCTGGAGCTAGTCTATGAAATATTTGTTTTGTACACATGGTAGCAAAATATAAAACTTCTATACCTTTTAAAAATTCAACAGTATCTCCTCAAGATTGTTCTTTACCAGTGCATAAAGTGCTGCCTCATATTTTCCAAGGGCTATATAGAATTCTATTGATTGGCTACACCATCATTTATTTAACCAATAATTGTTTGTTTGTTTGTTTCTTTGTTTCGGTAGGAAAAAAGCAGGTTTGTTCAAAATGCCAGCATTCTGTGAGGATGGTGGCCTCCTGTCCAAAATTCATCCCCTCCAGTAATTGTATTTTAAATGGATGGGCCTCAGAATCCACTTTGATTAAAACCTATAGGGATGGGACATGACTAATGTAACACCAGGCTTGGGGTAAGATTTCTTTACTTCAGCATCATTCAGGAGCATTTTGCCTAAATGTGGCACTCCTGAAGAACCTATTCTCTGCTTGTCCAAAAAGGACCTGACCCTAAAGTAGAAATATTCCTGTGCATGTATGTTTTCCTTGCAAAACAGAAATGCTTTGGTATGTATGTATATAAATGTATTTTCTTTTTCCCAGAATGTGAACTCCCTGAAGACAGGGACCATCTTCTAGATTTACTCAGCAAACCCTTGTGAAATCCCTGAGCCCACAAATGTTTCAGATCGTGCAAGTGACATCAAGGATTCGGTGAGGCCGTGGAGCCAGAAAAGAAGGAAAACTCATTGTGTTGGGTTTCTGAGACCTCTGAAAATCTTACATAGAGGAGAGCAGAAGAGCGGCTGGAATTTCCCTTTTAACTGCTATCGTCCCCGTCCAGTGTTGTGAAGGCGTCCCCCCCCCCGTCGGGGGCTCTCCTCACCCTTCCAGAGGGGCTCCGTGCACTTCATCGTCATCTTCATCAGAATCAGTTTCAGGGGAGTCGTCGTCGTCATCGTCATCGTCATCATCATCATCATCATTTTCACTAAAGCCCCGTTGAGATGTCAGCTGTGAGGCCTTCTTCTCCTGAGAAGGAGTAGGCACAGAAAGGCCCATATAAAGAGAAATGTAGTATACCTATGCCAGTTCTCGCCTAGTGCCCTAACCGACACCCTTCCACCTGGCACCACATCACCAGAAAGAGAAGGCAGCACTCCCCAGAAGGGCCTCGAAAACCTTTTTCTGCTCCTGCTTAGCTACAAACTGGGTCCCCACTTTCTCTAACATTCTATTTCTCTACTTGAGGTCTGGATATAAATTTTATCCAAATTATATCTCTTTTACCTATTACTTAGGAGATCCTGAGACCTCTGTATAAACTATCCAGTCAGTTTCCATTCTAAAACTGAGAGAATTTTGGAGAAAGGCAACTCTAAATAATTATTTTGGGAGGGAATATGAGAAGATGAAGTGGGGAAGACAAACTTGAGGAGATCGTAATACAAAGATCACAGGGAGAAAATCTACTATTTAATTTGCAGACTATCCAGAGTAAGCTACTTGTAACTATCAAAAGAAGAAAGTTCGGGCCGGCCAGTGGCTCAGGCGGTTGGAGCTCCGTGCTCCTAACTCCAAAGGCTGCCGGTTTGATTCCCACATGGGCCAGTGGGCTCTCAACCACAAGGTTGCCAGTTCAGTTCCTCGATTCCTGCAAGGGATGGTGGGCTGTGCCCCCTGCAACTAACAACGGCAACTGGACCTGGAGCTGAGCTGTACCCTCCACAACTAAGACTGAAAGGACAACTTGACTTGGAAAAAAGTCCTTGAAATATGCGCTGTTCCCCAATAAAGTCCTGTTCCCCTTCCCCAATAAAATCTTTTAAAAAAAAGAAAAAAGAAGAAAGTTCATAATCAACCTTGTGCCTGAATTCTGACCAGCAGTTCCAGAGCTTTTCTATTTCCATTCTCTTTAATGGATATCTGATGGATCCAAATTTCCCTTCCCTTCCCCCATAAGTTAAATGCAATGACTATACATTATAGCTCAAGATAAAAGACTCTTCTTCTAACGGCATTAAAACCTACCTTTCTGAGTTTCTGGTTTTCTATGTACCATCCCACCCTCTCAAGTCCATGAGAAGGGGTCTGGTGATGCTTGGGGCTTGCAGAGGCAGTTGGGACAGGGTCCATGTCTTTGTCTCTGTGGCTTGGAACCTGTGGCATGCACTCACTTAGGACCTGAAGGATGACCAATTGGCCCCCTTTAAAAGTAGGTTTTGAAAGCTTGGTTTCCATTTGCTATATAGCTTATACTGATGGTAACAGATATTTGATTCTAGTTCTAAAATTATTCAACGTTTCTTTTATAGTAAAGCAGCTATTGGTACATAAAATTGTGACACAATACATCAAAAACTGCTACTGGTCACACTTTCCTCTAAG
The DNA here is from genome assembly GCF_057876585.1 of Rhinolophus sinicus. NCBI lineage: Eukaryota > Metazoa > Chordata > Mammalia > Chiroptera > Rhinolophidae > Rhinolophus > Rhinolophus sinicus. Next base: position 101,406,880 of record NC_142514.1, on the reverse strand, counting down.
CATAACACAGATTTATTTATTTTTAGTTAAAACACACTTTTTTTTTTTTTTAGGATTTTACTGGGGAAGGGGAACAGGTCTTAGTTGTGGAGGGTACAGCTCAGATCCAGGTCCAGTTGCTGTTGTTAGTTGCAGGGGGCACAGCCCATCATCCCTTGTGGGAGTCGAACCGACGACCTTGTGGTTGAGAGGACGCACTCCAACCAACCTAGCCATCCAGGAACTCAGCAGCAGCTCAGCTCAAAGTGCCATATTCAATCTTAGTTGCAAGGGGCGCAGCCCACCATCCCTTGAGGGAGTTGAGGAATCGAACTGGCAACCTTGTGGTTGAGAGCCCACTGGCCCATGTGGGAATCGAACTGGCAGCCTTCGGCGTTAGGAGCACAGAGCTCCAACCGCCTGAGCCACCGAGCAGGCCCCCACACAGATTTATTATACATAGATAAAAGTATATTTCAATCTGTAATTTTGTGCAACAGATGATACACAGTTGCAGAATGTATTCAGTGACTAAGCTTTATCAGTATACAATTGATAAAAATTCTCTAGGGGTGGCCGGTTAGCTCAGTCGGTTAGAGCACGGTGCTCTTAACAACAAAGTTGCTGGTTGGATCCCGGCATGGGTCACAATGAGCTGCACCCTCCACAACTAGATTGAAACAACCACTTGACTTGGAGTTGATGAGTCCTGGAAAAACACACTTAAAAAAAAATTAGAATCCTCCATAGTGTTCTTTCTTAATTTAAAACCTGCCCAAATTATCCTTGTTCACATGGGAAACAGTTTGACAAAAGGAGCTTTTTAAGAATATTGATTGTCAATTTAAAGATTATTCAAAAGCGGATCCTTTATGCTGATTCCGGGTGCATACTAATTTGGAAACATAAATGAACCTTGAATATTGACCACATCATGATGAAGATCAGAAAAATGTAGGGTGAATATACAAATTTAGGAGGTCAATTCAGGAAAATTGTTCACTTTTCTTTTGTTTGCTTCTTCAAAGTTCTACTTTGCAAATACCTGATCTAAAGGGAGAGGACTTTATATACTACCGACAAATGTCCAAAAAATTATTTTGTGGGGCCGGCCCGGGGGCTCAGGTGGTTAGAGCTCCGTGCTCCTAACTCCGAAGGCTGCCGGTTCGATTCCCACGTGGGCCAGTGGGCTCTCAACCACAAGGTTGCCAGTTCAATTCCTCGAGTCCCACAAGGGATGGTGGGCTCTGCCCCCTGCAACTAAGATTGAACATGGCACCTTGAGCTGAGCTGCCTCCCGGATGGCTCAGTTGTTGGTTGGAGCGCATCCTCTCAACCACAAGGTTGCCGGTTTCGACTCCCGCAAGGGATGGTGGGCTGTGTCCCCTGCAACTAGCAACGGCAACTGGACCTGGCGCTGAGCTGCACCCTCCACAACTAAGACTGAAAGGACAACAACTTGAAGCTGAATGGCACCCTCTACAACTAAGATTGAAAGGACAACAACTTGACTTGGAAAAAAGTCCTGGAAGTACACACTGTTCCCCCAATAAAGTCCTGTTCCCCTTCCCCAATAAAAAAATCTAAAAAAAAAAAAAAAAAGATATTAAAACCACACAGTAGTTACACAGTGGGGCTACCTTAAAACATTACCTTTTAGGCTTTTTACGAAATCAGTCTATATCACTGAGTTTTCAAAGCTCCTGTTAGTAAAGGACAACTAGAATGAAACCACTGGACCATGTGCTAAGGCTGAATACACCGGTTGTTAAGCGAGCACACTGCAACTTTAAGGCCCCATCTGGCCAGAGTTGTAGGCGTCTTTCCGTCTTTCTTTCATAAACAGGGTGATTCTCTAGGTTCATAAAGTTAACAATAAAGTGACTCTGGGTCATAAGACTTCAAAATTAAAGTCTCTTTCAGATAATATTGGCAGTATAACAAATGTTGACAATGAACAAGTGCCTAAAATAAAACTCCAGTCTTGCTTTATTATGAGAATTACTTGGAGTGCTTGCTAAAAATATAAATTCCCAGGCTTTTACCTTCAAGACTCTGATTCAGTAGTTCTGGGTAGGGACTGGGAATCTGCATTTTTAAATATTAAGTACTCCCAGTTTATTCTTATGATCAGTAAAGTTTGCAAAACACTTGCCTACATTATACAAAATTCCTCACCAAACAGTCAGCTGTAACAGTAGGTTTTATTCCTGACGTCAAAATCATAAGGCTCTTCCTTCTTGATAGTCCTCCATGAGCTCAAAGGTACCCAACTACTAGAGGTGAGTATTCAAGAAATGTTTACTGGGTGGGGGGTGGGGGGTGGGAGATGAGGGTAAGGGGGATCAAATATATGGTGATGGAAGGAGAACTGACTCTGGGTGGTGAACACACAATGGGATTTATAGATGATGTAATACAGAATTGTACACCTGAAATCTATGTAATTTTACTAACAATTGTCACCCCAATAAATTTAATAAAATAAAAAAAATAAAAAAAAATAAATGTTTACTACTGAACTGGTGTCATCTCAAACTAACTACTAAAAAAAATCAAAGCAGAAATTCCACAAGAAGCTGTGGGTTATACTGCACCTTGTTATTTTCTTCTTCATACTCATCATTGCTGTTATCAGCCATAGTCTTGTTAGGAAGATGGGCAGAATGACGTCCTTAGAAAAAAAGTTTTCCCTTTAGGTTATTGTTAAAATGATTTTTAAAGACAAATATTTTAAGTTTATAATATTTTATGCTCTAACCATTTTATGGAACAGGGTTTATATGAACATCTAGCTAAAGCATAGGAAAATGAATTCTAATCATGGCTGTCAATTCAATTCAAGAAATATTTTCTAAACATTACTGTGCTTAAGGCATTGCATTGGACATTATTCTAATGATTATCTGCATTACATAAATAGTATAAAAGTTGCCCTTAGTTTATACATTGGTAAAATGAGGTTAGTGATTAGCAAAGTGAAAAGTGCTGGATTTATAGTCAGAAGACTGGGTTTGAAGGACAACTCTACCACTTGGACAACATGACTTAACCTCTCTGAGTCTAGTATTTTCCCACCTCTAAATGAGGTCAATAATATTTCTCGCTCATGACTGTCATAAGGATCAAATGTAAAAACTTAATGGAAAAAACTGACCCAGCTCCTGGCAAATTATAGTCACAAATGTAAATCTGTATCAGTGCCCACTAGATAACAACTATAAAAATACTCTGAACAATTAACCAGAGATATTCTAAAAGCATAACCAGATGTAAGGTATCAACTGGCATGATTTCTAAATCAAATAAATGCCAGTTAAACACCATTTTTTCAGCCTACTAAACTGCCCAAACTAAAAACAAATTATCACATTCACACTGGCAAGATTAAAAACACGCTCAAGTCAAAACCTGGGTGTCTGTATACAGAGGGTGCCAAAAAACTGTATACACATTTTAAGAAAGGAAAAAACTATTAAAAATTATAATACTCAATATATACCGATAACAAAAGATGAATACAAATCATGTTTGATTTCTGCAATTAGAAGACGGGCTCAAAGTGGTTACCATCAGCATCCAGACACTTCTGATAATGGCAAACTACTGCTTGAGCAACACTGACCAAAGTGTCCACTTGTATACATTTTCTTGGCATCCCTGATATATACATATATATACACACGCATATATGTATATACATATACATGTATATACGTATGTACATGTATATGTACATGTAGATACATATACATGTGTATACGTATATGCATGTATATGTATATACGTACATACGTATATACATGTATATACATACATATATACATGTATGTGTATACATGTGTATATACGTATGTGTATATATGTATATGTGTGTGTGTGTGTATATATATATATATATATATATATATATATATATATATATAGTGTGTGTGTATATATATACACATACACACATATATATCCCAACAGTTGTGCTGTTGTGGCTGCCCTGATGTCCTGAATCGATTCAAAACATTTACCTTTCATGGTCATTTTGATTTTGGGGAAGAGCCAGAAGTCGCACGGTGCCAGATCCGGTGGATAAGGACACACCATAATGTTTTTATTTGACAGAAACTGCCATACCAGAAGCGATGTGTGACATGGAGCGTTTCTGTTGTCATCAAAAAATACGGTGAAGGCTGATGCCGAGTGCCATCCAACAGAAAGGCAGGGATCTTCAATACAGAAAGTGGTACACCGAACCTTACTAACAGTGTGTGACAAGTTTCAACTTGTTCGGTACAGTCAGTAGGGTGTGAGCTATAGGTCAGAGAAGGTTTTTGTGGGTTTTTTTTTTTAATTGGGGAAGGGGAATAGTACTTTATTGGGGAACAGTGTGCATTTCCAGGACTTTTTATTGGGGAACAGTAGTGTGTTTTTCCCAGGACTCATCAGCTCCATCCAAGTCAAGTTGTTGTCCTTTCAATCTTAGTTGTGGAGGGCACAGCCCAGCCCCAGGTCCAGGTCCAGTCGCCGTTGTTAGTTGCAGTGGGCACAGCCCAACATCCCTAGTGGGAGCTGAACCGGCAACCTTGTGGTTGAGAGGACGTGCTCCAACCGAGCCATCCGGGAGCTCAGCTCAAGGTGCCGTGATCAATCTTAGTTGCAGGGGGTGCAGCCCACCATCCCTGGCGGCAGTCAAACCAGCAACCTTGTGGTTGAGAGACCGTGCTCCAACCACCTGAGCCATCTGGCCACCTGGGAGCTCAGCAGTTCAGCGGCAGCTCGTTGACTTCATTCTAGTTGTGGAGGGCACAGCTTGCTGGCCCATATGGGAATCAAACTGGCAGCCCTGTTGCCCAGAGGCTCGCACTCTAACCAACTGAGCCACCCGTCCGCCCCGAGAAGGTGTGTTTTAAAGTATGCCATAAATCATCCTCCATCATGATAATGCTCTGTGTCACACATCACTTCTGGTACTTGGCAATTTCTGTCAAATAAAAACATTACGGTGTGTCCTCATCCACCTTATTCACTGGATCTGGCACGGTGCAACTTCTGGCTCTTCCCCACAGTCAAAATGATTCAGGACATAGAGGCAGCCACGATGACAATGCAACTAAAGACACTCACGAAAGAGGACTTCCAGAACTGCTTCAGAAAGTGGCAAGAATGATGATAAATGTGTTCAAAGCAAGGGGGAGTATTTTGAGGGGGATTAATGGTAATGTGTCTATTACTGTAATAAATTTTTTAAATTTAAACATTCACCGTTTTGCTTGATCATATCTCGTAATTATATCTATTAATTTGCCACCTGTCTCCAATGATTACAAGCATCAGATGGCAGAATCAATGTCTCTTTTAATACTATACACCTAGTGACAAGCATAAGGCTGACACACAGTATACATTAAAAAAATGTTTGTTAAATAAATGATGGTGTCAAATCCTCTTAAATTATTCCAGAGATTTTTATTGGGATTGCAAATTAAAGGAAGGTTATTGAAGCATTTTCAAAGTGGAGCAAAACAGTTTTGATAAGTTAAAAACAAAACAAAACAAAACAAAACATGAACCCCTGGCAGATTGTGAGCAGAGCAGTATCATGAAGTAAATGGTGTTAGGAAACACTGATCAGGTTGGAAAAATATCCCAGAATCTGGGAGGCTGTGTTTTCATCCCCCTTAACTAGTTAGGAAACAGAAACAATGGCAAGTGAAGTAACTTGACTCTGAAAGCCAATATTTGCTATTACAAAATAGGAACTTCTTGGAGACAATCATGAATCCATCCTGCCCTTTGTTCCAAGAACCATTTTTTCTGCTTTCCTCTTCATTCCTCTCTTACCTCTGTGTCTTGGGGTTGGAGTATAAATACTTGCAACCTCTTCAGAGTCGTTAATCTCTAGACGCTCATCATATGTCTGGTTTTCAACAATCTTGGTCTAAGCAAAAGGAGACACGATCACATAGCTCATATCACCAGATATTAAAGCACTATGCGGAGAGGTGCGATTCCAAACCAGCATTCATCCTGTTCCTCACCCAAGACACTAGTTTCACAAGAAAACTTCACCCCCGTTCAAACTTTCCTTAAGGCTTCTTGGCCCAAGATCAAGCAGTGAGATCATCCTGCTGCAATCCATGTTTAGGAACTGCTGACAAGCTAGCTGAGAAACCAGAGAATCATGGAGGGAAACAACAGCCAACTTCTACACCAGCTCCCCAAAGCTGTTAGGCACACACAGGCACACGGGCTAAACAGTATTCGTTTGTAGATGGCGACTTAGGTTTCTTCGGTTTTCCCAAGGCTGTCAATGTTTCTCAAGGGAGGCTGTAGAGGCTCTAGAATGAGTTCTGTCTCTGGGGTTACCTCGTTTACCGGAACAGAGGGTCAACTCCAGCCTCTCAGTCCCATCCAATAATCCCGAAAGCATCACCTCCATCTCCACCCCCTACCCATCTTGCAGGTCGGATCCCCCTTAAGTTTCTTGGGGAGTAAGAGAAAAGCAGGATGGTTGGTGGGGGCGTGAACGAAAGGGAAAAAGAACAGTTGTCATGGAGATGAGAAGAGATTGGGGGATTGGAAGGAGAGAATGGAAGTCCGCTTAAATTCCTCTTGGGAGGGAGAAAAGGAGTTCTCTTCCGGAGAGGGTGAGGACCAATTACCTGTAGCCCATCTGAATCCGTCTCCTCTAAATTGAAAGAACCCCAGCCTGAGGCTGAGGTCTCACTCCAATGTCAGGCCAAGCCACTCTAGGGATTCTACCTGGAGCAACCGTCCACTCGTCAGTCGCTAGGTAAAAATAAACAAATAAACAAATTTTAAAAATTGCGAGACTTGCTTTCACTCTCGTGAGACTTTCTCCACTCCCGCCTTCAGTCCCTGCGAGGAAAGGCTCCAAGGAGGATCAAGAGCGGCTCCGGGGTTGGGGGTTGGAGGAGCCTCTCTGGGCGATCAGGTCGCCTGTTTGTCTATGGTTTCAGTAAAGGCGTCTGTGGCGGCATCCAGCGGCCAAGGGTGGCAAAGCTGGCTGATTAATTTGGGTTTATAAAGTTAACCCTTAAATCTGGAAATAATCATGTGCATTTTACCCCGTAAGACAATTACCATTGGTCATGCAATTCCTCCTATATCAGTCTAATCAGAATTTAGGCAAAATCTCTAAGGAATAGTCCCACGACACTTTGTACGTCCTTTTTAGCATTTGTATTACATTATAATCCTTCCTCTTTACCGTGTCCCATTGCATAGGACACTTCTTATACTAACAAATTATTCGTTATTTATCTGAGATTACAATTTATCCTGGTGTCTGTATTTTTATTTGCTAAAGAAGACTGAGCTTCTTTAGGGCAGGGTCTGTGTCTAAATTTTAAGATCTTCATAGTGTCAGTGCATTGCATAAATTAGGTGTTTTAAAAATGCTCATTGGGTGAATGAATGAGTGAACGAAGATGTAAGGAACAAATATTTCAAACTACAGACATAGTTAATTTGGGGAGTAAGAAAGAGAGAAACAAAGAGAATAATATTGGAAATTTGACCCTGAAAACCAGCCAGAGGAAAGTGGCTTTTAAAAAGAAAATGAGAAACACCTCTTCTGAGATTCTTCTGGTTAAAAATGCAACTGCAGGGAGGCCATGGCTCAGTTGGTTAGAGCAGCAAGCTTTGAACAACACCGTTGCCAATTTGATTCTCACATGGGCCAGTGAGCTGCGCCCTCCACAACTAGATTGAAGGACAACGACTTGGAGCTAATGGGCCCTGGAGAAACACACTGTTCCCCAATATTCTCCAATAAAAATGTATCTAAAAAAAATGGAACTGCAAAACATGTTTTAAAATTTTTTGTCATCTGTTATTGCTAATAATAATGGATATGTATTGTTGAGCATTTACTATGTAGGACCACTTAGATTATATAATCTTACTTATTAATATATTACCTAACTTCACAACCTTATGAGATAGATGTTACTGTCAATTTACAGATTAGGTAATTGAGGCTTTGTAGAATTAAAGCAACTTGCCTAAAGTCACTCAGCTACGGTAGTAAATGCCGAAAATGGGAGTCAAACACAGGTCAGTCTAATTCCCAAGGCTCTGCTTTTAACCATTATGACTTTCTGCCTTTAAGGCACTCCTCACAAAGCATGCTTACTGGGGTACTCTTCTTACGCAGTTGAATTCAACTGTCATATTTCTAAAGAATCAGCATCAGTTGGTCTTTATGAGCTTAGGTGGTTCCACACTGAATGCCCCCGGAAGCTGCCACAATAAAGCAATAATTCCAGACATGATTTTCACTTTTTTTAAATTAAGAATTTGTTCATCTTTTTAAAACTGCATGTCCTTTTCATAATAGAAATAAACAGTACAGTTTGACATAGATCCTCCCAGACATGCAAATTCTAAAATACGGGGGGTTTGTAATAATTCTACTAGAAAGCCACTGGAGATAGAATTGAGATGAGTGAGAGTTCTATAGTGCAGTGCTTAAGAGTATAGGTTCTAAAGTTGAGCAGCTTTTGTTCCAATCCTACTTTCTTGCCCTGAGAGGTGTGGTAGAATAGTTTTCCTCTTTGTACCTTGGTTTCCCTGTAAAATAAAGATATTAATGGTTCCTATCTCAGAGAATTTTTGTGAGGATTAAATCAGATAATCTGTGCGAAGAGTTTAGGAATACACAGTATTCCTAAATACACTGTACATTGTAAGTGCTCAATAAACATTAAGGAATGTACAGAAGATGTACCGTGTTTTCCCCAAAATAAGACCTATTCCGAAAATAAGCCCCAGTTAAGATCATCAGCCAGCTGGACGCATTTAGTACATTTTGATGATGTTCCAGAAGATGACATGATTGTATTTGAATAAATGTAGATTGTTGTACATGAAAAAATAAGACATCTCCTAGAAAGCCACTGGAGATAGAATTGAAATGAGTGAGAGTTCTATAGTGCAGTGCTTAAGAGTATAGGTTCTAAAGTTGAGCAGCTTTAATACACCCTAATGCATCTTTTGGAGCAAAAATTAAAGTAAGATCCAGTCTTATTTTTGGGGAAATATGGTCTAAGACCTGGTCTTATTTTCAGCAGAACATAGTATATATAAAGAGAGGCAGGTGTGTCATAATGAGAATAAAGGGGTTTGAATCCTGGCTCTATCCCTTACTGACTGAGTCTGGGCAAGTGCTTGACTTCTTTGATCCTCGGTGTCCTTAACTGGATTGTTGTAAAAGATTACAGATAACATGTGTAAAGTTCCTGACACAAAATAAGCACTCAATAAAAATTTGCTGTTTATCCATTATTGCAGCAGTGTTTGAGAGTTGTAGAGTTGAGCCAGTGATACAGGATGAAATGCTATAGGGGAGAACTGCTGAATCATATATGCCCTAAGTCTGACATTTGACATGGGAGAACTATCAACAGAATCAGAAGGCTAGATTTGACTCTTGTTTCCATTATATCCTGGCCTAGAACTTTGGGTAAATTTCTTAAACTTGACATCAATTTTCTTCACCTACAAAACGAACATGAATGCAGTAATTGCCCTGATTCCCACACACTTTAAAAAAAAGGTATAATTTGCAAGTCATAAAAATTAACCCTTTTAAAGTGTACAATTCAGTGGTTTTTAGTATATTCACAAAGTTGTGTGACCACCACCTCTGTATAATCCCAGAATACTTTCATCACTCCAAAAACCTCACTCCCCATTCTTCCCCTCACCCACCTCCTTATAACCTTACATTCTATCTCTATGGATTTGCCTATTCTGGACATTTCATATAACTTGAATCATATAAGATATGATCTTTTGTGACTGGCTTCTTTTACTTAGCATATTTTCAAGGTTCATACTTGTTGTATAATGTATCAGTACTTTATTCCTTTTTTCAACTGAGTAATATTCTATTGTGTAGATACACCACATTCTGTTATCCATTCATTTATTATGGACATTTCAGTTGTTTCTACTTATTGGCTCTTATGAATAATGCATCTATGAACATTAGTGTACACATTTTTGTGGGACATGCTTTCGATTTTCTTGGGTATATACCAAGGAGTGGAATTGCATCATATGGTAACTATGTTTAAATTTTTGAGGAACTACCAAACTATTTCCCAAGTAGCTGGACTATTTTACATTCCCACTAGCAGTGTATGAGGGTTCTAATTTCTCCACATTCTTATTATACCAACGTTATTATTACAGGCATCCTCCTGCATGTGAAGTGGTATCTCATTGTGGTTTTGATTTGCATTTCCCTAAGGACTAAGGATGTTTGAACATCTTTTATGTGCTTATTGGCCATTTGTATGTCCTCTGGAGAAATGTCTGTTTCACCCATTTTAAAATTGGATTATTTGTCTTTATTATTGAGTTGTAATTGTTCTTTATTCTGGATATTAGGTCCTTATGCACACCTGGTTATTTTGTATATTAAGTGATATAGTGGCTGTGAGAGTTTTATAAACTACAAGAGGTGTCAAAAATTAAACAAGGGCGCTGACAAAAAGTGAAGGGACAAAAGTATGAGGTTCCATCGCTTGGGTGAGCCGGGTGCCTTCGTGGCCAAGTCGCGTTCTAGCTTTGCACGCACAATTTCCCCACCCCATGGCGCCCCGCCCTCCGCCCTTTGACCTGTGCAGTTTCCGGTTGAGACGTGGCTCAGGGCCGCCATCTTGGCGAGAGGCAAAGCGGCTGCGGCTCCTGTCAGGGGGCATCAAGTCCAGAGCCGCCGGTACTTTCCTTGCCCTGACCTCAGCCCTAGCCCCAGTGGAGCCAGAGCGCGGGTGCGCCCCACACCGCCCTCACCATGGTAAGATCCGAGCCGGGCCGCATTCCCGGGTCTGGCCTCGCGTGTCCGCTCTCTCTGCGGGTCGTCTTGGTGTTAGGGCCAGAGGAGTCCCTACTTGAGGGCCTGGAGCACGGCGCTTCCGCCCGGCGCCAGCCTCGGGGCGCTGTCTTGTGCCCGACCTCTCGGGAGATCGAGGAACCTGACTCCTGTATCCTCTGCGGTCGCGCCCACACCCTTTCCTTCCCCACCCCCAACTGGGCACCTTCCTGTGCTGAGATTCGGGCCCTGGAATGGGCTGGGGTGTTTGCTCTACGAGAACCTCATAGTGATAGCGCTTGGACCCCCCTCTGCGATCCTCCGCGCAAAAGCCCAGCCTATTCCATGGGTGCCTAGGCTCAGCAGGCGGGACTTCTCTCTGGGGGTTCCCTTCCCTCTATAATCAGGTTGCCTCCCATCCCCGGTGTTTGGTAGGCCATTAATATTCGAAATCCAAAATCATTGGTTTTCAGTACTTCTTTTGTTTGTTCGAAAGGGGGAAATAGAGGAGCAAGTTCGAAAGGAGGCACAGAACACTAGTTTGTAGACCCAGGTGTCCCTGAAACCTTCCACTAGTACAGAACTTAGGTGTGTCCATTTGTCAGTGAGATTGAGTATATGTAATGTATAGAGCATTGGGAAAATGTGAGCGAGTTGTAAAGAATATAGGCTTTCTGTCTTCGAGAAACACTGTTCAGGTGAAGTAAAATGTGTATAGCATATAGTAAGAGGTTATGCTCTGTGACCTACTTGCCTTTAGATACATTATCTTTATGTTCTCATCCACTGTAGAGATGGGAAAATTTAATGTGGGTGAGGATGGGGACAAAACACTGCTGACTCCACTAAACCTTACTTTATCACTAGAATTTGTGCACAGATATTTATGAAGTAGGAGAAATTCTTTGGTTCCAAACGAGCTAGTAATTTATTTTTTTAGTGCACCTTATGCCCTTCAATCTTTTGAAGTTTTTTTTTCTTTTTTATTGTTAGTATATTAATCATTTGATTTAAAGCATCTTCCTACACACTTGAGAGACGACGGTCGAATTTGGTGTCATTCATGTTAAGTTCAATTGACAACCTTTTAGATGAGAACATAGATTGTGGAGGATTCATGGTTGGGCTTTTAAAACACTGAAAGGTTTTCTTCAGCTTCAGGCATATAAATTGCTTCAAGCACTTTTGCGTCATAAAACTTGAATGTTGCACATAAAATTTTCAAAAACTCCTTTTTTTCATTTCTATTAGGAGTTTCAGTGTTTGGATAGTGATTTTTAAGCTTCTTTTCCTTTTATGTCCTGAATGTATTTGTAGTGCATTTTATAGTATATTGTAATTTTAATAGCAAAATTAAAGCCTTGTTTTATAAAAACCGAATGTAGATAATCTTTACAAAAAGACGCTGAAAAGTCTTGGAACTTAGTACAGTAAGCCCTCACTTAATATCATCAATAGGTTTGTGACTTTAAGCAAAATGACATAACGAAATCAGTTTTACCATAGGCTAATTGATATAAACAAGAGTTCTCTCAACATCTCATCAACATAACAACATGATCTTGAGTGAAACAGTGTTTTTGAGGACCTGCTATATTTTTAATTCATTGATAACTGAGGGATATTAAAGTTCTAGGTGTTAGTGATAAATAAAATATAAATTTTGCATATTATTTGGACACGTGTGCATATGTATACAGTTGTGTCATGTTTAAATATGCATATATTTCTGAATTATTTGGAACCTGGCATAATCTAGATACCCACAGATTTGTGATTTCTGGAGAACATCCTCTCTCAGTATATTTCTGCTCAGTTGAGTCTTAAGACATTAAGTGTTATTTCTGTGTAATATTTTTGTGTCCTATTCCTTTATGAAGCTATTCCTGGACAGGAAAAATATCCAAGTAGAGTGACATTTTGTAAGATTTTTTGGATCTAAAAGTTGTTTCAAAACTTCTGAAAATTGATTTTTTTCTCAACATTTCATTTAAAATTTTCAAACATCTAGAAAAGTTGAAAGAACTTCATAGTGAACACCCATATAATCACCAACTAGATTCTGTAATTAACATTTTACTATACTTGTTTTATCACACGTCTAATCATCCATCCATTTCTCCATACATCTTTTAATGCATTTTAGAGTAACTTGCAGATATCAGTACATGAATGTTGATTTATGAAATATAAATTTCCTTTGGCTTTAGTTACTGAAGTTAGTAATATTTTTGTCCTACGCTTCAAAGTCCTAGTAGAGAAATAAATGAACAAATGCAAAAACAGATGGCTTATGATGACTTTATTATAAAATGAAGAAATAAAAAAGACATCTTTTTTTTTTTTTTTTAACTTTTATTTAAGCGTGTTTTTCCAGGACCCATCAGCTCCAAGTCAAGTAGTTGTTTCAGTCTAGTTGTGGAGGGCGCCGCTCACAGTGGCCCATGCGGGGATTGAACCGGCAACCTTGTTGTTAAGAGCACCACACTCTAACCAACTGAGCTAACCGGTCCCCCCTTCACTTTTTTTAAGCTTTTATTTATTTAAGTGAAAAAAGGACATGTTTTGATTTGATCTTTTTTCTAGTTTTCTGCAAATTAATCAGAACATGTTCTTATTTTCCTAACAATAATACATTGTCAGGTACAATGATAGTTCCTTTTCTTAATAAACTTACATTTGAAAAAACTTGATATTAAATCTCATGGTAACACCAATCTAAAATCTTTGCTTATCTACAGAGTGCCATTCTTTTATTATTAAGTACAGGCAATGAATAAACTTAACTATAGTGGCCACATTAAATATAAATGATCCCATTAAGTTCAGTTCCGAAAAGTTATTGGTTGTTAGAAAGTTAGATTTCGGTTTGTGTGGCTGACCTATACATGATGGGGAGAAACAAATCCTACACAGTAAAAACTTCCCAATTAGAGGATTACTGTTGCTCCCCTCCCCTTTCTGACATACAGGCAGTAGCTGTGTAGCTATTGTATTCTTTATGTATCTTTCTTTTTTAAAAAAAAAAATTTGGGGGGGGAACATTGGGAAACTGTGTTTTCCAGGACCCATCAGCTCGAAGTCAAGTCGTTGTTTTCACTCTAGTTGTGGAGGGTGTAGCTCACTGGCTCATGTGGGTTTCGAACTGGTGACCTTGGTGTTATGAGTACTGTGCTCTAACCAACTGAAACAACTGGCCGCCCCTTTATGTATCTTTTTTATTGTTATTTGAGAGGACAGCAAAGAATGAAATGATTTGAGTTCCCGTTGATTTGCCATCTATTCTTCAAATAGGAAGTTCATTGCAGAAACTGAGAATGATGTCCTTTTATTTTGATTTTCTACAAGCTTTTGTTTTAGAACAGAAACCTGTGATAAGCTTAAAACTCTCACTAACTTTTCAGGTTTTAGGTTTTGTATATGGTGTAGATTTTATTTTAATCTTTCCTCTGATTTCATCTGTGCTTACTTAATGCAAAAAGGAAAGAAAAAAATGGTCCTCTCTATGACAGTTCTAGAAATTAGCCTTAACATGATCATGAATTATGAAGGAGAAAGTGACTACTTAATTCTGGAAGTGAGGAATACTGAAACATTTAGGGCTTGGAGGATGTCCTTGACTTTTTTCTTTAGGGAATTGTGCATATTTATGCTGAATTACTATCTGTTATTCTTGGACCTCTATCACTGATTGGGATGAAGGGATGATGGGCAGCTATCTCTATCTCACACACATACACTGTACATACCTGATTTGTTTTAGTTAAGTAATTCTCCATCTAGCAGCTTAATGTAAAATATGGTTCCAAAGTGGTTACTACTGGAGCAATGGGTGTGAAATGGAGGTATTGTACATTTTCTGTTGCTGTGAAGTCTTCAAATGCTTAGACTTAATAGAATCTTAAAGATGCAAAGGGGTTCCCCCCCCCCCCCGCCCGGTGGCTTAGGCAGTTAGAGCTCCATGTTCCTAACTCCGAAGGCTGCTGGTTCGATTCCCACATGGGCCAGTGGGCTCTCAACCACAAGGTTGCCAGTTCAATTCCTCAAGTCCCGCAAGAGATGGTGGGCAGCGCCCTGCAACTAAGATTGAACATGGCACCTTGAGCTGAGCTGCCACTGAGCTCCCGGATGGCTCAGTTGGTTGGAACGCATCCTCTCAACCACAAGGTTGCCGGTTTGACTCCCGCAAGGGATGGTGGGCTGCACCCGCTGCAACTAGCAATGGCAACTGGACCTGGAGCTGAGCTGCACCCTCCACAACTAAGACTGAAAAGGACAACAACTTGAAGCTGAATGGCACCCTCCACAACTAAGATTGAAAGGACAACAACTTGACTTGGAACAAAGTCCTGGAAGAACACATTGTTCCCCAGTAAAGTCCTGTTCCTTCCCCAATAAAATCTTTAAAAAAAAAAAAAAAAAAGATGCAAAGGCACTTTAGATTTCATATAAGCTAACCTCTAATTTAGGGATATTTTAAGAAGCAATTAAGTGATTTATTCTTGAATAATCTTAACTAGTGGCAGAGGCAGAAAAGAAACCTAATTCTCCAGATTTCTTTGCTCAAGGAACTTTCTGAGCCATGTAGTTAAATCTAGATAGGGGAGAGTTGTTTTTTAATTCAAAAACAAAGGATGGTATACTTAAACCATTGTAAGTATTATTAAGAGAAAAGTTGTTTGACAAAGCTCAAATTAATGGGGAATTGGGGTGTGTGTGTGTGTGTCTGTGTATGTGTGTGAATTTAAAATGCTTTAGTGAAACAAAATAAATTAACTTAAAAATATTAATATGACTGAAATTTTAAGTTTGTTTTTTAAACATTCCTGGAGAGGTCATCTAACATCTGGGCCCTAGGTTTTTACATCTATGAAACAATCAAGGGCTCTTGAGAGTTCCTGCCTTATAAGTGTAAATGTTCTTTTCCAAAAATACAAACAAACAATAAATAAAACAACTTTATGAAAATCATACTTATTTAGTCTTCCACAAAGAAAATCAGATCAAGTTACAGTAGGAAAAATTAAGTTATCTTGAAGTGTGTACTATGTATATTTTTATAGTGTACACTATATTTTAATAATTGTTAAACACCTGTAAACATTGGTGTGAAGAGAAGCTTTATTACTTCAAAGCATTTATGAAAATGAATATTAATTTAGGGTAGGTTAAATGTATTTTGTTTAGCGGTGACCATACCTTTCAGTCATGTTCATAACTGTATTCATTAACATGAATAACAGTGAATAGAAACCTGTGTCAGCTTCGTGAACCCTGTGATTATGGTGTGTGGTGTCTTGGGTGTTTCAAGGTTTAAATTCATACTTAATGTGGGGTGCTTTATTCCTACTTCAGGAGCCTTATTTTTTGCTTGTATCTGGATAATGGAATGACTCAGCGAGTGTCTCAGTTTTCCTGCTCAGGGAATACTGTTTTACCCTACTGTTTCTTCATCTTTACAAAACTCACATCCCCTAGTTCATCCAAACATAATTTAAATGCTATTTCTTCCATCGAGTCATCCCTGATCTTACCAGCTAGAAGTAATCTCCTCTGAATTTTCATAGCACATTACTTAACAAAGTCTGTCTACCTAGTATTATGGTTATTTATGTTTGTGTCTTATCCCTACTAGGCTCTTTTTTTTTAATTGAAGTATAACTGCCATATAACATTAGTTTCAGGTATACAACACAATGATTCAATATTTGCATATATTGGGAAATGATCACAGTGAGTCAGTTAACATCAGTCACCTTACATAGTTATATATTTTTTTCTTGTGATGAGAACTTTTAAGGTCATACTAGGCTTTTTGAGGGAAGAATACCAATCTTGTTCTTAGTATTCCTAGAGAGCATCTAGTGTGTGTAGTAGATGTTCAATAAATAATTATTTAGTTAATTCTTAAAATAATATTGCTAAAATGGAATTGCCAATAAAGCAAAGTAGATGAATTGCACCTTTCCATAGTATATACTTTTCTGGTTACAGGTTGGCTTTTGTTTTTTTTTCCCCTTATATGTTGCCTTTGATGTTAATTTTTACCTAAATTTTATCTGTATGGTATGAAGGCATTTTTAATTTCAGCTGCCTGAGAACTACCCAGAAACCTACAACATTGTTTCTAACAGGATTATTGTATTTTAGATATGGGCTTTGTATTAAATCAGCATATTTATGTAGATCTGAAGGTTTAGTCTGAGCATTTCTTCCTCTAGATAGACATTTGATTTCATGTGTTTTAAGTTGTGCTATACTTTGCATCTTTTCTTAACTGGGACTTACTTTATTCTTTCAAAACCTGATAAAATTCTAAAGTAGGAGAGCATAACTTCCTAGAACTGTGGTTCTCACCCTTTTTTCTTTTTTGGTGGCTAGGGGCTCTACAAGGGTTTACAATATGCCCCTATTTATCAGTACTATTTTTCATTGCATAAAGTGATTCTTTGTGGGCCATGTGAGAATTACTGCTCTAGAGAATCTATGAATTCCCTGAAATTGTAAGTAAATTTTTGTGAATTTGCCTATTCTGGATATTTCGTGTAAATGGAATCATATAAGATGTGGTTTCTTTCACTTAGCATAATATATTTTTTTCTTTTCTTAATTGGGGAATGTTGGGGAACAGTGCGTTTCTCCAGGGCCCATTATCTCCAAGTCAAATTGTTGTCCTTCAATCTTGTTGTGGAGGGCGCAGCTCAGCTCCACATCTAGTCGCCATTTTTCAGTCTTTAGTTCCAGGGCAGCCCACCATCCCATGCGGGAATTGAACTGGCAGCCTTGTTGTTGAGAGCTCAACCAACGGAGCCGTCTGGCCAGCCCTCCAGCAGCTCAGCAGCAGCTCATTGTCTTCAGTCTAGTTGTGGAGGGCGCAGCTCACTGACCCACGTGGGAATCGAACCGGCTACCCTATTAAGAGCTTGCGCTCTAACCAATTAAGCTATCCGGCTGCCCCTTGCACCCTAAATAAAAATACTTAGAAATAATATTTTCAAAGTTCATGTTGTCCATGTTCTTCATTACTTTTCATGGTTGAATAATATTCCATTGTATAGATACCACCTTTTCTTTATTCATTAATCAGTTGATGGACATTTGGGTTTTTGCTTTTAGCTGTTATGAATAATGCTGCTGTGAACATTCATGTAGCACAGCTCCTTCCTGAGGGCAAAAATCTTAACCTTATTGGGGCATACCCTGTTTCCCTGAAAATAAGACCTAGCCGGACCATCAGCTCTAATGCGTCTTTTGGAGCAAAAATTAATATAAGACCTAGCCTTATATTATACTATGTTAGATAAGACCCGGTCTTATATTAATTTTTGCTCCAGAAGACGCATTAGAGCTGATGGTCTGGCTACGTCTTATTTTCGGGGAAACACGGTATGTGCATAGAAACCTTTAGTGAGTGAACCAGTACAGAGACTACTTGCTTGTCATTTTAGTAAACTGAAGCAGCAACTACATTTTTCTTTGTCAGAAATATGTAGATGATGCATGAATCTATGATAAAAATTAATGTGAAATCAAATCTGTGTGTGTAATATGTATATATATATACATATATATATAAACTTTTATTTATTTTAAATGTGTTTTTCCAGGACCCATCAGCTCCAAATCAAGTAGTTGCTTCAGTCTAGTTGTAGAGAGCGCAGCTCACACTAGTCCATGCTGGGATCAAACCAGCAACCCTGGTGTTATGAGTATCACGCTCTAACCAACTAAGCTAAGCAGCCGCCCCCTGTGTATGTATGTATGTGTGTGTGTGTGTATGTGTATATATATATTTATTTATTTTTATTTATTTTTTGATTAAAACTTATTGGGGTGACAAGGGTTAGTAAAATTAACTTTCTTAAGTGCATTTGGTTTTAGTCCTCTAAACAAATACTCTCGCCTGGTGATAATTTTAGGTTAGTTTCTTCTCTTTAGGGATTAGGTATTACCTTGTCCTTATTTGAAGAAATCTTTTTTCCTCGCACCATTAATTTAAAGTTAAAAACAAGGAATCACCACAATGTACACTTAAAGGTCTATAGCCAACAATAAAAAGATAAAGTTAAAAACATGGAGTGCAGGATTTCTTTTGAGAGGTAAGGGTCATAACCATTTTGCATTTTTTTCTTTTTCTGGGATCCTTTACTGCCCTCCATACATCTTCTTGCCTCATACCTAGGTGATGACAAAAGCCTCCCAAGTAATTGGTGATTGTAAAGGATACATTTCTTAAGTACAAAACTATTTATTTTTAAAAATTATAAATATTTTGGAAAAAGTGCTTTTTGGACTTTTAGGCTAGCTTATTTGCCATTCTTAAAGTAATCAACTGGTAACTTTTATGCTATATACCTCTCTGTATGTCTACAATATTTTCTGATCTTTTTAAAAGGAACTGATTTACAAAACAAGATTCTTCCAAAGAGCATTTATTTATGGTTTAGGATTACTTTTTTTTTTTTTTTAACTGTTTTTAATTCTCTGCAATATAAAAGTAACTTTAAGCTGTGATGATTAAGGTAAGTTTCAACGTAAAGTTGATAGAAACATAAACAGAATTGTGTTACTCCCTTAAATCTGCTTCTTTCTAAACTTGCAGTTGTTATTTGGGAAATAAAGTAATTGATAGCATTATCTCTTGAGATTTCACATGAGAAAATCTGCCCGTTCATTGGAGGTAAATCATAAAAATATGTCCAGTGGAGGGAAATTATTTGTGCAGGATACATGTCTAACACTTTTCCAATGTAAGTTGTTTTTACATAGCTGCTTGGAAGTAAGCATGATGGTAGTTATCTCCCAAATACCTTAATTGCCACTTCTTGATAGATAAGGACATTGTGTTCTCCTTTGATTATTATAAAACTGTATTGATGTATTAAAACTATACGAATATTGGAGGACACAACCAAGATGGCACAGTAGGTAAACACTGTGTTTACTTTCTCTCACAACCACATCAAAATTACAGCTAATCTACAAAACAACCATTATTGACAACTGCCTAAAATCAAGCTGAACTGAAGCCTTTCAACTAAGGACTTGCAGAAGCCACCTCCAGACTGGTAGGAAGGTCACAGACATGGAACGGGCTGGTCTCACACCCGTGTGTGACCATTAAAGATCGGGAGGGCTATTTCTGCTGTGGGGGTCCCCCATCCCCTAAAGGAGAGAGAGATACCAGGCCCACCCCAGTCCAGGGTTCCAGTGCTGGGGAGAGAATTCCCCATAAGTTTTGGTTGTGAAAACCAGTGGAGATTGTGACTGAGTGATGCAGTGCGGCTGCACTCACAGGCATTCCGAACTCTTAAAGGGACTGCGCGCGAACTTACCCACCAGTGGAATCACTCGCTCTGAGCTCCAGCTGGGGCAGCAGCAGGAAAGGTGACAGGGACAAATGGTGGGGAATTCAGTTGTCTGGCTTGGGACAGGGGTTGGAAAGGCAGCTTTCTCATGGATGAAGGAGCTGGTGGAGGCCATTGTTTTTTTGTTGAGCCCTCCCCCCAACCCCCCTTGTGATTTGAGACCTGGCCCCGCCCAACTTTTGGGCACACGCAGGCTGCTTTCAGTGGCTTTCTCACGCAGACTGCCTGCCTTGCCTCAGCTGCACTTTCCTAGGTTCTCTCAAAGGTTCACGGAACCCAGAAGCAGCATCTGGCTCGAGCATGTCCTGTATCTCTGGCTGAGCAGCCCTAAGCCAGCACTAGCGGCAGCTGGCCTTGGTTCACAGCTTGGCCTCTCAAAGGCACTTCCAAGGACAGCACAGGTGGCAGACATCTGCAGATTTCTTTCTAGCTCCTGCTAGGTCGCCCTGGGTGAGGCACGGACTGTGGCTGAAATAGACCTACAGTGCATCCCCTCCAAGGTGGTCCTAAGGCTGGTGTACCCAGTGGCCAGCTTCAAAAACGAGCTAGAACACCACCTAGCCACCTCCAAGTACAACACACCCAAGGGGCAAATTGGGCAGGCACCAGAGTTCTGCTGAGGCAGATCCTGCTCTGTAAGATCAGCCCCTACACAACAATTCTTCCATTGTAGTCAAGGCCACTCCTCACAACCAGTGAGCCCAAGGGTCAGTTCCTTATATTGATGTGCAGTTATCAACCAAGGCTCAACTACAAGAGGAGGGCACACACAACCCACACAAGGGATGCACCTGGAGCATGTGGCTCAGGTGACCAGGAAGACTGTGCCACTGAACTCCACAGCACACCTACTACATAAGGCCACTCTACTAAGACTGGAAGACATGGTAGCCCTACCTAATACATAGAAACAAACAGGGAGGCAGCCAAAATGGGGAGTCCTGAATAAAAGAATAGAACAAAGCTCCAGAAAAAGAACTAAGCAAAACAGAGATAAACAATCTATCAAACACAGAGTTCCAAACACTGGCTATAAGAATGCTTGATAAGGGCCAGCCCGGTGGCTCAGGCAGTTGGAGCTCCGTGCTCCTAACTCTGAAGGCTGCCGGTTCGATTCCCACATGGGCCAGTGGGCTCTCAACCACAAGGTTGCTGGTTCAACTCCTCGAGTCCCGCAAGGGATGGTGGGCAGCACCCCCTGCAGCTAAGGTTGTACATGGCACCTTGAGCTGAGCTGCCACTGAGCTCCCGGATGGCTCAGTTGGTTGGAGCGCGTCCTCTCAACCACAGCGTTGCTGGTTCGACTCCCGCAAGGGATGGTAGGCTGCGCCTCCTGCAACTAGCAATGGCAACTGGACCTGGAGCGGAGCTGCACCCTCCACAACTAAGACTGAAAGGACAATAACTTGAAGCTGAACAGCATCCTCCACAACTAAGATTGAAAGGACAACAACTTGACTTGGAAAGAAGTCCTGGAAGTACACACTGTTCCCCAATAAAGTCCTGTTCCCCTTCCCCAATAAAATCTTTAAAAAAAAAAAAATGCTCAATGATCTCATAAAAATGGAGATGGAAACCATGAAAAAGAACCAGTCAGAAATAAAGGCTACAGTAATGGAAATGAAGACTGTATTACAGGGAATCAACAGTAAATTAGATGAAGCAGAAGATCCAACCAGCGATGTAGAAGATACGGTAGCAGAAAACACCCAACCAGAACAGCAAAAAGAAAAAAGAGTCCAGCAAATTGAGGAGAGTTTAAGGGGCCTCAGGGACAATATCAAGTGTACGAACATTCTCATTATAGGGGTACCAGAAGGAGAAGAGAGAGAGCAAGGAATTGAAAACCTATTTCAAGACATAATGACAGAAAACTTCCCTAACCTGGTGAAGGTAATGAACGTACAAGCCCAGGAAGCACAGAGACCCAAAGAGGCCAACACCAAGATACATCATAATTAAAATGTCAAAGGTTAAATGCAAAGAAAGAATCTTAAAAGCAACAAGAAAAAAGCAGTTAGTGACCTACAAGGGAGCCCCCATAAGACTGTCAGCTGATTTCTCAACAGAAACTTTGCAGGCAAGAAGGGAGTGGCAGGAAATACTCCAAGTGATGAAAAGCAATGACGTACAACCAAGATTGCTCTACCCAGCAAGGCTGTCATTTAGAATTGAAGGACAGATAAGGAACTTCCCAGATAAGAAAAAGCTGAAGGAGTTCATCACCACCAAACCAGTATTACAAGGACTCTTACAGGGACTTCTTTAAGATGGGAGGGGGTAAAGGAGGGGTGAAAGGGGAGGGATTAAGAAGAACAAACTGGGTGTTAACACAGTAGTCATGGGGATGTAGGGTATAGTATAAGGAATATAGTCAATAATATTGTAATAACTAGGTATGGTGCCACATAGGTACTAGATCGATCAGGGTGATAGATGGGAATGGGGACAGGGTGAAAAAGGTGAAGGCATTAAGAAATGCAAATTGGTAGTTAACACAGTATGGGGCATAGAATCAACAATGTTGTAAAGATCATGTCAGGTGCCACATGGGCACTGGACTTATCAGGGGATCACGTCATAGACTGTAGATGCCTGACCAATGCGCTATACACCTAAATCTGAAATAGAATAATATTGAATGTCAACTATGACTAAATATATAGGTATATATAGTCACGGGATGTGGAGTGCAACATAGGGAAGATAGTCAATGGTATTATAACAGCTGTATAAGATGTCAGAGGGGTAGTAGCTTGGGGGGTGGGTTATCACTTTATGAGGGGTTTAAATGTCTATTATGTTGCTTTGTACATTTGAAACTAATTTGAAAAAAGAATATTTATTTGAATTAACTAATTTGTTTTTTCTTCAAGCCGCTCACCTGTACAGGGCAGGTTTCTGTAAAGCTGAGAAGCCTGACCAGTAGAATATTTCAGTGGTTGTATCCTAGCATTGAGGCTTCTTCCAAAATGTGTAAATAGTCTTTTTGTTACTTGTACTTGTGAATCCTTGGGTTCCTTCACTGAAAAAACTGTTAACACTGTACTTAATTTTCTTACTCCCCTGCTAATGGCATTTAAGATTTTCTCATCCTCCTTTGGCGCTTTATTTGTTTTGTTTAATAAAATGCCAGACTCTGAAAAAAGGTCTTTATCCTTGTTCAGTGTCAAAACCTGTGTGAAACACGGAGTCATTTAGTTTTTCATTTTACAGATTGTATACAGACCTGGAAGTAGAATAGTGTGGAATGGGAAAGCTAATCAAAGAGCAGAAGATAAATTTAAACTCCCTAGATTGGTTCCATATTCTAGGTAAAAATGAAAGCAAAGGTCAGGGTCTTCTTATAAACCTTTAATCTGTCTGATCAGACCTCTGTTTTGGCTGTGGAAATTTCTGTTCTTAGAAAAAATTCAAACTATTTTTTTTTTTAATTAAAGTTTATTGGGGTGACAGTTGTTAGTAAAGTTACATAGATTTCAGTTGTACAATTCTGTATTACATCATCTATATCTCACATTACCCTTTTTCCCTGAAAATGAGACCTAGCCGGACTGTCAGCTCTAATGCGTCTTTTAAGGCAAAAATTAATAATATAAGACCTGGTATTGTTATATTATATTATACCCGGTCTTACAGTAAAATAAGACTGGGTCTTATATTAATTTTTGCTCCAAAAGATGCATTAGAGCTGATGGTCCGGCTAGGTCTTATTTTCGGGGAAACATGGTATGTGTTCACCACCCAGAGTCAGTTCTCCTTCCATTACTATATATTTGACCCCGTTTACCCTCTTCTAGAAACCCCCTCCCCCTTTACCCTATGGTAACCACTATACTATTGTCTGTGTCTATGAGTTTTTGTTTCTTCATTTTTTTGTCTTATTCTTTTGTTGTTTTCATAAACTATTCTTTATGAGCCTGCCAAACCAGAGAGCAACCCAGTTCTGAGTCACAATAACGTATATATAGACTTGGAAAAAAATTAAATTTAAGTTTTTCTTTAGGTATATTATTGAAAAATAGGAATTAGAGCTTCATTTTCCTCCACTTTATCTTTGTCTTATGAATTACATAGTACTACAATTAAAAGAACAATGAACCACAGGGATACGGAAGACAGTTTGGGCAATATAATGAATAATGTTGTAAAGGTTTTGTAGGGTATCAGATCAGTACTTATTAGGGAGACCACTTCATGGATGGTGTAGGTGCCTGACCACTGCAGTGTACACCTGAAGCTGAATAATACTGTATGTCAACTATAATTTAATATATATATAGTCACAGGATGTGGAGTACAGCATAGGGAATAGAGTCAATGGAATTGTGACAGCTGTATATGACGTCAGAGGAGTAGTAGATTGGGGGAAGGGGTTTGATAAACCTCACTTTGTGAGGGGTGTAAATGTCTATTATATTGTTTTGTACACCTGAAACTAATTAAAAAAAGAACAATGAAGTTGAATTTGAAAGTCATTCTAATAGAAGTCATATCACTAGATAACTGAGTGTTTCTATGGAATATTTTGGAATGTTGAGAAAACAGATGTGAAGAAATAATTAGTATATGTGCTGCCGAAGGGAGCACAAGAAATAATTAAATAGTACTTATTTATATGTATGTTCCTGGTAGGTGCTGTTGGCAGCAGCGGTCTGCACAAAAGCAGGAAAGGCTATTGTTTCTCGACAGTTTGTAGAGATGACCCGAACTCGCATTGAGGGCTTGTTAGCAGCTTTTCCAAAGCTCATGAACACTGGAAAACAACATACATTTGTTGAAACAGAGAGTGTAAGATATGTCTACCAGCCTATGGAGAAACTATACATGGTACTGATCACTACCAAAAACAGCAACATCTTAGAAGATCTGGAGACCCTAAGGCTCTTCTCAAGAGTGGTAAGAGTCTTTCTGTAATATTACAGTTTTTTGCTTTAAATTTTCTGTGAGAAACTATTTTTACCCAAAGCAGATGATGCTTATCAATTTGCATGTTCCATGTCCCCCCAACCCCAGCAGCTTATTGCTATAGCTCTTTATTCATTCAGCAAACGTTTACTGGATGTCCTCCTAGGCTATAAGTATCCCAAAAGAGAATATGGGAACTGCCCTTTTGTTTCCTAGTTCTTAAGCATTTACTGTAATCTGCCTTTGTGGTTCTGATACTTATTTGGCTGAATTTTTGGATAATATACTTTAGGTTAGACTTATTGATATAGACAGACAGACACACACACTTTATGCCAAAGTCTTGCTTAAAATGGAGTAGAAGGAGTTAAAGGGATTCAGGTTATTGAAATTTGTGTACTTTAAAGGATAAGACTTGAACTACATAACTGCTGATAAATCTTTCTTTTCCATTGCTGTCCATGATTAGATCCCTGAATATTGCCGAGCCTTAGAGGAAAATGAAATATCTGAGCACTGTTTTGATTTGATTTTTGCTTTTGATGAAATTGTCGCCCTGGGATACCGGGAGAATGTTAATCTGGCACAGATCAGAACCTTCACAGAAATGGATTCTCACGAGGAGAAGGTGTTCAGAGCAGTCAGAGAGGTAAATAGTTTCTTCTCTGTGACTTCCAGTTTGTATAGGTTTCCTTTTATGCTTCATTATCTGTTTTTCCTGTCTTTATTTGCTAGTATAGACTGTGCTCAAAGGCACATCCATGTATGTCTTTTTTTGTAGACTCAAGAACGTGAAGCCAAGGCTGAGATGCGGCGTAAAGCAAAGGAATTACAACAGGCCCGAAGAGATGCAGAGAGACAGGGCAAAAAAGCACCAGGATTTGGGGGATTTGGAAGTTCCGCAGTCTCTGGAGGAAGCACAGCTGCCATGATCACAGAGACTATCATTGAAACTGATAAACCAAAAGTGGCACCTGCACCAGTCAGGTATAATTTGGTGTATCACCAGCAGCCCTAGAATGGCAGTTGAAGGCTGTATGTGTGTATCTTTGGAATGATAATCTGATTGTTAGGCAAGCTGTAAATAAGGAGTGTCTTGATGAAGTAAGATGTACTATTGAATTTGACTACATAATATGGAGATAAAGGAGAAATTTGAATGTGATGTTTTTCCTTTTGGGTAAAAGAGAGTTCTTTTACAAATTATACCATAACCTCAATTTCCTATGAGAGTTGCCTTGTTTTGGGAGAGGAGGAGATATTTAACTTTTTATGGAACATAGATTTTTAATCTTTGTGTTCATGAGTGGATTTCAGGGAGAATTTGTGACTACCCATAATTATATGTAAAAGTTCATTTGTAGACCGGTGTATTTATCTGGATGGAAGGTACAAAGTTTTCATCAGATCATACATGCTTATAAAAGTATACCTTTGGTCTTTGGATATCTGAAGCTTGCATGTTAATAGTGACTCAGCTGCCAGTTTGGGTGGGAAATAGTCTAGTTGTTCACCAAACACTAGGACAGTTGGGTTTTTCCCTTGAGATCTTCACATTCCTCATAAAGAATAGCTTCAGGGAACGCTTCATTGACACGGGATTATTAATTAATGTGGTTTTTTTTAAATCGTGTGTGTATTTTTTCTTATTTTGTATTCTTTCTCACCTAGGCCTTCAGGCCCCAGCAAGGCTTTGAAACTTGGAGCCAAAGGAAAGGAAGTAGATAACTTTGTGGACAAATTGAAATCTGAAGGTGAAACTATCATGTCCTCCAATATGGGCAAGCGTACCTCTGAAACAACCAAAGTGCATGCTCCACCCATTAACATGGAAAGGTGAGCAGTAACCTTTTCAGTAAGAATAGGTTACATAATGTTTGAAAATTTTTATTTCAGTGCACTATAAATTCTTTTTTCTTTTAATTTTTCCAGATTTAAAAGACTTCGTGTATATTCTAGGTTATTAACATAAGGAATTTGGGGGGTTTTGTTTGTTTTCATTTTAACCATGATATGGGGCTCTCAGCCATCTATCTTCAGTGAAGTTTAGAACTTAGCTTTTATCAACTCTGTGCTGGGTAAGTTAAAAATAACTTGTCTTCATGCCTAATGTGAGCCTTGAAATGGCACTTGAATTAGAGGGCTAGAGATGTGATGACTGCTACACTATATTTTGGCATGTCTATTTCTAATTAAACTTTAAGGAGAACCAAACTTTAATATAAAATGTATAAATATCTTTAACAGAAAATTAACATTATCTTTTACCTTTTAAGTATTTAAACCTAGTATAGAATATTTGGTTTCTTAACTCGGGACTGTGGTCCTGGTTGGTAACATTTTTAAATGGTAGTTATCAGGTTCACATATTCACGACTCAGATTTCTTGTCTTGAAGCCCAGAGCTTCTACTGTTGCTAATGGTTTTGAGGGCAAATGAAAAATGAGTCTGGGAGGATACCTCTAACAGGTGTGCATAAAAGGAATATTCTGTGTATTCTGTTCTGTATGATATGAACAGGGCTAGTTACATCAGTATAAATCTCTTAAATCATTAAAGCTCCTGTGCATTCCTAGTGGTTGCTTTGAGTGAAACAGAGGCTTGACACTATTTTAAAAAGATGTTGGAGACGATCACTTATTAGAGAGGGTTCCTGATTCTTTTCTGAATGATGAACTACTTCTTGAGTATGGAGCAAACTCTTGTGAAAGTAAATGGGACCCTATGTTGTCTTAAGATACACTCTTTTGTGGTCATAAGTGTCTTGTCTTTGTTTCTGGGAAGATTTAGTGGTTGGAACATAGAACAAAGTAGGATGCCAGAATATTCTTTTTA
Organism: Rhinolophus sinicus; assembly: GCF_057876585.1. Lineage (NCBI taxonomy): Eukaryota > Metazoa > Chordata > Mammalia > Chiroptera > Rhinolophidae > Rhinolophus > Rhinolophus sinicus. The sequence goes on along the minus strand of NC_142514.1, from coordinate 101,378,953 downwards.
ACCTCTGCAGTTCACCCAGCTATAGATAGTTTATTAGTAAAGAATATAGATAGACTGTACTTAATTATTGCCCATAGCAGCAGCACTTTTTATTTTACTCTTTAAAGAGCATTATTAGGTCAAATGACAAAATTGGCATGTGGATGGTAGATTAGGTAAAAGTATTGTACCAGTGTAGATTTCTGAAGTTAATTGTACTATGGTTGTGTAAGAGAATATCTATATTCTTACAAAATGTACTCTGAAGTATTTAGGGGAAAAGGTCATGATGTACATTATCTGCCTCTAAATGGTTCAGGAAAAAAAGTCAAATATATAATATTTATAAAGAGTATGCAAATGATGAAACAAACGGGATAAAATGTTAACAGTAGGTAAAAAGGGTATACATGTATTCCTGGTATAATTCTAATGTTTTAACATTTTAAATTATTTTCAAATAAAAGCTTTTTCAATTGAAAATAATTGCCCCTTTTTTCTATAACTGCCTAGTATTCATTTTTGTGGATATACTTTTATGTATTTAAGCATTTCCCTACTGATGGACATTTAAGTTGTTTTCAAACTTTTGCTATTACAATTCTTCAGTGAATAACTGAACTACAGTGTTTGCACAGGTGAGAATTTATCTGTAGGATGAGGAATTGCTGAATTGAAGAGTATAATGCTTTAAATTTCGATACATATAGCAGCAGCACCTGAACATAAGTTGTGGATGGCTAATCACCATTAAACCCTGAAGAAGGAGAGTTCTGGTTTCTACCTTTCTGAACAAATTTTTCTCTGCAGTGTGCACATGAAGATTGAGGAAAAAATCACACTAACCTGTGGACGAGATGGAGGATTACAGAACATGGAGTTGCATGGCATGATCATGCTTAGGATCTCAGATGATAAATTTGGCCGAATTCGTCTTCATGTGGAAAATGAAGATAAGAAAGGGGTGCAGCTACAGGTGTGTAGAGACTTTTGATAAGGGAGTGTTAAGACTTGTTTGTCTACCTAGCACAGTCTTTCCCAACCTGGAGTTCCTCATATGAACCACAGAACACAGAAAATTATTAAAGTTGTATAACTAGTGCCATTCTAGATGCACAGGAAAGAAGTTAATGCTATTACATACAGTGGATGCCTTAAGGCAATAAATCTCTTCCCAGGCTGGTTCAGTGATTGACAACAGCTGTATTAAAATGGCCTTTTAATATTGGAATTGAATGAAAGGTCATTTTGAAATCTAATAAATTACTTCATACTCATTAAGAAAGGTGCAGAGAGATGCTTACCTGCTACTGTTATACAAAGAGTAAAATAATTCATTTAGGATATTGCTTGATATATAGTTTTTATAAAACAGTTTTTAAACTTAATAAGGATGTATTTTATTGAAACAGGTTATGATACCAAATTTACTCATTCTGCCACTTTATATAAACTACCAGTGCTTGTTTTGTTAGCTGAAGGGCAGTATCTAACGTATATTTGAAAAGTGCACAAACCGTTACAAAATCAATTTGTATGTTCCACCTGTCTGAATGTGTGTGAGATGTTCTTGTCACATATTATGTAGATGGTTGATTTTATCTTATCACAAGAACAAAGCCTTTTCAGGGAAGAATGTGTTTTTGTCTACTCCCCCACCCCCCATAATTAGCACAAAACTGTCTTTTGTAAGCAGTGCTTATATTATTTCAAACAGCTTTGCTGGCTCTAAAAGTATATGTAGGCTGCTATCCAAAAGTTATTTTTCTTTTTTTCTCCTAATACGACTTTTTAAAAGATTAGTCCATTTTACTTGTCCTGAGTTTGAACAATCTTAGTGCTCTGGGGCAAAATTGCAACTAAACTTTCCATAGACCTTTTCCCTCTGCTGCTTCTTTGATATAAGACCAAGACGCTGTCTGACCCAGGCAGCTGATCAATGTCTGACCCTAGTCTTCTACTTGGCAAGCTTGACCTCACCATGAGGCTGCTCCCTGTGAAGTATTTTTGGAAAGGACTTGCTTAAAGGTCTTTAACTTTTTCAATTACAAAATTATTAACTTGTTCAATTACAAACAAAATGGCTTAGAGTTGAAATCATTTTTTTCTTTTACTGTTTTTTAAATGTCTAAATCTTCTTAAAAGTTTTTAAAGATGGGAGATCATTCTTTAAAATCAAAAAGAATTCGAAATTTTTAGGCACCCTATTTGAGATATTTCGATACGACCCATGGAAGACTAGAAGGAATTTATTTCCTGTCTTACCCTGTCTGAACCTCAGAAGTTTTCTTTCCCTTTTCATTTCAGACCCATCCAAATGTGGATAAAAAACTTTTCACTGCAGAATCTCTAATTGGCTTGAAGAATCCAGAGAAGTCATTTCCAGTCAATAGTGACGTAGGGGTGCTAAAGTGGAGACTACAAACCACAGAGGAATCTTTTATTCCGCTGACAAGTAAGTGCCTCTGGCCAGTTCCACTAAGCTAGTCTGTACTGAGAACTAGAAATAGCCCTGGCTTATATACTCTTATCTTCATTGACATAGCAGAATTCTTGACAAAATGACCTTTTGTTGAATTTTGTGTATTTTAATCATTAGCTTTAAATTTTAATACCTTTAATGTTAAAACTTATTTTCAGTAGTTTACATTAGGATGTTTAAGGCCTGCAGCTGTCAGCTTTGATTTTCCATCTTAACTTTTCTCTACTCTTTTCTAATGTTCTAGTATGTCTGCTTTGCTTTTCTCCTCAGTTAATTGCTGGCCCTCAGAGAGTGGAAATGGCTGTGATGTCAACATAGAATATGAACTACAAGAAGATAATTTAGAACTGAATGATGTGGTTATTACCATCCCACTCCCGTAAGTGGTATCCCCCGCACGATCATATTTTCTATATTGGGTTTATAGAACTAGTCTTATAGTACTCATTTTGGAGACATTATTTAGCTAGCTATCCATTCTAACATATTTGATTCTTTAAAAGGCCAGTTTTGAAAGAAATCAGATACAAAAGGCTACATACTATATGATTCCACTTATATGACATTCTGAAAAGGTAATACTTTTGGATCAGAAATTAGGAGGTAGAGAAGAAGGCCTTTGACTGCAGAGGGGCACAGGGGAACTTTTGGGGATGATGGAAATGTTCTATAACTTGATTGTGATGGTGTTTATAAGATTACATACACTTGTCAAAATGCGTTGAGCTAGCTGTACGCTTTAAAAGATGTGGAGTTGGGATAGCCAGTTAGCTCAGTTGGTTAGAGTGTGGTGCTAATAACACTAAGGTTGCTGGTTCAATCCCCACATGGGTCACTGTGAGCTGTGCCCTCCTTAAATAAATAAATAAACAAACAAACAAAATAAAAAGAGTGGCGTTTACTGACTTTAAAACCAAACCAGACAAATAAGACTAAAACTGGCTAGTTGTAGTTGTAGAGCTATTTTTTTTTTAGATGTAGGTCCTCAGTTTATTCATGTAGTAATGAAGATTTCCAGAAGGGGGAGCCACTTCTCAGTCAAACTTTCTCTGTTTCATTTTGCAAGTCAAAGAAGTTGAGTCCGTCAGATTGAATTTTTCTTTTTCATTTTGCTGTCTAAACTTTGAGCTAAAGATGAGAGTGTGTTTTCAAGGGAACTGTTAATTCTTGCTGAAACATGATGTCTACATTACTTTCAGTAAATTTTCTAACAGCTTTATTGAGGTATGACTGATATGTAATACACTACACATATTTAACTGTGCAGTTTGTTTTGACATGTATACACCTGTGAAACCATCACCACAATTAAGATAATGAAAATATCCATTCCACCATTCCCAAAAATTTAGCTCAAATAAGTTTTTTTTGTTTGCTTAAATGGCCTGCTTTCTAGGATCATTTGGAAATACTCTTTACCTTAAGTTTATCTCCTCGCTAGCATTTCCAGTGAGTGTGCACTATTACTTTACCAATGAATCCCAGCTCCTCTACCTCTCAGCCCGCCCTTCATGAACACCCACTAGTGTATTCTTAGTGTATCTTTACTATTATATTGCTTAGTTATTGTTGGAGAGAAAATGGTACTAATTTAATTTGTAGTTTTGTTCCCTTTTTGATAATTCAGGCCTTCAGATGGCCAGGTCTGGTTTTACTCATTCTTGTTTCCATTTTTTAAAAATATGCTTTATTATCAATATCCCCTTTAATGGGATAACCATCTTATTCTTCACAGCTTGGTTATTCTTTCAGAGGAGTAGATGGCTGCCTTGAACCATTGTAGGTCTTAGGCATTGGTAACAGGTGTGGGTTTTGTTTTGTCAAGATTTGTTTTAGTAGACTATTTTTAGGATGCCACAATTTTTAGGCCTCTCCATCTACCCTGTAATTTTGGTTATAGTGGTTTCCTGTGTCTTAGATCAATTTTGCAATAGTCTCCAGAAGAGACCTTTAGACAACATTTTACCCTATTGTCTAAAACTGATCAAATTAGAGATCAGAATCAGAATTGGAACAGGGCAAAGAGAAGAGCATATATATAACTGGGACCATAAAATTGATAGGGAAGAGTTAATTGTGTTATATCACCCTTAAAGTTTTATTTGTCTCCATTATTTACCCTGCCTCTAATTCAAGCATTGAATGTCACTGGTGAGTTAAAAGATGGTAAATTTAGAATGTGGAGGAGTAGGTGACACTGCCTGTCAGCCATGTGTGAGGATACAAAGTACCTTCTAACTACCCTGTTTCCCGGAAAATAAGACCTCGCCGGACAATCAGCTCTAATGCATCTTTTGGAGCAAAAATTAATGTAAGACCCGGTATTATATTATATTATATTATATTATATTATATTATATTATATTATATTATATTATTACCATACTATGTTATGTTATATTATATTAAAGACCAAGTCTTATATTGTAGTAAAATAAGACTGGGTCTTATATTAATTTTTGCTCCAAAAGACGCATTAGAGCTGATTGTCTGGCAAGGTCTTATTTTCCGGGAAACAGAGTAGTTCTTTTGCAGATTACGGACAACTGTGTACCTACCCCCTTCTCCCATCATGTTCTCATTTTGTCAGGGGTAATTGTGCTTTCACTTATCAAACAAAAGTCCACTTACTGGATTGTTAATCAAATAAATCCACTGGCGGCAAATAAAGTAAGTTTTGAAACATTCTTAAATCTTTTGAAAACATCCTCTCAAAGGCCTAAATTCACTCCATTCTGAACAACTACATAATGGTGTTTAAAGTGTTCCCCCCACTATTATCAACTTGTACCCCATTGTCACCTAAGAGAGCTACATTATATTAAAATTGCTTCTTGACATGGCAACAAACCGTTGGTGCAGGATTTTTGGAAATATGCCCCACTTTACACATTTGTCAGTCTCAGTCCCTTGCTAGCTCCTAGCTCCAGATCCAGTCCACATGTTGGAACAGCCCACGGGCATCGCTGCCAATTACCTCTGGTTTCATATATCTGTATCCACAGAGGGAATGAGTGAGATTCTTAGCCAATGTGCTAGGACTTTGATCCTTGAAGTTATTAGGGAGCCTAATTTTTTCTTATAAAAGTGGACAGAATTTGAGGAGCATAATCAAATTTGGGGCTGGTTTTCCTTGGCAAAGTTCTTCCAGCTCTGGACAACTAACTTGACACAGATGTTTCTTATGATAGATCTGGTGTCGGCGCACCAGTGATTGGTGAGATCGATGGCGAGTATCGACATGACAGTCGGCGAAATACCTTGGAGTGGTGCCTGCCAGTGATTGATGCCAAAAATAAGAGTGGCAGCCTCGAGTTCAGCATTGCTGGGCAGCCCAATGATTTCTTTCCTGTTCAAGTCTCCTTCATCTCCAAAAAAAACTACTGTAATATACAGGTACCCCATTTTAATAGAGAACCTATATGGGGAAAGCAGTAAGACAGATGCCAAATAGGCAGCATGACTTTATGGTCAGAGCAAATAAGCAAAAAAGCTGGTGTTCCTGACTTACTGTATGATCTTGGTCAAGTTCCTCACCTGCTTTACCTCAGTTTTCCTCTCTAGATCAGACAAAGTTAAGACATTGAATGTGAATATGTATAAAAGTACTTATGGATTGTACAAGATTTATATCTTAGTTGCCTATTTGTTTATAATCTCGTATTTTAAAATTCATTTGCCAAAACACCATGGTTTTGTAATGCCTTTTGTAACGACACTTGGTTTGAACCTAAGGAATGAAAGGAAGTTTTTTTTATTTGGAAGGCAAAATAACTGCCCCCAAAAAGTGATTCTAAAACAAATGGATATCATTTTTGGGTTATTTATATCACATCTTCCCTTCATTAATACAGATAATCATGAGCCAGTGCTACTGCAAACCTTGTCCTTTAGGTAGGCAAAGTAATGGAAATTTGTGGACTGTTCCTTTAGGTCATTATTTTTAACTCATTATTTCTCCACTTTTTGAAATTGTATTACAAGGACCCAGCTTTCTGCTCTGACTTGTTGATTTGCTTATTATTCTGGCACTGTCTTATTTTCCAGATGGACTCTGTCTCTCCATAGTGCTTGGGAAGTTATACTGTCCTTTGTTGGGTGATTCCAAAGAGCGGTTCTCCCTCCCCTTCCCCCTCCCCTCTTCAGTTACTGGCATCACCCCATCAGTCTTGGTAGCACATTGTTGAACCCACGATATTAGGTAGAAATGGGTACATTTTCCTGTTTGGGACCATTTAAAGGGTAGGACAGTATAATTACTCTCTCAAAATCACATTAGAAAATATGAATCAGTGGTTCAAGTATTGTGTTGGTACTATTACAGGCACCATTGTTGCAGATAATTAATTACACTAGACATTTTTCCCCCCTTTTCTTCTTCCTCCCCCCACCCCCCACTCCGGTTCAAGCCATTGTTTCTCAGTCTAGTTGTGTAGGACACAGCTCCCTGGCCCATGCTGGTATTGTGAGCCTTGCGCTCCCCCTGGCTGAGGCAGTCGGTCGCCTGTGTCAGTCGTCCACTCACAGCAGCTCATGGCAGCTCTCACCGGCTGCTGGCCACTCATGCTGCTGCCGGCCGCTCACGCTGGCCACCAGCCGCTCATGCTGGCACATGGTAGCCTACGGCAGCCTGAGGCAGCTCATGCCAACCTCCGGCTGCTCACGGCAGCCCAGCTCCAGGGAGAGCTTTTGTTCACAATCTTAGCTGAAGAGGGCGCAGCTCACTGGCCCATGTGGGAATCGAACCGGTGACCTCAGCGTTAGGAGCCCGTTGCTCCAACCACCTGGGCCACCGGGGCTGGCCCATAGTAGACATTTTTTGTTATTAAAAAGAAAAGATCTCTGGGTGGCCGGTTAGCTCAGTTGGTTAGAGTGCGTGGTGCTCTTAACAACAAGGTTGCCTGTTCAATCCCCACATGGGCCACTGTGAGCTGTGCCCTCCACAACTACATTGAAACAACTACTACTTGACTTGGAGCTGATGGGTCCTAGAAAAACACACTTAAATAATAGTTTAAAAAAAAAAAATCTCTTTAGAAGGACCCAGCCATATCTAGAAAATAAGAACCTTAGTACAACTTTGAGAGTAAATCAAATAAATAATGTTATGAGTTAGAATGTTGCATTTTGTGTCTAAATGTTAATTGATCATCCTGGTGGAATGTCTGTGAACTTCATAGGTTTTATAGGGCAGGGCCTGGGCAATGGCCACTCATCCTGGACCTTTTACTTAATACCACTTTGCATCTCATCCTAACAGTCATCTTTTCTGTCTAGAAAGCTGGTTAATCATGTTGATGGGGAAGAGTGATGCTGTAATCTACAGTTGTGAATTGAACTTTTTTAGCATTTCTGAGTTACTTTTAATACTGCTTTTAGGGAATTTGATCTGTACTGAGAAGTTAGCACCTTAGAGACTTGCTCTCCTTCTGTTTTACCTTACTCTTTGTTTGTTTTCCTAGGTAACCAAAGTGACCCAGGTAGATGGGAACAGCCCTGTAAGGTTTTCCACAGAGACCACTTTCCTAGTGGATAAGTATGAAATCCTGTAATACCAAGAAGAGGAACCGAAAAGGAAAACTTTCAAATTAATAAAAAAGAAGCCACAGTGGCTGAAGAGTTTTTTCCACATCTACAAGCCATTGGAGACCCTTTTTTCTGGTATAATTCACGATTCTCGGCGCGCAAGGACCCTCAACTCACCCTCAGTGTTTCAGTGTCACAGAGACATTCTTCGGCAAAGAAATGACACAAACAAAGGGAAAGGCTGCTGATTTCTTTGGCAGATTTTACTGGCCACCAGGAAAACCAGCTCTCCAGAGATTGCCCCTAGTTAAACACCTCTGCTTTCATCTAAGTTGCTCCTTAGTCCTAAATATAGTTATATTTCATACTTTGTTTTTTAAGTTTTTTCTACAGAAGATTTTAATCTTTCATACTTCTTTTCTTTACCTTCATTTTTTTTTCTTTCTATACATTTATTCAAGCACTGTAGGCGTTGTATTTGTTTGGTACTCCTAGAACAGGTTGATCTAATCCAGTCTTGATTTTTGGACTGTACACGTGAACTACTTAAGGTGTATCGGGTCTAGAAGCTGAAAGATAAGGATGCCTCATGTCCTTTTCCTATATCCATTCATCCCTCCACTTCTTTGCCAAGTTGTTTTCCTTTCAGGCCTGTCCGTCCAGTTTAGAACAGTACTGTGAATCCCACTTGTGTCAATATTAAAGACAGCTGAGAAACAGCTTTCAAGGTGTGTGGAAGGAGACTGATTATGTCCAGTTAGGGATTTCACATCCACAGGTAATCATATCTGCTGCTGGTGCTACCCAGGTTTCCAGTTGTCCACATTTTGGGTACTTCAGCTGAAATATAATAGCTCATGGTCTTTGTAATCCATTCACATTCCTCGTATTCACCACCTCCCTCTTTCTGGCTGTTGTCCTTTCTTTTCTAGCAGAGATGAGGTTATGATTTTGGAGGCTGTGGGTTCAGTGAGTCCCATTGGCCCTGAACTATCGAGGAGATTCCACTTCCACCACCAGGCTTTTAGCATTTCAAGAGGCAGCTGATTATATTGGTAGGAGTTAGATTGCTCACATATACTCCCATTTCCTTCTAACCTGCCCAGCATTTTTTCACCAGCCTATCTATCCCTGTCTCTGAAATCCTCTTCTAAGTCTTTTCTATTGAGTGTCATAATGCAGTGGTTGTTTCTTAGCCCCATCTCAACCATTACTTTTTCAATGGAGAAGACTACATCAGCCAAGCCAACATTGGCTTTTAACCCAGGATTGCACTCAGGGAGGTTGGTGGAGTTGCTGCCATTCTGCAGCCACAGGCAGGGGAAGAGGCAGATGACTGTAGATGATTTCTGCACTTCCCGTTGCTAGGAGAGCACCACTCCCACTCTGAACAGCATTGGCCTTCCCTGCGAACAGTGGAGTGTTCCTGAAGCAAAGCAGTCACGCACAAATGGCCATGGATGGAATTGTTTGCCAAAGAAATTTCTGGCCTTTCCCTTTCCCTTAACTGCGTCAGGGAAGAAATCCTTATCTGTAGTTCGGTTTCCACATGAGGTTTTTTGAGGAAGGGGACTGGGGACAAGAAATCTGTCATGTAGTTAAATAGGAAAGAAATCTTATTAATCCAGTTTTGTTTGAGAGTTGCTTGTCCATATGATTTTTTTAAAAGTCAAGTTTAGTTTCATAAAAACTTTTTTTTTCTGAAATTACTTTTGGGGTAATATTTAAAATGAAAGACGTTTTGTAACCCTGTAAAATACATAGGGAATATAGCATTCCAGTGTACACAAGAAGGCAAATTCTTTAATCAAATAAAGAGTATTATAAAATGAGTGTTTATTAGACTCTTGACTCTCATACTTTGGTGTCTGCTTGCTGATTCAGGATAATGTAATGGGATCTAAGATTAAAAATTAATGATATGTATTTTTTAAGAGAAAATAATCTCTGAGTATTCATTGCTTTTCCCCCCATTACAGGTATTGTGCCTTCTTGTGTCTTTTTCTCCATTCAGGCATACACATACACGTGTGCATCTGACGGTAGCTTTTGAATTTAATGCTATTTAAGGACTTTTTAAAAAAATTTTGTCAGGGGCAGTCATAGAGTCAGAAAATTGAGGCTTCACCTTTAAAGAACAATAATGGGGGGGTGGTGGTGGTTAGCTCAATTGGTTAGAGCGTGGTGCTTGTAGCACCAAGGTTGCTGATTCGGTCCCGCATGTGTCCACTGAGCTGCACACTCCTTAAAAAAAACCACCAACAACAATGGTTTGTAATATTTTGGAGCATTCACTTCCCCATTAGACAGGCAGTAGTAAAAAGTTACTCAGGGATGAGTGATGAATGCCAGTTGTTAATTCCCTCAAAAAGTCTTCTTCCTCACTTTTGATTTAACTTGAAAAACTATTGAACATCAACAGATTGTTTGGAAGGCAAATTATTCTAATGAGTAATAAGTGTCTGGGAATGAAAAGTTTTTATTTTAATGGTGAAAGCCAAGACTTTGAATTTTTTTTTTTTTTCCTTAAGAGAAACAGAAAGTATCTGGTCTAATGTTGCTGAAGTGTGGCTTGGCTCTCTGAAACTGTAACCTTAATCCAATGAAACACACACCAAAACCATGCCACACCCCCTAACTGGCAGCTAATCCCTCCACAACATCAAGTGGAGTTTTTGTTGGCCTCTTGTGAGGGAGACTAACAAAACAATTAGATCTGGCTGAGCATTCTGTTTAATGTAGGAGGGTTGTGGTTCCTGCTCCGGTTTAATTAAGTCCACATGGAGGTAGGGAGCACACCTCCGTGGGCAGGAATTCCTTCATAAAAAGATCTGTCATTTATCTGCTCAGTTTCAAACCCTAAATATCGACCCATGCATCTCTGATGGGAAAATTTGCCCTCCAATTAATTTAAAATTGTTCGCACTGGGTAGGATCTGAGAGATTTCCAGGGTTGAGAGACTAGTCCTTCTTAAAAGTTCACATCAGGCATAGATCAGTGGAGATAACGAAAAAAGTAGAAAAGTCCCCATCTCAAGAAGATAGTAAAGTCTAACTAGAAACAATGGCTGCATCTATTATACTTACAAAGCCTTTTTCTTTTTTTCTAAGATAAGTGTTAACTACAACTAGTGATACTCAACATGGGTCTCAGTGAGGGTGAGGTTTCTCTGTCTTGTCTTGTAGGCTTTAGAGGAATCTCTGGAAAGCAAAAACTCAGAATTGACTCCCCTTTATTATGCACCTCTCATTACAACAATTCTCCCTCCATTCTTGCCTGCTTTGGTAAATACAATTGCAGCTATAGAGCTTTGAATCTACTGGAAGATCCACAGGTAGGTTGGTTGCTCTGTATTGCTCTCACCCAAGGGCTGAGGGCATCACTGCAAGTGTCAGTCTCATTTTACTCTGGGGAGTTAGTGATTGATGTGGAAGCAAGCCTTTAAGAATATTAGACTACCTTTCTAAACGAAGCTGTTGCCCCTCTCTCAAACACAAGAGGTCAAGCAACCAGGCAGTTTATAGATGTTTGGGTCACTTCTTACAACCCCTACCTCCCACCTAAAGAGTTTTTTGTCTTGTTCATAGGCAAGGGCTAAGTTATTTAGGGCTTAGTCCAATTCTGGAGAGTTCCCATAGATACACTCAGATCAGGTTGATTAGCAAAGAGGGGCTATTTGAAAAAGGCATTACAAAATCAAAGCAATGAGAGAAATGGAAATAGGGCTCATTTCCCATTCTTTTGCACAAATGAATGCTTCTTTTCAGCTTATAGGAAGGTCTTGAGCCATGGAGGTAGACAAGACCAGTTTTCTATCCTTCCCAAATTTTCCACTCAGCTTGGATTTATCTTAGCTTTGGGTGGAAGTGTGGATTGTGTCATTTCTAAGACAAGCTGAGAAGAGAGTTTCTGCTCCTTTGCAGCTGCTGAAGAAAGGTTTGAACTTTTTCCCAAGTTGGATGCAGCGAGGAGTTACTTGGCACCATTGCTGCCACCACACCTACACTGATGATGCCTGAGTTCAGGATCCAAAGAGGACAGAAAGGATAGTTTTCTGGGATAGGGTGTGTATCTACAGGGCTTACTTGCTGTAATGAGCAATAATCACCTCTCTGGGGCTGGAGCAGTACAATTTCAGACTGGAGGGACAGAGGTGGGAAATATGCCTAAGGCAAAGGCAGGAGGGGTGTGGAAACCCACTACTGACATTCAAAGCTAAATGCAGAGGGCTTAAAAAAATCCACTCTTCCTTCCACACCCGGCCTTTGCTTCCACTTCGGAAAGTCTGAAGCATGCTTGGAAAGCTGTTTTCTGCTTTCTTCCTCCTCCCCCTTTTCTGAACTCCCAGCTGCTCGACCTCTTGCGTAATTGTGAGAGCACTTGAGTTTTTTGATGTGCTCCAGATGTGGAGCCGGGTGGGGGTGTATTGTAGGGGCGGTATAGGTCTGTAGTCCCCTGAGTGCTTTAACTGTGAGAACATAGGGCCTTGACACAGCAGAAGTGGACACAGTGCACAGAGCCTTTAGCATGGGATCAGCTGGTCTCTGGGCTGGCAGGACAGGAGTTGAGAGCTGTTTCAACCCCCTGCCTCATTATCAGCTGCCTCCATGGCAGGCTTGATTATTCCCTGAAATTCCTCTTGACCAAGATGGTAAAGAAGAGCTGGGAGTTGTGCAACAGAGTTAAGAGAAAAGTCTGAGGTACCCCAATTTGAGCCCCTTCCCTCAAATGCTGGGTCTTGGCACATAGGATACAACAGTTTGGGTTTTGTTTTACCAGAAAAGCCTGAAAATTACTATTGTGATCTGCCTCATGAAAAGTGGCCAGAGTCAAAATACTTTCATGAGCTTCAAACAGTATGAAGACAGGAAGAATAAGAGCCTCCCCCGCGCAACCCCACCGCACACACACATCACTGGGCTTCGTGGTATAGCTCATGCTAGGGACTGAGTGACCTGTTCCCTACAGCAGGTTGCTGCAAAGAGCGTCCTTCCCCTCCCCCTTTGTGTCCGTTGCCTGGCTCCGGTCAGCTCCAGTCTCTAGCCATGCCCCCCCCCCCCATACTAATGCTGGTCCTGTCAATGAGTGACCAAAGATTCCTGCAGTTCAGCCTCCTGCTGTTCCTCGGTTGGGGAGAGAGGGCACCAACTAAAGCCATTGAGTCAGAACAAGATTTGTCCATGCCAAAGAGAACACATTATTTTCTGTGATCCACCCCAGCTGGAATTTATGCCAGCCATGGGGGCTTTCTGCTCCCTCCTTCAGTGAGGAAGAGTCTCAGGAGTCCCTCTAGTGCAGGTTAAAGAAGTTCAGTCCTGCTGAGTTCACCTCCCTAGGGCCTCCGCAGTCAGTCTCCTGGGGCATGAGCTGGCTTTGCAAGGTAAGGTTCCACTGTCAGCGTTGGATTTCGGGTTGGGGGTTGAGGTGAGGAATGACTTCAACCAGACTCAGTTTCTAGTCTCCTCTTAGGTTTTTAGCCACCACCACCCCCTTTCTTTCTTATTAACTCCCTACTCCTACAGAGACCCAAACTGCTAAAGCATGGTGTGCCTAACTGTGTATCTATAGCTTGCCTCCCAATTGGAATCCAGCAGGTTGGGATGGGGTGGAGCTACATGGGGGCAAGATGTTAATTCTCAGCTTTCCTGTGCTTTACAGTTTGCATGGCACTTTAATATGTCTTATACCTATCCTTAGAAAAATTTGCCAAGCCTGATGTGCAGGGTTATCAACCCCATTTACAGCTTCATGATGGTGCTTGAAAGAGGGTGAGGAGAAGTGGAGACAGGGGGCAGACCTGGGTACCCTCAACAAATTTTCTGGAGACGTTGAGTATGTTGTAGGGCTACAACTAGGGAGGGGTTCACTGGGAGCCGATGGAGGATTCAGACATCTAGGATTTTAAAAGGGGGGGGGGGAGAAGAGATTGAGAAAAAAACCTGTCAAAAACATCTTCTCAGAAAAGCCTTAAAGCCTAGGGGTGTAGGGTGGTCTAGAAGTTCGAAAGGGGAGAGGGGGAGGAAGGAGAGGAGTGTGTGTGCGTTGGTGGTAGTGGAAAGCCCAGCTGCAGAGAGGAACAAAGCGGGCGCTGTGCAGGCGGGGGGTGGGGGTGGGGGGAGGTGCTGCTATGGGAAAGGGTTGTGTGTGTGTGTGTGTGGTTGGGGGGGGAACCTTGGGCTCCAGCGCCACAAGGGCGTCTTCTTTGGCTGGCCGGGCCGACCGGACGGGGGACGGGGGCGGGGACTAGCGGGGAGGGGGGCGGGACCCGTTCGCTTTCCTCCTACTCTCGGGGCTCCTAGCGAAAAGCCAGTGTCCTCCTGAGCCTGAGGCCGCGGCGGCCGAGCCAGGTTGAGGGACTGGTGTCCCCCTCTCCCCAGAGGTAAGGACCCTCCCTCCCTCTACAGAGCCTGCGGGCCTCGTTCGCCGTGCGGCTGGCACTGAATAAGGGGAAGTCCCTGGGGCCTGGCGAGAGCCCTCGTATCAGCTTTGGGCTAGGGCCCCCGGAAGAAACCAGTGGGGACAGTGGGGATGTCCCAGGTGAGTGCGTGGGGGCGAAAGGGGCTTTGTGGGGAGTGGGCGCCCCTGCTCTACAGCGAGCATCTTGCTTTTGCCCTCACGAGCTGCTGCCCGCGCCGCCGCCAGAGGGGGCCCTCGCGCCCATCCCCTGGAGGGACGCCGATCCTAGCTAGCCCCAGCAAGACTTTCTGCGGGTACCCAGAGGAACCCGCCGACAACTGCGGAGTCCGGTCCGCCTGCGCCCCACGGCTCCTTCTCTCCCGCCCACGCAGGACTGAGAGCCCTGCACAGGAGGGGCTCCCCTGGGGCATCGACGCTCCGGTACCCGGCTGGGTCGCTTTGACCCACGAAGAGGGATGCTGAGTCGGGCTCCGAGGCATGGGTGGGTTCAGGAGATGGGAGGCACGTCTGGGACATACCGGGCCCGCCCCACGTCTTTTGGGGTCTGGGAGGCCGGATGGGGTACCCTGGAGAGTGAGTCCCAGTCCCTTGACAAACCCGTTTAGTCCGGATCCGAATCCCTTGCGGAGTTCCCCGAGCGCGGCCAAGTCATCCGACCTCCTCCGAGATGGGGAAGTGCGGGCTGGAAGGCGGGGTGGCTGGGGGCTGGGAGGGACCGCCCGGCGCGGGGGTCGCGAGGCGCCCGCGGACTCTTCTGCCGAGGCGGGCGCGATCGGGGGCTTGGCCCGGAGACCGCAAGACCCCGTGGGGACCCAGGGCGCCGGGGCGGGGCTGCATTCTGGGTCCGTTAGCTCAGCAGTCCCGGAGGCTCCCGGAGGCTGACTCATCGCCTCCGTCACACACAGACACAGCTCCCCACCACGTCGGATGTCCCACGCGGCAACACTCACAGCGAGCCCAGCCTGCATAACTCATGCACACGCCACAGCCCCCGAGTCTCTCACCGCCCTGAAACGCGCGGAAGCTTTACACACACCCAGAACTCTACACACTGCACAGCAGCGCAGCCCTCACATGAAAGCGCCATTCACACCTGTGGCACCCGCACTCACGCAGTTCTCGCACAACCCCATTCCCACCCACCCCCGCTGCTCACACAACCTCACACGCAGCCCCCACCCCACTCACCTTCACACACGCAGTCCCCCTCCTCACACCTCTCACACGCAGCCCTCACACCGGCAGCCTTCTTACACACGCAGCCTCTCCATACACTCACATCCCTCACACGCGCAGCCCCCTACACACACACACACACACACACACACACATCGCCGCTACACACGCACTCCTCCTTCCCGCAGCTGTTCCGCGGGGAGCGGGCGGTGTCTGTGGGGCCACCCGTTTCCCCAGCCGCGCAAACAAGCGGCTCCTTCTCCCCGCTGTGCCAAAGAAAGGCCGCTTGTCCGGCGTCAGCCGCGGGCGGGGCGGCTCTGCCGGCGGCCCAACACTGCGGCCTTGTCCCACCTGGCGGACACCCTACTCCGCCTACGATTTGGGGGATGTGCACTTCCCCGCACCCCACCTCTACCCCTCACACAAATAAAAAGCGGAACCCGAACTATGCTCACGCCTCTCTCCCCCGCTGCGTGCCCTCTCTTCCTGGACCGCCTGCGCTCTCCCCCACTCCTGGGCCCCGTGGCTGCCCTGTCTCCCTCTCTTCCTTCAACTCCCGGTCTCCCCGCCCCGCTGCTTCCCCTCCAACTGCCCTCGGTGCCTTCCGCCGCTTCCCCGCTCCTCAAGGACTCGTCTGTCCTCAGTCTTCCCCATCTCTTTTCTTGGTCTTCCAGTTCGTCTACGTCTCTGTCCCTGTCTCCCCACAACTCTGCGTCCCCCAGACTCTATCCTGCTTCCCCATCTCCTTCCCCTTCTCCCCACCTTGCTGCCCTCACTTTTTCTCCCCAGCTCTCATTTTTCCTTATCCCTCAGTCTCCCGCTTCCCTTTTCCACTCCAGAGCCCTTCGTCTCCCCTTCCCGGTCGCATCCCTCCGCAGACCCCTCATTTTCTTCATCTGTCAGTTGAGTTCTCTCATCAGCGGGCCTTTCCACACCCCACCCCACCCCAGCCCCCGCCCTATTCCGGCAACCCTCCCGCCGAGCTCCCAGCCTCGGTTTCCTTCCCGACTCCTTCCTCTGTCCGCGGCCCTTCCCCGAGGGCGGATGTGCAACGGGAAGGCGAAGGCGTCGGCGGGCCGAGAGCATCTCGACTCAGCCTCGCAGGCCTCGGGCCACAGACGTGCTACGCCCGGGGCGAAGCCTCGGCGGGTCCCCTGGCCACAGGTGAGGGGTGGAGCGGCCCGGCAAGGACCCGGGGGAGCGCCAGAGTAGGGGCGCCACCGAGGGCCGGGCTTCCTTCCGTTCTGGGTCTAGCCTTGGACCTTTCGTCTGCGGCCCAGCTTGGAGCCTGGATCTCCTCCTGTGCCTGTTGGTTCCAGATCTTTTCGGCCCTTCCTGGGCCTCCCTCCACCCTCATTCGGGTGCCGAGATACCCAAGCGGTGACTCTGGACGCCCCACTCGGCGGAGAGGGCTGGGGACTGGGTAGGGCTGCTGATCCCACTCGGCGAGGAGGCCGGAGTGGCCGGACCCGAGCGGGGTCACCTGCCAGCTCCCGGGCCTCGCCCCATACACCCTGTTCACATCGGCACCAGACACCCAGGTCTCTGCCACCCTGCTCTGTGGAGGTGCTTGGGCATCTGTGCCCGCGATGCGGGAGGGCTACCGAGAGCCGGCGCTGATGGTGGCGCTTCCCTCCCACCCCTCAGGCTGGAAAGCGGTACTCGCAATGCAGGAAGCTTTTTTCTTTTCTTTCCTTCCTTCCTTCCTTCCTTCCTTCCTTCCTTCCTTCCTTCCCTTTCTTCCATCCTTTCTCTTTCTCGCTCTCTCGCTCTCTCGCTCTCTCGCTCTCCCTCCCCCTCCCCCTCCCCCTCTCCCTCTCTCCCTCTCTCCCTCCCTCCCTCCCTCTTTCTCTCCGTCTCTGTCTCCGTCTCCGTCTCTCTTTTGGCAGCGGGGCGGGGTTTCCCAGAAAGGCCGCAGAGGTCGGGCGGGGCAGGCGAGATGGATAAATACGGCGGGAGGTGGTGGGTAGCCCAGTCCGACGGAAGCGGGTCGGCCGGTTGGGGGCGCCCAGGCGTAGCGTCGCTTCGCCATCCAAGCCAGAGGTGAGGTCCGAGGACAAGGCGCCCCCAGGTGGCTGCTCTCTGGGCCGCGACGCAGCCCCTGTGTCAAAGCACCGCCTGAGTACTGAGACGCGTTGGTTCTGCAGTATCTTTCCACCTAACCTGGATTAGGTTTCTGAGCTGGGGCCACAGCCTCGCACCTCCCAATCTCTACATCTTTTCTTATCTTCGTCTTTCCCTTCGCCTGTCTCCTTACCTCTCCCTCTCCTTTCATCTCCTTATTCCCTTCTCTCTTCTCTTCTAATCACTCTTGTTCCCTGTCAACCTTATCCCTTAACAATCTTTATCTTCACTTGAAATTCGTTGGTGTAAATAAATGAGCACAGCTGCCTCGCAGGGTGATAGCGACAAGTGTGACCAATGAAGAAACTGAGGCTCACAAAAGTGAAGTGACTTGTTCAAGGTCATAAAGCTCATACTAATAACTGGCATGTTTATAGTGCTTTGTACTTCACAAAGTGCCATTTAATAAAACCTGAATCTCCAGACAATCGTTTTAAAAAACCTAACAGTTTTATTGAGGTATAAAGTATATACCATAAGATTCACTTAAGGGTACATTCAATAATTTTTAGTATACTTACAGAGCTGTGCAACCAACTCTCATCACAATTTAGTTTTAGAATATTTCTGTCAGGCCAAAAAGAAATCTTGTGTCCATTTATTAATCACTCCTCATAACAGGCAAGCGCTAATCTGATGATCTTTTTTTTAATCATTATTCCATTTTTATAGCAAATGATCTGATACTCAGAGACAAGTTAAGTAACTTGTCCAAGATCTCACAGATAATAAATAATAAAGTCAGGGTTAAACAATAAGTGATGATGCCTTTCCTTCATCGTTATTTACTGTTTTGTTTTTCTTACCCTTTGTTTTATATAAACTCCCCATTCCCAACCCACTGTCTCTTGCCTCTCCTCCCTCAGAGAATGCTGAGGGATTTCCCTGAGTTGAAAGAAGCAGTACAACAGTCTCTGTCCCTGGAAATGTTTACCCATGACCAGCTCTCTGGAGGAGGTGCCAGGCCAGCTTGGGCTTTGTTATAGATTAATGGCCTTTGCCTTCCCTCTTTCCAGGCAGACTTGGGATGGGCCCCAGGCCTTGTTTGGCCTCTCTTCCACCAGCGTGGGTGGAAATGGTGACAGAGATGAGGCAGTCCAGGCCCGGAAGGGTGGAAGCTGGGAGGGTAAAATTAGTAACTCTATGGCGGAGGCTCTTGGGCCCCATTGCCAGGGTCAGACATTCCTTGGAATGCCGGCTCCTGCCCCCACTTGCTCTCCAAGTCACCTGGTTGATGGCTGGAAGAGAAAGTGGAGGGAAACCCTGCATTCTTGGGTCTCCCTCCCTACCTTCAGCCACATTCTTCTCAGCTTTACCCAGTAACATTTCAGCAACAAATGAGAAGTTCTCACTTTAGCAAGTTGATCAAGGGATGGGCATGTAGGCACACATTAGTACACAAAGGTCCTTCCTCACATTTCTTAGGTTCCAAAAATGTGAGCCAAGAAGAAAGAGATGGGTGAGGAAGAGTTCAAGTTCTGGTTCCGAAATCTATTTTACCCTTGGTTCTAAGGATCTAAGCTTCGTAAGCACCAAATCAGGTTAAGACCCCAAGATCCTATATTCCCAGTATTAGTCAGTACTGAGTTGGGGTTTTTTTTTGGTTTTAATTGTTTGTTTGGTTTTTTGCTGATTGTGTGGGGGTGAGATTGCTTTGTGAGGAAGAGAGGGTGCAGGAGTTGAGACATAAAAAGATGGCAGGAATGGTTGAGTTTTTCTTGTTGTGTCTCCTTTAAGAAAACATCCCATTGAGACCCCTGGGAAAAGAGACAAAGGGAGAAGAAGAAAGGGAAAGACTGGGGAAGGAAGCTCCTATCTCAGCCCTGCCACCCAGCTGGGGGCCCTCTGGCTAACAGTGCCCTTGGAGAGGGTTCCTTGGATTCAGCTTCTCCCACTAAGGTCGATTTTCCCCACCCTGCTTACAGCTCCAGATGTCTAAGGGTCCTCAGCTGTCAAAACCTGGGTCCTGGGTGTCAGAGGCAAGAAAACCCAGAAATACAGGTTGGGTCTTATAGGACTTTTTGTGCTTTTGGTGGCAAGGGCCGGGACTGGTGTGATGTGGTAGCCATCCTGTGGCTGAAGATGTGGCACTGCCTTCCCCCCCAGAAAGCTCCTGAGCTGCTTCCACTTTTCCTTCAGCATAAACATACTGGAAATGACAGTGCCTGGTGCTGCCCCTGCCCTGAGAGCCCTGACACATAGCCTATTCCTTTCTCTTTTTTGCTCTGGCCTCCCACCTCACCTGCTTTCTGCTGTGTCCCCAGGAGCCCTAGAGACCTAGAACCATGGACACTCTCAATAGGAACCAGGTAGGCTCTGGATGCAAGACCCAAGCAATGGTGCAGGTGAGTGGGGTTTGAGCCATGGGGCAAAAGGACTATTGGTGAGGATGGGTTTGGCTCCTCTATGCGCCTGTGGTCCCAGCCCAAGGATGAGAGCAGCAGTTCCTCTCTGCCCTTCCCAGGTCCCAAGCCTATTAACAGCTAAGTCTTTATCTGAATCAGGTTAATTGGTTTACCCAGAAAATACCCTTGGAAAGGCAGCAAGTGGTTTTCAGACTGAGCTGTATTCCTCTCCTCGATCCATGTCACCACCCACTCTTGTGATTTACTTTAAAAGGGGCAATCATTAGCCAAGTGGATTGCCACAGACAAGTCTACAGGGACAAGTCTTGATTGGCTCTCTCTACAGTACCCCCTCCTCTTACCCAGTGCCTCCCTGCTCCCCTTACTTTCTCCTTGTTTCTGTCTTAATAGACAAAGGGGGTAGTTAAGCCAAGACTTGAGATAAATCCGCTGGGACAAGTTAGTGGCCTAGATTCAGATCTAATTACAATTTAGTGGAATAACGCTCTATGCAAGATTTTGTGCTAAGCCTTTCAACACCCTCAGAGCCCTTTGGAGAAGGGAAGTGCTGGAGAGAGTGCTGGTGTGACCGGGACTAGGGTGGTAAAGTGCTGGCCTGGAGTCTCTAAGGATGTTTATCCCCCACCCCCACTGCCTGCAGAAAGGACCCTTGGACCTGATAGAGACAGGCAAAGGGCTGAAAGTGCAAACTGACAAACCCCATCTGGTGAGCCTGGGCAGTGGGCGACTCAGCACAGCTATCACCCTTCTCCCGCTGGAGGAAGGTAAGTTGAGGGACATCCCATCTGCCACCCCTCCATCCTTGTAGACATTCCTGCCATGGGGTCCAGACATGTGTTGGGCCCTTTCTGCTGTTGGCAGTGTTCACCTCTCCCAAATGGGAGGCTGTGCCATTGCACCCCACCACTTTGCTTCCCTTGTCTCTGGCTCCCCAGACTGCCTGCCCTTTTGGGTAGATAATTTGGCTCCATGACTGGGATTAAAGATCAGCTTAAAAACAAGGAGGAGAGCACTGAAACAAGAGAGCACATTGCTCTTAGCAACCGGTATGGCCAAGAAGAGAGGGGGCCCCACTCCAGGGCAATGCCTGGCATGGGAGAAGGTACTGGTGGAGAATGGAGAGATGGGAGTAGGGCAAATCTCTCAAGATAAGACCCTGGCACAACCTCTTCACTTTGCAGCTTCTGCCCTTCCTCTCTTCTCCCCTGGCTGCACTTATTGCCTGGGTGATACTACATTCCTCACATTCTCCAAATACCAGTTCCAGAGGCTCTGCCAGGGGAACGTCTGTACATGTAGAAGCAGCGAGAGGAGAGGCTGCACTGAAGAGAGAGGGAGTAAGGGAGGGCAAGGATTGCAGGTGGTAGAATGGAGGGAAAGAAGAAGAGGGAGATTTAGAAGAAAAGAGGGGGGAGCATGATGAAGGAGACAAAGGACTTAGGGAGGGAGAGTTGGAGAAACTAAGGGAGGGTCTGCAGAAAAGAAGTCCCCCTTTTCTACCTATCTATGGAGTCTGAATCCTACTGTACTCTGTGGGCTTTCCCATGTCTGGTCCAGAGTTTTCTCTGCCTGAGAAGAGCTTCTACCACTTACTGTCTCAACCAGGCTCAGAGGTCCAAAAGTGGTGACTAGTGGTGGGCAGTGATTCTCCCTGGAGTAGGAGGTGGAAATATAGTTCCACTGTGGTTCTCTTTGCCCTGTCCCTGGCTCCTCAGCCTGGACAAACCCTCTGACTCAGTTTGCCTCCTGTTTTCAGGGAGGACGGTGATTGGCTCTGCGGCCAAGGACATCTCACTGCAGGGTCCAGGCCTGGCTCCAGAGCACTGCTACATTGAGAACCTGCGGGGCACCCTCACCCTCTACCCTTGTGGCAATGCCTGCGCTATTGATGGGTTGCCTGTCCGACAGCCCACCAGGCTCACTCAGGGTAAGGTTTGATACCTAAAAAGAGGGGGCCTCTGTTTAAAAGCTTGTGCATGATAGGTGCAAGGGGAGCTTGCTGTGGTGGTTACCATGGTAACTGCCTGAGTGACCATAGTGGAGTGGGGTGCTCAGGTGCATCTGACATGCCTAAACAACATCCCAAACCCCTCTGGCATCCAGATTTGTCTTCCGCCTGCTTTTCTTCTCTGGTCACCCCATCCTTCCTTTCCACACCACAGGGAAAGAAGAGTTTCCAATTCTTGCTATCAAAGGGCATGGGGAGTGGTTGTGTGATCATTAGTGGTTGTTAGGGGAGAGCAATTGGAGCAGCAATGAGGGGAACAATGGCATTGTGCCATGATGCCAAGTGGGAATTGTGTTCTGAAAAGCTGTAGAGGTTGGGGAAAGGAAGATAATACCACTTGATGGGGATTGGGCAAGGGCAAAATCTGATGGCAAAATCTGAGGACATGCCCACTCCTGTTAAAACACTGTTGACAGTAGCTTTTGGGTCATGAATATGGTTACCACTCTGTTTCCCAAAGCAACAGGCCATTCTGTTGTGTAAGGTAGCTCTAGGGGCCCCTAGTTATTATGGTGACCAGGCAGGTAAGGGGTTAGCCCAGCTGGCACTTTGACAGAACAAGTGTGTTTGCCCTGGCCATCAATTTATATGGTGAATCATCATCTTAGGGGAATGAGAAAAGCAGATTAGGGTGGGGAGTAGCCGTGGGGTTAACATGAGGATGGGAGCTCTGGGCTAAGCCTGGCTCTGAGCAGGAGGACTGTGTCCTGGCATCATTTTCTGAGGCCTCTTACCACTTACTGACTACCGCGTTTCCCTGAAAATAAGACCTAGATGGACCATCAGCTCTAATGCATCTTTTGGAGCAAAAATTAATATAAGACCCGGCATTATTATATTATATTATATTATATTATATTATATTATATTATATTATATTATATTACACCTGGTTCTATATTATATTAAAATAAGACCGGGACTTATATTAATTTTTGCTCCAAAAGATGCATTAGAGCTGATAGTCCGGCTAGGTCTTATTTTTGAGGAAACACGGTATAAGCTCCTTTAGAGTAAAAATCCCACTCACTCTATTTTCCCTCTCCCCTTTTCTTCACACTCCTTGGGGTCTCTTTAAATGCTACTCCCTTCACAGCTGACCCAGGAGACCCAGCCTTGCCCTACTCTTTTCTTCCTGCCCTTGGGTTAGTGTCTGGTGGACAACTGATTTCAGGGAGGCAGGCTTGCCAGCAGCAGCAGGCAGGCCCTTGCCGCCTCCAGGGCTTCAAGGTCTCTGACCCCCACAGGAGAGAAGGAACCCCCATAAATTGGGACTTTGGCTGTAATGCCATCTGGTTCCTGATAGTCCTCTTCAATTTCAAAGAGAGCCTTTTCCCAAAGATTTGAGTGCATGGAAGTGAGACAAAGTGACAAGGAGAGGTAGGGGCAGAGTTCAAAGACTTCTGGAGAAAGAGCCCAGCCCTTACTACTCCGGCCCCAAATCCCTCACGTTCATGGGCAAGAACATTCTTCCTCCATGTTGTGAGCAGGGTGGAGGAACCAGTGATCTTGCCCATCTTCCCAGTGCATCATTTAGCTTCCAGAGAAGAGGGAGGGCCTGGGCCAAGATGGATTCTTAGGCATTTCCTGTAGTTCCAGTGACCCCCAGCCCTTTCCTAGCCAAAAGCCCAGCCTGCCAAGTATGTACCCTACTCTCTTCTGACCCTAAACCTCCTTCCCTTTTTCTTCCTCCCACCCCACGGCCTTCTTGTCTAGGCTCGCCTGTCCCAGAAGCTTGGCAGCCTGGGGAGGGGGAGGCAGAGGCACAAAGGAACGGGTGTTCTTTCCAGCACTCCCCCTCCCCTGAGCTCCAGGAGCTGAGGGTTTCCTTGTCTCATCTCTGGAGCAAGGCACCAAGCCCAGCCCTGCCTGGCCCCACTCCGGACATTCTTGGGAGTGCGTTTCCCTGGAAACTGGGTGGCTCTGGGGTGCATGTGCTATCTCTGTATTTCTGTGTAACTGGAGTGTGTTTATGTATCTCCGGATGTGTCTGTGACTCTGGGCTTGTGTATCTCTGTGTTTGTATCTTTCCTTGTGTTTATGGATCAGAATGTTCGAGTGGAGGGCAGGAGTGAACTCAGGACTTATGGTGCTCCTATGTGTCTGTGAGAACTCATTGGCCATGTGCCTATCTGTGGGCATATGTGCACATTTTCCCTGTCTTGTTCCTGTGATCCAACCTTGTAGAAGGTACCCTCCTCTTTGAAAAACAGAGGGCTACCCTAGAAATAACAAGGAGACTGCTCTGGCTGGGCCAGGCCTTAGATGCATCATTCAGGCACTGTGCCCAGCCATAGGCAACTTGGAGAGGCACACAACATGACTGGAAGAGATGGCAGTCACAGGCTCTTCCAGTAGGAATGTGCCTGGGCCATGGGTGGGGGAAGGTAGGCAGAAAGCAGATGCCAACCTTTAGCTAGAGCTATGGACATGGGAGCCTGAAGTGAGGGAGCCAGGAAGATCGTGATTCCACTCTCATACCCGGGGATCTTGGCACAGCCCACGCTGCCTTCTCTACAGAGCAAGAGGTGGAGCTGGGAATAGGACCAAGGAAATGAGGAGGAATCTTAATCTGGGTCTAGGCTGCCACACCCTGGGACCACAGCACCAGACCACATGAAAGATCTGGGAGGGGACTAAGTAGAGGAGGGCCTAGAAAGCCACATACTCAGGGCCCAGGCTGTCTAGACAGTAGGTCCCCATCCACTCCCAGCACTTGCTGCCAGTGCCTGTCTCCACAGCTCCTTCACTCCCGAAGCCCCTCATTGGTGGGGAAGGGCTTGTGTGAGGCCAGCAGGGGAAGCTCCCTAGGACATGGCTGGGGAGTCAGGATTCCTGGGTTATCCAGTTGCCTCCGTCTGGGATTCAGGACACTGAACCTTTTCCTCTCCCACCCAATTATCATTTATTCCTTCTGTAAATGGGACTGAAGCTGTCAGCTAGCCTCTGTTATAAGACTGATAAAGATCTTGACTAATAAAGCTCGAAGGAAGGAGAGAAAAAGCAAAGACTCCTAGCTCTCCACTTCTTGTGCCTGTCTTTTACACTATTTAATCACCGGTGGGCATCCTCTGTATCTGCCCAGCTGGCCCTCACAGTTTCCAGACCGATGAATCACTCTTCTTGAGAAGATTTTTTTTAAAGGTTCCCCCTATTTCGCATTTGACCTTATATGATTTTTTCCTTTTTCCTTTAGAAGGGGAATAAGATACATGTGCAAGTGTGAGTGTGTGGCAGTATGTGTAGGTATTCAGCAAGAACGGAAAAATCGCTTGACTATTTCTCTAAGGAGGTTGACTTTTGATTTCAGAGTGTCTCCAGGGACTGAATGAAAGGATATCTGTGCCTGAGTGAGTATGTAACTAAGAGGGGGGTTGGTGCCTATGGGGTTGTATGTGTGAGAATAAATGTGTGTGAGACAGGGCATGTTTGACTGGGATGTTTTTGTGACTCAATGTACATAGCTAAAGTGGGGTCTGTGTGACTGAGCAAGTGTTGCTGTGTATCTGAGAAAAAGTGTGTGGGGCTGTGTGAGTGTTGAGCACATTGAGTGTCTGAGAAAACACAGTGTGTCCCTTAAGGCTCTGGTGTCCAGACGCCAGGTCCCTGGAACTCTCTGGGGCCCAAGCTGGGTGGTAGGTACTTGCCTGACCCAGAACCCCTGGAGGCTCCAGAAGCAGGTGACACTATTTCCCAGATGGAAAGGGTATCTCATTAGGCTGGGGCTAGCACAACTGGTGGTTGTGGTTGGGAGGTAGGGTTGGCTTCTAGAACCCTAGGCAAGTGGGCTGTCTCTGAAAGGGCAGTGCTTGGTCTAGCCTGGTCTGTAGGGTGAGGTGAGCTGCTTGGAAGTGTAGGGAGCAGGGAGAGGGCAGAAAAGGAGGTGCTTAGGTTGGAAACAGGGGCTGGGCTCAGTGCTGCTCACATTGCACAGGGCACTGCTTTGGGCTGAACTTCCAGCCCCGGAGGGACCTTATCACAGTGGCAGACTGAGGGCCAGAGCAGAACCTAATGACCTAGCTGGATCCCTGTAAGTTCCGGTTGTCTCTCTTATATGTAGAATCATGGAATGTCAAGAGCTTAACCTCTGCTGTCATTGAAGCCAACCTCCTCATTCTGTAGATAAGGCCAGAAGGTGTGACTGGCCCCAGGTGACCAGCCAGTCAGGGGCTAGGCTGGCCCCATCCTAGGCCTCTGGTGACTTCCTACCACAGTGGGTTCTCAGGGAGATCCCCTTCTCACTCCTGCCTTCTGGCGCTTTACCCTCTGGTCTCTCTACTTACCTCTCACCTTTCCTTCTGTCACCTCCCTTGAACCTTTTTACACCCTGCCCCACTTCTACTCCCGCCCTGGTGCCAGAATCCCGCGCCTGCACCCTCTCCGCATCCTCCCGCCCCGCCCTCTCCATCCCGCTCCCTTCTCTTCTCCTCCATCACTTCCTCTTCCCCTCCTCCTCTCCTTTGTCCCTCCCCCTGGCTCCCTTCCCTCGCCGCTGGTGGCAGGTCCGCCCCTCCCCGGGCATTGGTGGCTGCTAGCTGCTTTGCTGCTAGCTGCTCGGAGCCTGGAGCGGGCACGCGGGAGGTCGGCCCGCCCCCTCAAAGGCCCGGGGCGGGCCGGGACATGGAGGGTCCGAGCTAGTGGGGGCGAGCGGTCCGGAGGTCCGGGTTTGGCGGTGAGTCCTCAGCCCGGGGCCAGCCGCAGCCCGCAGGCAGCCGGGTGTGGAAAAGCCCGGGGTAGGGGGTGGGGGGCGAGCAGGGGGAAGGGTCCTCAGGCCCCTCTTTGGGAGCTTGAGGCTGTGAGACTCATTTGTGTCTGAGTCCTGAACATTTCTGAGTGGGAGGTCTGGGCTTGAGGCCACTCCTCAGCACGGCAGACTTCATCTTCCCCAACGCCAGGCAGTCCCTTCCATAGGACTGCCCTCTGTATGGGGTTGAAGGGTCCTGGTTAGGATGAAGGAAGCCTGTGTTATGGCTAACGGGGGTCTCTGATAGAAAGGGCCAAGACCCTTCCTTCCATCTTCCCCTCATCCCAGCCTCCCTCTGGCCAGTCCATGCTATTTGTGTGGCCAGCAGGGCAGTGTGTGAGCATGTATGCCTGTGTCTGTATGTTTCTGTGAGTGTGTGTGTGTGAACCTGTATGAGAGTGTGTTGTTTGTGGTGTTTCCCGTCTGTGTCTTTCAGAGATAGAATCCACCCTCTCCTTTGCCCTGCATTTTTTTCCCCTCCAGATGTGCAGTGCCACCACCAACCTGCATACTGCTGGGCCCTGAGTCCTTTGGGGATGGGGGCGGGGGCACAGACCAGAACTTTGCCTGGATGAGAAGGGGTTCTTGGGTTTCCTCAGTGGGCTGACCTTTGGAGGTGTGGGGCAGGAGTGGGTAGAGAGGTTTCTTCCCAGAAATAGGCTGGCTAAGCCCCTGGGGGCATTGGATGAGAGTTGGGGCAATGACTGGGGCCCCTGAGTGCAAATAGAAAGTTAATTTGGGCAGAAGCTGGTCTGCTTTCAGTCTTGCTGCCCTTCTGCTGTCTCTATTTATACAGATTCAGCTCTGCTGCCTGGCATCACCTATTTATAGAAGCAGCATAGCCACACCCCCTGTATAGAGGAGGAGGGTGAGGGGTAGAAGAAGGGGCAGGGAACTCCCAGCTATAGGAGCCAGGGCTAAGGGTCCCTAGGTGCCCACAGCCTCCTTGTGTGGGCCTGGCACTGATGGGCTGGAATCCACCCAGACTCCCTACCTTCTTCCCAGCCTGGATTGTGTGGTCCGACTTCTGATCTCCCTTCCCCCCATCAATCTAGGGTTGAGTGGATCCGTCTAGACCCTACAGACTCATCATTAATTAGCTCATTAAATGGTTGAAAGGAAGGGGAAGAGCCTGGCAGGGCTGTTTCTGAAACAGCTGTGGCTGTAATTAGGTGGACGGGTGGTGGGCTATTATTTATTCCTGTTATGATTACTCTGGGATGGGCTCCTCTGATTGGTGGCTTGGCAGGGAAAGCTTCCTCCTCTCCTAACCACCCATCAGCCTTAAGAATTGTTGGTGCCCGCCTGCCTGGGAGGGCTTGTGGGTGTGCCAGAGAAGTGGGTGGCTTTGTCCACTATAGTTATCTGTTATGGGCTTCTCAGCCCACTGCCCCCCACCACACAGCAGTGCCCTGGATTCCAGCAACAGGCTTTTCAGTGAGGGGCCTGCTGATGTAGCCACGGGCCTGGGATGCCCATGCCCTTGTGGCCTGCCTGAGCGGAACTGTCTCAGTGTCCAGGAATGTAGACTTCCCTGCCAGTCTTAGCTCAGACTGGCATGAAGCTTGGGGTGCCAAGTGGCACCAGATTGGGTAGGCAGGAGGCCGGGGCGAGGGGCCAGGGATGTGAACAAATTGGAAGGGTGGGTGGTAGGGAGCATCGGGGCTAGGGCTTCTCCCAATATAGTGTGTTTTGTAGGAGTCTTCTAGCACCTGGTGTGGCCAGGAGTTCTGCCAGCCAGGCTTAGGTGCCTATGGACACACCTACCACTGTGCACACTTCTGGTGCCTCTGGCTACATTTTCTGGCTCTCAAGTACCCTCCCCCTTCCATGCACTCTCACTTCCTGGGCAGGACTGGACTTGTGTCTGCTGCCTGGGAATGTGCTTGGCTGAGGCTAGGCCCTTTGGCCTCGGCTTGGCTACATTCCATGGGAGATGTAGGAGCAGAAGGATGTCAGGTCAGAGGGTGTGTTTGTCAAAAAGACCTTGGTGGCCGCTCCCACTGTTGGAGCCAGGAAGCAAATTCTGGTCCCTGCAGGGGCATCTCACGGTTTTCCCCTGTCCCCTATCGTAGAACTTTTTTGTGATCTTGGAAGCTGCTGCCTTCCATCCAAGGGGCAGATACACGGTCATGGGCACAGGTTGGTTGGCGGGACAAGGGGTCCACGTTCTCTGAACAACCACCCCCATTTGCGGAGCACTTTAACATGTGCTGTCTTAGTGACGCTGCCAGCTCAGAGGCATTGTCCTCACTTCTCTAATGATAAAGCTAGAGTCAAAGGTGAAGTGACTTCACCCGAAGGTCTCACAGCTAGTAAGAAGAAGAGTTAGGCTAGTACTTGGATCTTGGGACTCACAAACCAGTGCTCTTCCACTCTGCCCTGCGCTATTGATCCCTGCCAGTGCCTATCTCAAGCACAGGCAGGGTCAGTCATGGACCTTGTGGACACTGTGAGTGCAGGTGGGGATGACCCTTTGGAGCCTGGGGTGAGCCTGCTAGTACCGTAGGTGAGGGCTGCCTGAGCCCTGCTGCCCTTCCAAGCATTTTCTTTCTCCAAAGGCTGCATGTTGTGCCTGGGTCAGTCCACCTTCCTCCGCTTTAACCACCCAGCTGAAGCCAAGTGGATGAAAAGCATGATTCCTGCGGGGGGCCGGGCCCCGGGGCCCCCCTACAGTCCTGGCCCAGGTAGGTACCCGGTTGGAGCAGGAGGTTGGGTTGGTGGTACCCCCTGGGCAGTCTGCTTTGCCCACTCCAGTCACGCTTACAGTGTCAGGGCAGGACAATACCCATGATCTAGGCTTGCTGCCACCTGCCATGGGCCACTGGTGAAGAATGCCAGGCAGTCTGGCCACTGGGAGAGATCCAAGAAATGCTGCTTGGCTGAAACTGGGGAATCATATGCCTGAGAGATGGAGGGTTCTGCCAGCCTATGTCCCACTGCCCTGGAAGATGCCACCTCAATGTCTGGGACCCTGACCCTCTTGTGTCACCACCAGGGAGCCTCACCCTGAATGGGCAGAAGGAAGCATTAGGTTGAACCCCTGTAAGCGCTGGTGGGTCTTACCTGCTGCTAATCATCCCTGGGCCTTGCCCCACCCCCAGGCCAGGCCATGCCAGCTGACGACTCAGTGGAGCAGCTGCAGTTTGTGTGTGAATTATTGATTCCCAGAGGAGAGTTGGTGATTGTCCCAGGGAACCAGCACAGCTCCCCTCAGCCCAGATGCTTAGGGGGTAGGGTGCAGACCAGGAGGCTGCCAGAGGGCCTACTATCCCAGACTTTGCATGTGCATTCAGTTGGCTGTGGGATGACAGGTGTCAACATGGTGTTGGGACAGGTGGACATGTATGTCAAGTATATGTAGCAGGGTAGCATCAGTGACGTCAATGGATAGCCTGGGGATCTGAAGAAAGATGGGTAGTCACTGGGATCACCACTATCCATAGTAACCCCCCTGACTGGTCCTCCTACACAGTTCCCATAATTTTGGACCCAAATTCAGTCTTGCAAAGGCTTTTCCTTCTCCTCCTCCACCCCCACCTCCCGTCTTTTCTAGCCCCTAGGGAGCTAAGAAGCCTGGGCTCCCAGTCTACTCCCTGGTTAGCTTTATCCTGACCCCACTCTAGCTTTGTCATGCCACTCTGTCAGCTGTTTGGGGCAGTGGTTCCAGAGACTCCTGGTTGATTGACTAGGGCTGGGGCAGGGCAAAGCCTTTTGCTGGTGTGGCTTAACGGGCTAATTGGAGGCACTGAGCTGCACCTAGTTGCTGGCCAGCCTGGCTTCCAGGAACTAGCCATCAGTGCCAGGCCCTTCCCTTACCTCTGAATGGATAAAGTATTGCAGCACTCACTTCTTGCCCAGCTTTGGAGGCTTTGTGTATTTTTTCCCCTGGGTCTCTGCTGCGTTGGGAGGCCCTATGTCCTATTAGACTGGGACACCCCTGGAACTTTTGGCCAGCTCCATAGCATGTCATCCCTTTTGCGGAATGTTCACCTGCTCTCCTGAAGGATAGGTTCAGGAGGTTGGGGAAACCAAGGCAGGGAGCAGCGTAGTCCTGGGGTGGGTCAGCAACAGCTAGGCCTAGAAGAGCCTGGCATTATTCCCACGTCTGTCCTAAGTCATAAAATGTTACAGCCAGAAGATCTCTGCCCATCCTCTTTCTTTACAGAAGTGGAAACTGAGGGCAAGGTGACTTGGGTAAGGTTGCACAGCAGGTCAGTGGCAGAGCTGGCTCCAGAACCCAGATCTCCTGGTTTCTTCTCCAGAGTCTTTGCAGCCCAACTCTGTTAGGAGGAGGTGGGGTAGTGCCTTTGCTATTATGCAACTCCCCAAAGTCAAAGACCAGGGCCCGAGGCATCTTTGCATTTTCCTTTAGCAGAATCAGAAAGCCTGGTGAATGGGAACCACACTCCACAGCCTATAGCCCGAGGACCCTCGGCCTGTGCCAGCCACAGTTCCCTGGTGAGCTCTATTGAGAAGGACCTGCAGGAAATCATGGATTCACTGGTGCTAGAGGAACCTGGAGTTGCTGGAAAGAAGCCTGCCACAACTTGCCCACTGGTGCCAATGGCTAACGGTGGTCGCTACCTGCTGTCCCCCCCAACCAGCCCTGGTGCCATGTCTGTGGGCTCCAGCTATGAGAACACCTCTCCAGCCTTCTCTCCACTTTCCTCACCAGCCAGCAGTGGAAGCTGTGCCAGCCACTCACCCAGTGGGCAGGAGCCAGCGCCTTCCATGCCCCCACTGGTGCCTGCCCGTTCCTCCAGCTACCATCTGGCTCTGCAGCCCCCACACTCCCGACCTAGTGGTGCCCGCTTTTCTGAGAGCCCGCGGCCGGGCAGGAAGGGGTGTCAAGAAAGGCCTCCCAGCCCTGGCCTCCGGGGTCTGCTGACAGACAGCCCTGCAGCTACTGTCTTGGCGGAGGCGTGCAGAACCACTGAGAGCCCCCGGCTAGGTGGGCAGCTGCCTCTGGTGGCTATCAGCCTGAGTGAATGCTCAGCTTCCAGTGCCCACAGCCAACCCACCAGCATTCCTGGCAGCCCCAAGTTCCAGCCTCCAGTCCCTGCTCCCCGAAACAAGATTGGCACACTTCAGGACCGCCCTCCCAGCCCTTTCCGTGAGCTGCCAGGCACTGAGCGGGTGTTGACAACCAGCCCCTCACGCCAGCTGGTGGGCCGAACATTTTCAGATGGGTCAGCCACCCACACCCTGCAGCCTCCTGAGAGTCCCTACCTGGGCCGGCGGGGCCTGGAGAGTATGCGAGAACTCCCTCCCTTGAGCCCGGCTTTATCCAGAAGGGCTCTTTCCCCCATGCCCTCCCGGAATACCCCAGATCCCAAACTAACCAGGGAAGTGGCAGAGAGTCCCCGACCCCGGCGCTGGGCAGCCCATGGGATTTCACCAGAAGACTTCTCCCTGACATTGGGGGTGCGGGGCCGTAGGACACGGAGCCCTTCACCCACACTCGGCGAGTCCCTCGCACCCCGCAAGAGCAACTTCAGTGGCAGGCTGAGCCCAGCCTATAGTCTGGGTTCTTTGACTGGGGCTTCACCCCGCCAGAGCCCCCGTGCCCAGAGGAAGCTCTCCAGTGGGGACTTAGTCACTCGAGAGCGGAAAAATAGCATCACAGAGATCAGTGACAATGAGGACGACCTCCTGGAGTACCACCGGCGGCAGCGCCAGGAGCGGCTTCGGGAGCAGGAGATGGAGAGGCTGGTGAGCAGACGCCAGGGAGGCTGCTGACATCCACAGCAGGGTGTCTGCCAGGGTGTGGGCAGGCCAGCTGACAGAGTGGGAGGGGCCCATGGACAGGGCCTGGGCTTCTCAAGCTTCCCCACTTCCAGGATATACCGTAATGACTATTATCTCAAGGTTCTGGTGCCCTAAAGAACTTTCTTTGAAGTCTCTAAGGCTTTATTTTAAATTCATGCTAATTTTGCATTTATTCTGTAACACAGCATTGGTTTCAATGTATAAATTAGGTTTTATATTATTTACCTGAATACAGTGAAGGTCTGGGAAAACAGGCCTTGCACCTCTCAGTTGGAGAAGCAGGTCTTCATGATGAGAAGGCTGAGGCCCAGAGGGCAGAATGGGTTTGTCCAAGGTCACACAGCAAGTTCTGGCAGAGCTGGAATTGGAACCCAAATCTCCTGTCTTTTCAGGTCTTGTTCTTTAGAAAAGCCCCTAATCCTTTCTTCCTTTACTTTGGCATCTAAAAAAGGGTGGGAGCTGCTCCCCCTGCCACATGCAGGATCATCTGGGAATGTAGGTGTCAGGGAAAAGGAAGAGGACAGGATGGGCAGCCCCTGGCCTGCTCTGGGGCAGCCGGTGTAATTGTGATAGTGCCTTGGGGTGCACTTGGGGGCTGGGCGTGGCTTTGGGCAGCTGTCCTGGAGATGGCATCTGAGCTGGGTGGGGGCTGGGCTTCCCCAGATAACACAGGGAGCTCTAGGGGCTCTGGCTAGTGTGTACACACTTGAGCACAGGTACAGAATGGATTTTGCCCTTTCTCCTGTGTGAGCAAAAGAACAGGTTTTCCCTGGGAGTGGTTTGAAGAAGAGAATCAGAATAGAGGAGGTTTGTCTGGAGACCCTTTTAGAAGCGGTTGAGACAGCTTTGGCTGAGGTGAGGGTGTCAGTGTGTTTGTGTCGGGTAGGGGAGAGATGAGGCAGGATTGACAGTCTTCTGTGGCTAGATCTTCTCTTCACTGCCTAGATGACAAAGCTTGGCCCACCCTGGCGGCTTATCCTGGAGAAGAGGCAGTGAGCCTAGCACAGGCAGAATGGTGGGCCCACCCAGCCTCCTCCAGTTCCTCCATTCAGCCCCCCTCACACACATGAGCACACACCTTACCACCAGCCCTGACCTGCCCCACCTGCCACTTTAAATCTTGGAGGCTGCCTGCCTTGCCCCTCCCACCTCAACCAGGCTGCTTATCTGGGTCCTGGGGTAGGGGTGGGGGCACTGGCCCAGCCTCCTGGGTGCTGAGGCTCTGTTCCTGGTTGTTGTTTTTTTTTTTTGGTTTTTTGTGTTGTTGTTTTTTTGCCATGGAACTGGGCAAGCAACAGGAGGGAAGCTGGGTAAGTGCTTCGGGGGTCATGGCCAAACCGTACATGGTGAGAGACATCTGAGTTTGAGGGACCCTGGAGAGCCATAGGAGTCTGGGGTGTTATGAATGGGAGAGGGGGGACACAGACCCATAGTTTGTACTCCCAGTACCCCTCTCTCTGAGCCCCTGAGTGGTATCTGGGTGGGCTGTGTGTAGCGAGGGGGCAGAGTAAGTGGCAGGGCCATAAAGCACTCACATGGGCCTGGGCATTTAAGTGCTGGCAGTAGCCCACCCTGCCGGGAAGGAGCCAGGAACCAAGGGCTGCCTGAGAGTGACTTGGAGTTGAGGTAGAGATGAGGCCCACGTCCCAGGTCTGTCTGGCAGTGTGTATACATGCTGAGCACATCTTTGTGTGAACTGTGTCAGGTCCCTGTGGGTCCGTGGGTCTGTTTTCCAGCCCTGTGTGTCGATGCCAAGCTGTCTGTATGCTAAACTATGTTGATCTGTGTGAGTGTGCGTCAGTGTGCATTTGTGCACGTCAGGGCTGTGTCTTTGTGTGTACCTGCCTGTTAATGCAGCCTTAGGGCACGTATTGTCTCCCTGTGTGTCAGTGCTGGTGTGTGTGGGTGTCTTTGTGTGCCCTTGTGTCGTGGATCTTCATGTATCCATGTCAGCATGTGAGCACCTGAGTGTTTATCGTGTCTCATTCTGGTCTTTAGTCTGCCTACCAGTATGTGTTCCCAGGTGTGTGGGCTGTGTCTCTATGTCACGAGGAAGTCCACCGTAGGATAGAATGAGAAGGGAAAGGAAACAGGAAGACGGGAGGGGCTAGCCATGTGGGCAGGTAGCACAACAGCCTTCTCGGGCACTCTCCTTCCCTCTGCCTCCTCAGACCTTGGAGTTGGGGTTCTCCTGGCTTGATTCTGAGTCTCAAGCCCCTAGTATCCTAGTTCTCTCTCCTGACAGGACACTGTGCCTGGCTGGCTCTAGTCCCACCAGTACCCTGCCTCCTCCCCCTCATGCCCTGCTCTGTCCACCCTTCCTAGGAACGCCAGCGCCTGGAGACCATCCTGAACCTGTGTGCTGAGTACAGCCGGGCTGACGGGGGACCTGAGGCTGGGGAGCTGCCTAGCATTGGGGAGGCCACGGCAGCACTGGCACTGGCAGGCCGCAGACCCTCACGAGGCCTTTCAGGGGCCACTGGGGCCTCTGGGCGGAGCAACGAGGATCCTGGAGGTGCCAGCCAACGTCTGTGGGAGAGTGTGGAACGCTCAGATGAGGAAAATCTTAAGGAGGAGTGCAGTAGCACTGAGAGCACCCAGCAGGAGGTGGGGTGTGTGTGTGTGTCACCTACTCTCACAGTGAGGGGGCTGAGGTGGGCCCTGCTAGGAGGCAGAGGAGGTAGGCATGGGTGGTAGAAGCCAAGGCCCAGTGAGGGGGAAGTAACTGAAGGATCAAGTTTGGGAAGAAATCATGGATGAGAGGTGTAGAAATGAAGCAAGGAAGAGAGAGGTGTTGATGAGTTTGCCAAGCTATAAATATGCTTTATGACCTGCCTTTCCTTGGGGCCCCACCCAGGCCTGGCACTCAGTGGTAAATCTTTATTTCATTTAAAGAGCCCATATTGCTCCCCATGCAGGCAGGGGAATTTGTCTTCTATCTCAGTCTACCTGCCCCTTCCAAGTGCCCTGAGGAACGGGTATCCACTCTTAGTCTCGTCCTGTAAGGCTCTCCGCTTCCCCAGCTGACAGCTTCCCTCCACTTCAGCATGAAGATGCACCCAGCTCGAAGCTCCAGGGAGAGGTGCTGGCCCTCGAAGAGGAGCGGGCTCAGGTGCTAGGGAGAGTGGAGCAGCTCAAGGTCCGCGTGAAGGAGCTGGACCAGCAGCTGCAGGAGTCGGCCCGAGAGGTGAGGTGCAGGCCCTCGCTGGACTTTTCCCAGGCAGGGTGAAGCCCCCCAGTGTGGCCTGAGTCCAACTGCCTTGACTGGCCTTGATGTGGACCCTGATATTGCCCCAGGCTGAAATGGAGCGGGCGCTGCTGCAGGGCGAGAAGGAGGCAGAACGGGCACTGCTGCAGAAAGAGCAGAAGGCAGCAGACCAGCTGCAGGAGAAGCTGGTGACCTTGGAGACGGGCATCCAAAAGGAGAGGGACAAGGTAACCAACAACTGGCCTGGCTCAGTGCTGGGACCAGTGACCTTGGAGAGAAGGAGCAATGCCTTATCTGGGGCCCCTTACCCCTTACCTCATCATCCACCCTGCAGACTGGGTGGTCTCTGTGCCCCTCCAGGGGCAGGGGCCTTGTCCTCTGTGGAAGGTACCAGCTTGGAGAGCAGTACGGGCTGGGCTGATGTCTGGGGTCTCCTCTGTCTGGGTCTCTGCTACCTCTGGGTGCCTGGTTGCCTGCCATTCTGGGCCCTTCATGGCTGTTCTAGGAAGTACCAAAGCCCTTCTTGGGCAGTGAGCACAGCCCGAGGGACTGGTGTTGGGGAGTGATTCAGGTCTGGGTCCCTCCATCTGGAGAAGGTCTCCCTCCAAAGCATGCCTCAGGTGCTCAGGACGTGGTCTTTGGGAGATGGCCCTCAGGTCTCTGCTTCCCCTGAGCCGTCTGGATCTGCAGCCTCCCATCCCATATGGTGTCAGCTCCTACCCCTGCCCCTTTCAGATTTTGTGCCAGCCTGCAGGGGCCGCTCCGTCCCACAGGGGCCGTGCCAGCCATGTCCAAGATGCCCAACATGTGCCAAAAGCTCTGAAGTGGAGAGGGGCCATCTATTTCTGGACTTGACAGTATTTTTCCAAGAATTCATTTTCCTTCTGGATTTTTTCGAGAGTGTTTTCCTCCTCCCTCTCAATTTTGAAGCTCTTAAAAATTCTTTGACAACCCCCCCTTTTTTTGAGCTTTGGCTCTGGCCCCCAAACCACACTCCCAAATTCTGTGCCAAGTTAACTTCACGCTTACCAAACAGGCCTGCACTAACGCCCCCTCTAATCACTGTCCTGGGCTCTCCGCATGCCCCTAACTGTCGGTGCCACCCAGGCAGGGCTAAGCCATGCCTGCTTTTGTACTAACTCCATGGGCACCTCTGTGCCCTTGGCCTCTCCCCTCTAATGCTGCTTTCTTCCTTTCTTGGTGTGGGACCCCAGGGTTTTGATCAGAAAGGAATGGGCAAGGGGCATAGCTCAACTTTATAGGACATTAGCAGGATGGGTACAAGGTTGGGGGAAATACATGACTTAGGAGTTTCTCAGAGTGAAGAACTCCTCCCATTTGGAAAAGCCTGGGTGCTGCCTCCACAGACTGTTGGAGGGAGAGGCATACTGTCCTCCAGCCATCTGCCCACCTTCCCTCCAGAGCAGAGGGGTAAATAGGTCCAGTTGTGGTGTCACGGCTTGTGGAGGCCTGGGACAGGGATCTTGGTCACATAGTGGCTACCCTTCCTAGCTTCCCCTTGAGGCTTTCCAAATTCAGGTACCCCAAGCAGAGGGTGGAAACGGGTAGCCTCTCCCCTTCTTCCGCCCAAGTTGTCCAGAACATCGGGTATTGTAAAGGCTGAGTGCTGGGACCCCAGGAACTGGCCTGATCAGATCCTCTACTCCAGGGATGGGGGTGGGATATTAGGGTGGGTGGGGGCAGGACTCAACATAGGGTCTTATCCCCAGTGAAGCTCAGCATTTCATACGGAATCTGCCTAATTTGATTTCTCATTGACCTGGCATTGCCTGGAGGCTTGGACTTTGTCTTCTCTCTGGGCCCAGTTATTTGAGGTGGTGGCCATGGTCTCCGGGTCTCACTCAGCATCCCTCCCCAGCCCCCAGCCCGTGGCCCCACTCTGGCTTTGGAATCAGTAGTCACAGTCTCTCTTCTGCCTGTTCTTCTGCGGGGTGACTCACCAGCTCCACCCCTCCCCTTCCTGCCCTCAGAGGTGTCATCTCGCCCCAGACAGAGCCATCCACCTCCTCTCTGTACCCACTCCTGGGGCTTCTATTACCATGGCAACGGCTGAACTAATTACAACCTTCATCCCGTTGAAATTCAGCCTGCTATGCCAGCACCCCACCCCCCACCCTGGGCAGGAGGGAGGGAGACCAAGGGGGTGGGCTGGGGTTCCCTCTGCTGCACTGCTGTAGCTTCAATGTCCTCAGCTCCTGATTCAAACCCAACCTCTGGATTTAACTCTCACCATATCCACCCTGTTTCCCAGGGTTAAATTTTGGTCTCTGGGCAGTGGAAGAGGGGGAGATTACAAGAGCAAGAGGCTCTGTGCTTGTGACGTGGAAACACTTTTGGCCTTGGCTGGTTTGGAGAGAAAGCAGAGGGCCTTTTCTTAGGACCTACCCAAACGTTTCTAGGGACTCCAAGAGACCAAAATTTCTGCCTGGGTCCCACACTTTTGCCCTTGGTGCCCCATCCCCTGCATCTCTGAGTCCTGTCTTACACCGCAGCTTCCTGCTTTTCCCACTCTTCCCTCTTCCCTCCTTATTTCCCCGTTCTACTCTTTTCTTTCTCCTCTTCTTGTTATTCTCCTATTTCAGTCCTCATCTTTTTTTCTCTTCTGTCCCACCCCCATTCCGCTCCCCGTTTCTCTCTCTCCTGCCCTCCCGACCCTGCCCCGCCCTATCGCCCTCCCTGCCTGCGGGGCCGGAGTTGAGGAGTGTGTGTTCTGTTTCTCCCCTGTGCTCCGCCCACCCCCTCCCCCTCCCGCCGACCAGGAGAGGGCGGAGCTGGCCACGGGACGGAGGCACCTGGAGGCCCGCCAGGCGCTCTACGCTGAGCTCCAGACGCAGCTCGATAACTGCCCCGAGTCAGTGCGGGAACAGTTACAGGAGCAGCTGAGAAGGGTCAGTTTCACCAGCCCCCCTTCCTCGGCCTGCGGGCCACCTGCTCAGAAAAGAGGAGAGCGGTGGGACAGGACCACCTGGGCCCTGCAGTACCTGCTGGACACCAGGGTCGGTGCTGTGGTTT
This sequence comes from Rhinolophus sinicus, assembly GCF_057876585.1. Taxonomy (NCBI): domain Eukaryota; kingdom Metazoa; phylum Chordata; class Mammalia; order Chiroptera; family Rhinolophidae; genus Rhinolophus; species Rhinolophus sinicus. The sequence goes on along the minus strand of NC_142514.1, from coordinate 101,340,117 downwards.
GGAGGGGACAGGGAAGGATTGGGGGGATCTGTTTTCTCCTTTCTGTTGCTCCAGGCAGTGATGCCCATGAAAGGAACAAAGCCAAGCGGAGGAAAGGGGGTTGGGTGGGGTCAGCTCCCTTCCCCACTTTCCCTGGGTCCAGCCCCCAGAACTCACACCTCTGTGGCTTGGCCTTCCAAGCCCAGAGTGGTATTTCGAGCACGATCCAACCCCCTTTGTCATTGTCATTGAAGGAGGCAGAGGATCTGGAAACCGAGACAAAGCTCTTTGAGGACTTGGAGTTCCAGCAGCTGGAGCGGGAGAGCCGCCTGGAGGAGGAGCGGGAGCTGGCCGGGCAGGGGCTGCTCCGCAGCAAGGCTGAGCTGCTGCGCAGCGTCGCTAAGCGGAAGGTGTGCCCCACCCCATCCCCTGCCGTCTGGTACGCCTGCTGGCCGAGGTTGGAGGCTAGCGACCTAGGTCTGAACCCCAGTTGATGACCTCATGAAAGTTAACTTCACCTGTCAGAGCCTGTTTCCTCGTCATACAGTGAGAACAATACCAGGCGATTGTGAGAATTAAACAAGATGATGTGTGTGAAGACAGCATAGAATATGATCATAGTAAGCACTCAGCAAACAATAGCTATTGTTATGAAGCCCTGACTCCCCTGATCTTTCAGTGGAAAGTGGATTGGGCTCACATTTGGAGCTGGGCAAGGCAGTGAAAGATAGACATGGAGGAGGAGGAGGCCGAAGAGCAGGCTTGCTCCCGCCTTTGTAGAGCTGTGATGGAAGTGCTGGGACACACAGAGACCTGAGATCCGGATATTAGAGCCAGCCAGGGAGCCTTGAAAGGACATCACCTGGGTTCCAGCCTTGGCTCAGCGCTTGCTCAGCTGAGCCATAAAACAAGGGGATTGGGTCTTGTATCTTGGCCAGTTCTGAGCTCCAGATACTGTGGTTCTCCTGACCTCAGCTGGAGCAGGAGAGGGTGATGGGCAGGGATGTGTGTGTGTGAGGGTGGGAAGTAAAGTTGAGAAGAGACTGTTAAACAAAGGTAAGGAAGATATTGGGGAGGAGGATGGCTCAGGCGGCTGACATGCCTGTGGCTGAGACCTGTGGGTCCATGTACACACGTGCATGCTTGTGCAGTTTACCTGGCTAGAGTGAGTGGATGAGAGGTGAGGGCAGTGAGACCGGGTAGAGGTGTCAAAAAGTGGTGAATTGAGTGCTTGATGGCCAGCCTGGGCTGGTGGTAAGTGGGGCGCTGCTGGACCTCCCCCTGAGTTCAGATTCCTTGCTTCTCTCCGTGACAAATGCATACACTTCCAGATGTGAGGCAGATGAAAAGAAGAAAACTAGCATTTCCCAAGTACATGGGTATGTGCCAGGAGGCTTCCTTGGGTTATCTCAAGCTGACCTTAGGACGGTCTCCTAAAATCAGCACGTGTTTTTTTTTAAACTTTATTTAAGTGTGTTGTTCCAGGACCCATCAGCTCGAAGTCAAGTAGCGGTTTCAATCTAGTTGTGGAGGGTGCAGCTCACAGTAGCCCATGCAGGGATCAAACCGGCGACCTTCTTGTTAAGAGCACAATGCTCTAACCAATTGAGCTAACCGGCCGCCCCAAGCCAGCACTCTTAGCCTCATTTATATACAAAGAAACCAGAGCTCAGAGAAGCCACAGATTTGCCCAAAACCTCCCAGCTTATAAGCTGCAGAGCCAGAATTGGAACCCAGGCCTGCTTGGCCTAAAAGCCGCTGTTCCTTCTACCCTCTACTGCCCTCGGTTAGGAGCTGGTACTACTCTGGTTTCTTCTTTCTTTCTGGAGAGAATGCATCAGGGAGCTGGCACTTGTTTGGGAGCTGGCACTACCCTGGTTTCTTCCTCTTTCTTCCTGGAGAGTGCATCAGGGAACCTTTAGATCAGCCAATACCATCCATTCGACATCCTCGTGGGTATAAGGTCCAAGTAGTTTGGGAGAGGTCAGTACTATTGGACTGCTGTTCCCTCCTCCCTACACCCACCCTGGCCCCTAGGAAACTGGAGCTCAGCCATTGAGACCCAGGGGTCATATTCCTCCCCATGCTCCTCATGAGCCTTGCTCAACTGCCATCCCCAGGCCCCCAGTGTTCCACCCACCCCAGTGTCTGTCTGCCCTGGTGCCTTGTGGAGGCCAACAGATCTGGTTCTAATCCTAGGTCTACCACTTACTAAGATGCCTTAAACCTCCTACCGTGTTTCCCTGAAAATAAGACCTAGCTGGACCATCAGCTCTAATGTGTCTTGTGGAGCAAAAATTAATATAAGACCCGGTCTTATTTTAATATAGAACCAGGTATAATATAATATAATATAATGTAATATAATACTAGGTCTTAGATTAATTTTTGCCCCCAAAGAGGCATTAGAGCTGATTGTTCAGCTGGGTCTTATTTTCAGGGAAACACGGTAAGTATGGCAATGTTCTTATCAGTAAAGTGGGCATAAAGGCACCTGCCTCATAAGAGGGTTAAAAGAGGTAACAAATACAAGAGATGTAGCAGAGTTCTGGGGTCCTAATAGGTTCTCAACAAACTATAAATGGCAGATCTTGGCCTGTTTCAATCTTTTTTGGGGGGCTAACCCCAGATTAGGACAGCTTCCTTCTTCCCTCTGTCCTCTCCCATATCTTGCTCTTAAGGATGGTGGTTTAAGGCCACCTCTTTCAGGAAGCCCTCCCAGGATTAACCCAGTCCATTTTCTCCAGCCCCCATCCTTTTAATTACCTTTTAGCACATGATTGCTGAGCCAGGCACTGTGCTAAGCCCTATTGGGGATATGGAGACAGAAAAGACACTGGACCTGCCCTTGGATTTGATAGCCTGAGTCAGATGGTAGTGATGGAGACATACATTCACAAGTAACAGTAACACTGGGCAAATGGTGACACGGAATAATTTGAGCACAGAAGGAGGCGCGAAAAAATTGAGTTGTGATCAAAGAAGATGTTAGAGGAGAGATAGCATTTGGTCTGCTTTTGGAGGGTAAGTAAACTCTTGATGGGTGGAGAATATAGAGATAGCGCTCCTGGGCTAAGGGAACAGTTTAAGAAAGGCCTGCGAGTTTACAATTACACAGCTGTGTGTACATCATGGCCAAAATGAGAGGAGACGGAGGGCTCAGGTGCGAGGGGAGCTGAAAAATGTAGACACAGTTCTAGGACCCCCTGACTGCCAGCTTAGGAGTTTGTGCTTTATCCTGTGAGTAATGAGGAGTCACTGAAAGATTTTCAGGAGATAAGTGATCTAACCTTACTTGTGGGTTTTTAAAAAATTGTTTAAGTAACATATGTTCTTAGAAAGACTAGAAAATTCAGGTAAGCGAGCAAACAAAAACAAACCTTGAAGGCCATTTTAGGAAGGTATTTGTGGCAGTGTGGAATGGGTCAGAAAGTTGACAGAGTTGGAAGCAGGAAGCTGGTGACAAAGTCCGGGCTTGGAAAGCAGAGGGCCTGGATTTGGGTGTGGCAGTGGAGGTGGGATGCCGGGAATAGGGCAGGTGGAGAACTGTTCCCTATCTCTAGGATTCTGGACATGTTGACTGTGGAGGTGGAGGGAAGGCAGATTTGGGAACTTGGGTTCTGGCTGGTGTGCCTGCTAGCCCAGGGGTCACTGGTTGAGGGAGGGGTGAGAGAAGGAGCTGACCTTAGCAGCCTGAGTTTTCTGGGGTGAGTTGAGGCCAAGCAGAAGAGCTGGTTGATTCCCTTCATCTAAGCCCAGGGTCTCTGGGCAGGAGAGACAGCCAAGCCTTACTTTGAGCTCAGCCATCTCCCCAGGGCCTGCCTGACCATCCCCATCTCCTTCAGGAGCGCCTGGCAGTCCTGGATAGTCAGGCTGGGCAGATCCGGGCTCAGGCTGTGCAAGAATCTGAGCGCTTGGCCCGGGACAAGAACGCTTCCCTGCAGCTGCTGCAGAAGGTAGCCCAGCCGGGTGGGGTGGGGTGGGGGGGTTTGTTGGGGTTGGGAGGGGAATGCAGGATTCCTCTTTTACTTGGTCTCCCTTGCTATCATTCTCACTCCTTTCTGATTCTCTACTCCTTTGGGCTTGCAGGAGAAGGAGAAATTGACAATGTTGGAAAGAAGATACATCTCACTCACTGGGGGCAGGCCTTTTCCGAAGACCACATCGACCCTCAAAGAGGTAACATGGTTGGGTCAGCCCCAGCCTCCGGCCCAAGGGGGTCTCCTGGGAGGCTCTGGAGCAACATGGGGCACTTTCACCTCAATGGCTGAGGTTGAGTATGGGGACATTTTCCTAAATTGGAGAGATATGAGTAGGAATGGTCCTGCAATCCGGAATTTGACCTGCTATGGCTACCAGCTGCTTTTTAGTTACTTTTCTGGGTCCCAGGAGCCCACCAATCCTACCATTTTGGGTGACTGAGTACATCGTGAGGAGGATGGGCTGTTCAGAGGTTTGGAAATGGCCAGGACTCGGGAGTATCGAGATCTAGGGATCCTGGTCTTGGAGATCCCTGGACTTCAGTGTAGAACTAGGCTCTTGGCTCAGAGGTGGGCATTAAGGCCCCTGAACCCATTCTTTCCTGAGTCTTTGCACGTCTGGTGCGTGAGGTCCAATGAGGACACGCCTAGTTTTCTGAGCTCTTTCCCTTCCTCCCTGCCTCACTGCACAAGCAATTTAGGTTTGGGATTGGGTGGCTGGGCTGAGTGTGAGGTCTGAGGCCCCTCACCACACACCCTCTCGATAGGCTGAACTGCTCATCTCTGAGTCCTTGGAGATGGGGTCAGGGACTGTTCCCAGGGTCTTCTCGGGCGGGCACCTCCTCTGTCCCCTTAACCCCACCTGCTTCCACTCAGCTTTGCCCCAAAGCACAAGAGGTAATCATAGCTAACCTCCTGCTCTGCTGTGCCCACATTGCCTCTCTACCTGCTTGCTGAGCTCCTGCCTATAGTTTCTCCCAAGCGCCCAGCTGAAGGGTGTGTGACAATAATCCTTTGGCCAGAGTTTGCAAGTTTGAGTGAGTGTGCTGGTGTGCTGTAAGTTTCTGGGCAGCCCATAAAAAAAATTAGCATCAATTTGCATATTACTTTGCATGTATTCTGCATGCCATTTGTCAGTTCTCACAAACACTGGACCCTCCAGCTCATTTTCCTTTTCCATGACCCCTGGAGGTCAGTTGGCCTCTGGAGGCAGGTCAGGATGGTCAGTCTTCCTTTGGATAGGGCAGGCTTAGGGTCCTGTGCTTTGATTCTGCCTGTATTTTGGATGTCTCCCATGCCCCCACCACCTGATAAGCTCTGGGTTCTAAGGATGTGCTCAGGGAACATGACAGTCCCTGTCCTCCTGACCCACAAGCTGGCATCTTTCCAAGTCCTCACCTTGGGTAGTGGGCCTGCTTTTCTGCCTGGGATTTTAGCTGCTCCCTGCCAAGGTCTCTTTTTCAGAGGCTGCCATGCTCAGGCCCTAGTGGTGTCTCTACCTTCACCCCTTCCAGCCCCTGCCCCAGCAGATGGGGTACAAGGGGACACCTGGAAATGATGTGACTGTATGTGTGTGCCCCACTAGGGATGCCCAAAGTATTGGAGACAAAAGAGTTCTCTTGGCGCTGGGTCCTGGTCCTTGGTAGGTTCTTGGAAGGCCCTCCCTAGGCTTCTTCGCATGTCCCCAGCCCAGGGGAAACCCAGGGATTGGCCCTCAGGGTCTGCCTGGGGAAGGACCTGGATGCCACGGCAACCTCAAAAGTGGGGGTCAGGAGGAGCATTCAGAGAACCTATTCTACCTGCCCTTTTTCGGCCCCCCTCACTCCCATAGCTGTCTATGGCCACAGTGGGCAGCCAAGCTCCACACCCCTGCTCTGGATTTTGTATGGAGTGGAGTGATGGCTCTAGGGCATGGGGTGTGGGTATTGGGTACTTGGTTGAAACCTGTCACCCTTTTCTCTACCTACCCCTCTTTTTCCCACTGGGCACCCTAGAGTATGTGAGCCTGGCCGAGGTTCTCTAGCTGTGCTCCCGCTCAGACCCCTGTGCTCCTGCCAACTCCCCCAGCGTGCTCACACAGCCCCTGCTTGACAGTGAGGTACCAGCCACCTACTGAGCCCCCCTATGCCCAAGGGCCTCCTTGTGGATGCCCTAGATTGCCCCTCAGGCCTGGGTTGGGGGACAGCCAGGTCTGTCTTCATCCGTGAGGGAGAAGGGCAACTGGCGTGAGGGGCGTTGGGAGTGGTTCCCTCTTCCGCAGGGCCTCGGGAGCTTTCTTCAGCTCCTGACAGCTCAAGCAGGGGCAGGCCTTCTGCTCTAGCATGAGGGCATTGTGCTGAGAGGACTCTGGCTTTCCTGGGCTCTGCAAGCCTCTGCTCTGGGCTTCCTGCTCTTGCTCTTCTTTTGTGCATGGGCAGGACCATTTCTTGGGTTCCAGTTCCATTAACCTCTTGTATTCCCTCTTGCGTCCCGGCCTTCCCCCAAGTACCTGACACTTGAGCAGCTAAAGGTGATGTGGGGCACCTCGCCCATGCCCACAACCCCTGCGCCAGGCCCGCCTCTCTGGGCCCCTGCTTCCTGGGACCTGGTTCCCACCACCTGCCTTCCTCCTGTGCTGCCCTCTTCTTCCTCCTTCGCTTCTATCATGCCTGCACCCAAGGTTGGTGGTCTGTGTGTTCCTGTCACCCCCAGCCCTTTTCTGGTGTGGCTTTGTGTGTGTGTGTTTTGCCCCTGCTCACCCGACTTCCCAGCTCTAGGCCAGCCCCAGGAGAGTGCTCAGTGCCTATGGGCGCTGGCTGACTGGCATCATGGTTGGCATAGCACATTTATGTGTTTTGAGAGTTGTGCCCTGACTATTTCTCTTTGCCCTTAGCACATTCACAGCAACTGTTTTTTCACTATTTTTCTCTTCCTTTTTATGCTCTCCTTTCCCCGTACTCCTTCCCTTCTTGCCTCACCTAACTGTCTATTTCCCTGATAATGGCCTTTCTTCACCCTTCCTCCATCCTTCCGCTTTCTTCTCCCTTTCCTTCCTTCTTCCTCCTCTTTCCTTTCTCATTTCCTGACCTTTTCTCTCCATCCTTCCCCTCCTATACCCTGGCTCCCTCCCCATGCTCTCCTCCAGATGGAGAAGCTGCTGCTCCCTGCTGTAGACTTAGAGCAGTGGTACCAGGAACTGATGGCCGGGCTGGGGACTGGCCCCACTGCAGCCTCCCCTCACTCTTCCCCCCCGCCTCTGCCTGCCAAAGCTTCCCGTCAGCTGCAGGTAACCCCTTCCTTTACTGCCCATCACTCCCCTGTTGCTGCTCCTCTTTTTTCTGGGTACCTTCTGCCAATCCATCAGTTATACATGCCACCTTATGTGATGGGGGAGGGTCAGTCCAGCCAGGGCAATATGGGACCTCTGAGAGGGCAGTGAGGGTCTCCTCATAGGTAACCATCTTGATATTTTTGGCAGCTGGAGAGCCAGCTTCATGAGTCCAAAGGTGACGTAATTGACTGTCCAATGGAAGGGGGTTTGGGAGCAGTGGTCAGGTTGGGATCTGTTTGGTGTCTCGTGCTGGGCTAGACTGTGGCTCTGCTCTGTGCTTGGTAGCCCTCAACCCCAGAGCGTCTCACTCATTATGGGAGCCTGACACACTCTTGAGCTTCTTGAAGCTGGGACTAGTGTGTCCTGGGAGAACTGCCAGCATTTTGCTCTTGTGGTCTCCCCAGGGATGACACTTGGAGACAGGACAGAGAGGAGCAAAGACTTTGAAATGACAGTCCTGAGGACGTGCCCAAGTCTCCTCAGAGTTGCCATGGAGGGTATGGGCCTACTTGAGCCTGCAACAAGCTGCTGACCGTGGGGGTGGGGAAAGAGTATTTGGATAGTCTTCTCCCCCAAGTTTCACTCCACTAACCTGCTGTAGTGCCTGAGACCTCACCATTCAAGATTCATTCCTTGAGTGAAGGCATTGCACCTCTAAGACTGTGATCTCAGCTAAAATTCCATGTTCCCTTTGGGAGGAGTTTGGTAACATATGTGGTACCTCTCCTTTGACCTAGCTGGTTAGAAATTTCTGTGTTTTGATTCATTTAATTGTCACCACAGGCCTTTGAGGTAGATATTGTTAACATTTTACATATCAGACACTGGGCTCAGAGAAGATAAGTAATCTCCCCAAGGCCACTCAAGTAGGAAGTAGCAGAGCCTATGCCGAGTCACCCAACATTAGTGCTGTGAGCGAGCTTGGCAGTTATTTAGTCTAGCTCTACCCACTCCTTTTGCAGATAAGGAATCCAAGGCCCCGAGTGGGGAGGTGCATAGCCTAGGGTCACACAGCATGTTAATGGCAGAGCTTGGACCAGAGGTACCCCAGCTTCCAATTGGTCTTCTATAGAACTCCGCCCAGCTGATGTTAACTCCTTGCATGGGTCCATTTACAAGGTTCTTTCAAAATGCAGAGTTGGACCAGGGATTGGTCCAAGGAGCAACAGCCTGGAAAGGAGGCTTGACAGCTACCAATAACATGTCATTGGGTGGCCCAGGAGGCTCAGTGCTGCTTCCAGCTAGAGACAGGGGCCTGGAGCCAGAGCAATACCTTGGACCACAGCCAGCTTAGGTGACATGGGGGTGGTGGCAGTGAGGGAGCTGGAGTTCACCAGGCAGTATCTCTTCCCTCTAGGTTTACCGCTCCAAGATGGATGGTGAGGCCACCAGTCCCCTGCCCCGCACCCGCAGTGGCCCCCTCCCTTCTTCCTCTGGTTCTTCTTCCTCCTCCTCCCAGCTCAGCGTGGCTACCTTGGGCCGTAGCCCCTCCCCAAAGGTCTGAGGACAGCGGATGGGCTGCTTGTGTAACAGGGTGGTGGTGGTAGGGTGATGGAGGCTGCTGGGGAGTCTGCTTTGGCTACTGGGGAGACGCCAAAGCCACCCCTGAATGTCTTGGGGGTGTGGTCTTCTGAGCCTCAGGTCCCAATGCTCCATCTCCCTCCACAGAGTGCTCTGCTCACCCAGAATGGTACAGGCAGCCTTCCTCGCAACCTGGCAGCCACGTTGCAGGACATTGAGACCAAGCGCCAACTGGCCCTGCAGCAGAAGGGTGAGTGGCTGCAATGCTAGCCTACCTGCTCTCCTGGGAGCCCTGGATATCTGCTCTGCACCCCCCTTATCCATTCCCACACCTTTCACAGGATGTTTTTCTTTAATTGGGATTTAGGCAAGAGCAGAAAGGATTTAGATTAGATGCCTAAAGAAGAGCTTCCTGGATATTTATCAAAAGGCAGGGGACTAAGGGTATGGGGGGCTGTGAGGTCTTTCCTTAACAGCCCAACAAATAGGGAAATGCTTTATGACCTGAATGGGGATAGGTATTGCCCTGTCTAGAGGCAGGGGGATGGACTTGACCTCCAGAAATGGTTCGCTAAGATATTGGCTCTGAGAACCCAGGAGTCCTTGTTGCTTGTGTGCATTTTCGTTGTTTGAAAGCCCATGTCCGTGCTTCTATCTCCTCTCATCCCCTCTGTGTCTCTCTATTCTGCCCTCTGCTGGGGTCCCCCACACCAGTCAAGTTGCTTCCTGCTGAGCCCCTCCCAACTGACGACCCAGCAGGTAGAACATTGGTCATTGAGGACATTGCTTTGGCCAGGCAGCCTCTGCCCGGGCATCTGCATGATGTATTCTGCCCAGGCCCCCACTATCCGCAGTCAGGCAGGCTCCCAGGCTGAGCTAGGTAGAAGTGGCTGGCTGCCTTACCACTCGAACTGAGCTCTCTGCTGCCTCAGCGGTGCTCCGCCTTGCCTATCCTTCCCTCTCTGCTGCCACTGCTGCTCTTGCTCTGCATCGCTGCTGCTGAGTCTGCATTTATACCCTGGGTGCTCATGGGGCTCCCACCATCTCTTCCTTCTCCCTTCCCCAACAGGCAGGGTGGGTGCATATGTCCCCACCTATTCAGGCCTTGGTTGTGAGCTGGAGCCACCTGGCCGTCATGCTGCCAGGGCACCACATGGGCAGGATCAGTTCCCTGTATGGGCTCAGGATGCAGAAAGAGTGCTGAAGCCAGACTGCATGGCTGTGGCCAGATGTGCAGGCGACTGAAGCATTGGCAGGGCAGCTGGACCTGGAGCTGTGGGGGCTTCAGGGAAGCTGGTGGGGGCTCATGTGGGTGCCCTGTGTTAAACTTTCCCTGCTCACCTCTTCCCTCTCTCTGTGATGGTGCCAATGTCCTTCTAGATGGGTGGGTGCCCACTGTGACTCCCACCTGTCCCTCCTGTAGGGCAGCAGGTGATTGAGGAGCAGCGGCGGCGACTGGCTGAGCTGAAGCAGAAAGCAGCAGCCGAGGCCCAGTGCCAGTGGGACGCCCTGCATGGGGCGGGCCCCTTCCCAGCAGGTCCCTCGGGCTTCCCACCCCTCATGCACCACTCCATCCTGCATCACCTGCCAGCTGGGCGGGAGCGTGGAGAGGACAGCGAGCACGCCTATGACACACTGAGCCTGGAGAGCTCTGACAGCATGGAGACCAGCATCTCCACAGGAGGCAACTCTGCCTGCTCTCCCGACAACATGTCCAGGTACCTGACCCCCACCCCATCCCACCTGATGGTGCCAACTCTGCCCTCCCCCACACCGGACCCACCGCTTCTGCCAGACTCCTCCTCAGCTCCTCGATACACCCAGTATTCCCCTTCCCTCTTCAGTGCAAGTGGCCTAGACGTGGGGAAGATCGAGGAGATGGAAAAGATGCTGAAAGAAGCTCATGTGGAGAAGAGCCGGCTCATGGAGTCAAGGGTGAGGCAGATCTGGGTCACAGAGGCAGAGGCAGTGGGGGCCCCAGCACTACCTTCCACCTGCCAAGGGCCTACAGTCCACCCCAAGCTGTTTCATCCACATTATCTTGGCAACATTCCCTGGAAGAAAGTGTTTTAAAGTTGGCATTCCTCAAGTGGGGGGATAGGGAGGCTTGGTGAGATTCCATTTTTCACAGCTCTTAGGAAAAGGGGAGGCAGCACATGAATTTCCCGTGTGGGAACTTGCAGTCTCTGTGTGTTTACTTCTGTGGACGTTTTGGCTACCACAGGGATTTTGATTCTTGTCTGCTTGAGTGGCAGGTCATTCCTCTTGGGGATGGTTAGGAAAAGCAGTAACTGGGGGTTGAGGGATAGGGACAGAAGAGAAGGCAGATGTCTAAGCCAGAGCAAAGGCGTTGGCTGGGGGGCCTTGGGGAGCAACGGGAGCTGAGAGAAGTCATGTCGCCTTCACATGGGCCTGGAGCTAGGGCACAGTAAATAGGGAGCAGTGGTTTATCCTGGATACAGCCAGGCTGAGGAAACCAGGGCCTGGAAGGGAGTTAGACAAAGGATCTGCGGAAGCTGTTCTATCTCCACCGTCCCACACTCTGCATCTCCTGAGATGAGAGGGAGCCAGAGAGCAGGAGTCAGCAGCTAGACCACCAGAAAAGAAGGCCTCTTAGCCTTATTCATGTCAGAGGAGGGCAAATTTATAAGCTGCTTTTCA